>NW_019154100.1:31805843-32105848 GCF_002288905.1 Enhydra lutris kenyoni | reverse complement strand
CTTCCTTCCTTCCTTCCTTCCTTCCTTCCTTCCTTCCTTCCTTCCTTCCTTCCTTCCTTTCAAGAGTTTATTTATTTATTTGACAGAGAGAGAGACACACAGCGAGAGAGGGAACATAGCAGGGGGAGTGGGAAGAGGGAGAAGCAGGCTTCCTGCCAAGCAGGGAGCCTGACACGGGACTCAATCCCAGGACCCAGGGATCATGACCTGAGCTGAAGGCAGAAGCTTAATGACTGAGCCACCCAGGCACCCCAAGGAAGTCTCTTTTCTAGGTAAAAATCATCACATCCTTAGATCTTTGACTTTAAGCTCTCCACGTGATTCCAATGAAAGCTAAAGTTTGAGAACCGTAGGAGTGCAGAATTCAAATTCTTGACACCAGCAAAATTACAAAGTTTACAAAATTTGTTTTAAAAAATCCAGTTTAATTGCTGACAAATAGTCAAAACTAGGGTCTGCCAAATGCTGTGTGGAAAGAGAAATCTGAGTCATGAGTATATAGAAAAATGGGCACTTTTGTTTATTCTGTTGAAAGCATTATATACATTGGTTAAATAAATTATAGTGCATTGCTTACACTGTGGTACGGTTAGTATAATAAAACATTGTGCAACTTTGAAAACAAAGTAGGGGTGCCTGGGTGGTTCATTCAGTCAAGTGTCTGACTTCGGCTCATGTCATGATTGACATAGGAAAGATGTTAGGGTTCCAAGCTGACGGCCAAGAAAGAATTCTTGGTACATCTTTGGTGCAAAATGGTTTATTTTATTTTTTAAATAGATTTTATTTATTTATTTGATAGAGACAGTGAGAGAACAAACACAAGCAAGGGGAGTGGGAGAGGGAGAAACAGGCTTCCCATTGAGCAGGGATCCTGATATGGGGTTCGATCTCAGGACCCTGGGATCATGACCTGAGCCGAAGGCAGACGCTTAACGACTGAGCCACCCAGGTGCCCCAAAATGGTGGTTTATTAAAGCACAGGGACAGGACCAGTGGGCAGAAAGAGCTGATCTGGGGTCATGAGGAGTGGTCCATTATATACTTTCAAGTTGGGAAGGGATTAGGGATAGCATAAGTCTCTAAGGAATTTTTGTGGTTTTTGTGGTTTTTTTTTTTTCCTTTTTTTTTTTTTTTTAATTTCTTTTCAGTGTTCCAGAATTCATTGTTTATGCACCACACCCAGTGCTCCATGCAATACGTGCCCTCCATAATACCCACCACCAGGCTCATCCAGTCTCCCACCCCCCACCCCTCCAAAACTCAGATTGTTTTCCAGAGTCCACAGGCTCTCATGGTTCGTCTCCCCCTCCAATTTCCTCCAACTCCCTTCTCCTCTCCATCTCCCCATGTCCTCCGTGTTATTCCTTATGCTCCAAAAACAAGCGAAACCATATGATAATTGACTCTCTCTGCTTGACTTATTTCACTCAGCATAATCTCAGGAATTTTTGAAGCAAGTTTTCCAGACCTTGAGGGGCTAGCTTTTATTAGGAAAAGGTCATTTATCGGGACGCCTGGGTGGCTCAGCTGGTTAAGTGTCTGCCT
The DNA here is from genome assembly GCF_002288905.1 of Enhydra lutris kenyoni. NCBI lineage: Eukaryota > Metazoa > Chordata > Mammalia > Carnivora > Mustelidae > Enhydra > Enhydra lutris. The sequence goes on along the minus strand of NW_019154100.1, from coordinate 32,104,300 downwards.
TCAGGTCAGGTCATGATCCCAGGGTCTTGGGATCAAGTCCCACATCTGGCTTCTTGCTCAGTGGGGAGCCTGCTTCTCCCTCTGCCCCTCCCCCTACTGTGTGCATGCGTGCCCCCTTTCTCTCTCTCTCTCTCTCTCTGGCAAACAAATAAATAAAATCTTAAAAAAAAAAAAAAAAGAAAAGGTCATTTATTACTGTCTAATAAAACCTGAGTCATGAGACCCTTCCAGATGTATATCGGTGGGTCATATGCTTGGGGAGGTGATTGCCAACCTGTGTCTTGGGGGATTTAAAGATAAAGGAAATTTCTAAAGGAATTTTTGTACGTTAAAGTAGATTTACAGGATCTTGGGGATCAAAGATTGCCTTTGCCCTTAGCAAGGTGTTAACATCGAGGCAGCTGAGTCTCTAAAGGAATGTCACTCTGCCTGTTTTAAGGACTTGTCAGTGGGCTGTAGGTAATAAGGAAATTTAACAATTTTAGTTCTGCCTTTGTTTCCCACATCAGTGAATTTAGGGTCCCGGGATTAGCCCTGCTTCAGGTTCCCCACTCAGTGGGGAGTCTGCTTGTCCCTCTCCTGCCTCTCCCCCTGCTTGTGCTCACATGCATGCTCTCTCTCTCAAATAAAAAATAAAGTCTTTTATACATACATACATACATACAAGAAAGTAAATCAGAGTTAACATTTTAAAAAGTTCAAAAGATGGTAACTAAGGGGAGAAAACATGTAGTAGAACCGTTGTGGCTCCAAGAGAGATATGCATGTTGTGCTTGTATGTCATTGGAAATTCTTAAAAAACTGCACTAGTAGCTGCTTATAGTTGTTACTGGTAATGGTGGAACTTGGGAGGATGAGATTGGGGAAGGAGACTTGTACTGTTTCATCCTTTAATGTTTCGCACAGTTTGAAATAGCATGAACATGTATATATATAAAAAAAAAAAGATTAATTGAAGCAACATTTTAAAAAGTATGTTGGGACCACATTGTAGAAACATCTGAATTGTCAGTAGTGGGGTGTTTGTAATTAACTTGCTGAGGAGACTTTGAGAATGTTCTATTTTTTTAAAAGTGGTAAGATCTAGAATGCATTTTAGTTGCTTAATCTGGTAGCTGAGTACACTTAATTAGCATAACTAGAATCAAGAGGCGAGGAATGTGAGGAAAAAATAATTTTCCCTCCACCTTTCTAAATTCTATGCTGGGGACCCTTTAACAAAAGAGAATTAACAAGAGAAAAACAAGGTTTACTAACAAGTATACATGAGAGATGCCTTGGGAAAAGTAACTCTCTTAGGTGGTTTAAAATTATACCATCTACAGTAATAAACAAAAAGAAGGGCATGGAAGAGGTTTGTTGTTGGGTGGGAGGAGGAAAAAGGTGGTAAGCCTGAATAAGGATTGATAATGCAGATTTAAGTGCACTCCCTCCATTGATTTGAATTTGTGGTGCTTTCTTCATCTTTTTCTGCCTTCTCTTTTGGTACAGAGATGGGGAGGCACATAGAAATGGAGATTTCCTTTATAAACATAATTTCCCTGGTAAGAGGGAGCTTCTACTCTTTTCAGAGCTTCTCCTGTGTCTCCTGTTTCTCCGAAATAATCAGCTCAAAATAATCCTCATGCCAAAAAGGCATATGTTGGGGTGGCATTCTGTCACTGCAGGAGCAGGAATTGAGATAAGCCTGGATTAAAGAGAATGAAGCCCTAGATGCTATGGGAGCCAGAGAAAGAGGACAGAACATTGACGGATTGCAGAGGTGAAATCTGTAGGATTTGAAAGGGAACAGGATTTGTAACCCCAGAATATGCCATCTTCTTTTTTCCTTAACTAGAGATGGTACTTAAGATGATAGCTTGGCCATTTTAGGGAGTACCTCCATTTTCCTGGGTGTCTCCCATGTATTCAGGAGGGATGCATGTTATTAAATTTGTGTTTATTTTTCTCCTATTAATCTGTCTTCTGTTACAGGAGGATTTCAGTCAAGAACCTAGAAGGGTAGAGAAAAAATTATTTTTCCTCCCCCATAGATTTTATAATTTTTGCAAAGTGTCTCAGATTATCCTTAATTCGTCATAGCAGTTTGAATGTTCCCTACAGTTTATGTTAAATCATTCCCATAGAGCTCTCTTGTTTGCTTTTAAAGTAATTCAGACATCACATTATTTAGACTTACTGAATTAAGCCTCTAAAGAATCTTAAATCCCATTTTAATCCTTATTCTCTTTTAAATTAAGTGTTGTAATTAATCTCTATTTCTGGCACAGTAACTTATTTGAAATCTAATGTCAAACCTTACCTGAGGTTCCCCCAGCTTTAAAAACAGCATCAGGGAACTCTGTCCAATTCCATTTTTGTGTCAGCAGGTGGCAGACTTGGTGCTTGGTGCTTGGCTTGGTGCTAGATTTCTAAATTACCTTTCTTGTTTATGCATTTTAATGTTCACTCTATCACTGTCACTTCAGCCTGAGGGGAGTAGATTTTGTCACCCCACAGTGTGCCACTTTGGTATGTGGATTATTGGGAGCTGAAGACAAGACTCAAAGGGGTCAGGAAGAACTTTTTACCTCCCTTTTACCTGCCTAAAAGATTTTAGAAAAGGAGCCTGTACCAGGAAGAAAACTATAACCAGAGATTACTTTTTTATCTGAGAGACTTACCTACATAAAGGCAAACATTGCTCTTCTCATTTTCTTGGAATTTCCTTCCTCCCCTTTGAAGCCCCAAGCCTCTCCTCCTTTCTCCTTAGCTCGGGATGATTTATAAGCCTCAATTGCCTGACTGCCTTTGAGTCTCTTATCTTTGTGGGTTCTCATATGTGTGAAATTAAGGATTTCTCTGTTAATCTGTCTTTTTATTATGGGATGGATGGCCTCAGCAAAGACCATAGAAGGGTACAGGGAAAATTATTTTTCCTCACCCAAAACCATTAATCTATAAAATTTAAACCAACTTCGACAGTCTTTTGCTATTATAGATTGAAATGCCATTGTCTATTTTTTCCACATGTGTTGTTTATCTTCCTCATTTTTCAAGGTGCTAATAGATTATAGTGTTGTTTATTGGTTGATTGGAAGGTTGCTTAAGTTGTTTGGTAAATTCCTGCTTGTGAGTGGGTGGAAATAGATAGTCACATGTGGGTTGCCGCAAGATCCTTCCTGTCTGCACTTTATCTCTGAAGCCTTGTCATGGCACAGCCCTCTCATTTATTTTACCTCAAATGCCCGACTCAGAGCCTGGGCTCAGAAGAACATCATCCTCCCCCCCCCAAAAAAAAATCATTATCTTTTTATACAGTCATCCCCCTGAACAGTTTATGTTTGTCTAGATTTCTCTGTCACAGTGTTCTAAGGGAATAAGACACTGGATCAGTTTTGATGGAGATAGGAAAAGTTTGAGAACCTGAGCATTACGCATAGTGAAATGTTACAAAATAGAAACCCACTGAAGTCACATTAAGAAAATAAGGAGAAAGGAAAACAGGACTACACTGGGACTAGAACTAGAAAACAATTAGAAACTGGTTCCCATTTGGGTTAGTTAGGCACTGCCCTATTATCCATTAACCAGGGAAAAGGAACAAAAATTTGGGGTGTCTACTTATGGCCAAATTCTCCGTGCATGACCTTATTAAATCCTTAAAAACACAGTTCAGCTGGCAAATTGTCATAATTTTTATTTGTTTAGGATGTAGCTTAGTAAGTAGAAGAGCCAGCACTCTGTCAGACTTTAGCTCTCTCTTAAAGAAAGCATGCTTCTCAGTTGGGAACAATGATTATTTTAATGAAGTTGTATTGTGATGCTGATCTTTAAAAATTTATCTTGAGGTGCCTGGGTGGCTCAGTGGGTTAAGTCTGCCTTTGGTTTAGGTCATGATCCCAGAGTCCCGGGATCAAGCCCCTCATCTAATTGTGCTTCCCCGCTCAGTGTCTGAGGAGGAGTCTGCTTCTTCCTCTACCCCTCCCCGCTCTCATGCTCTCTCTCTCACTCTCTCAAATAAATAAATAAAACCTTTAAAAAATAATAAAATAAAAATTTTAAAAATAAAATATTCTCTTTCCAAACTGATTAAATGTTTTATTCTATTTCATTTTTTTGTGCACAACTATGTACCATATATATGTATATATGTTACATATATATATAATATGATGTATATATACAGAGATATCCATGTGTATGTATATGGTTTTATCATATAGCCCTAGTTTTGGTACAATGGGGAAATGTATCTAGCATTCCATAATTATTCAGTTATTCTGTGCTTTATAAATATTGTGGCTTATCTAGTAAAGATAACTCCTTTAATAAATTACATAATTGATTATTTGAACTCCAGAGTATCTTGTAAGGAAATGAAGTTATACAATATATAATGTTTGAGAGTTTTGTAGTTGGTAAATCCTTGGTTCTGACACAGCCCTGCCATATTCCGATGGTTTAACCTTGGACAATTTCTAAGTCTCAGTTTCCAGTTCTCTGGACCGGAGAAGATTCGCCTAAAAAATCTCTGCCCCCTTCTTTCTTTCAGGGTGTTATATTAGTAATATTCTTAGTGTTTATATTTTTTATTTCGCTTACTTTTTTAAATAATTATACTTTAGGAGAATTCCAGTAGTATATTCTAAGTATCTATGTGGGTTGTTAAGATTTAAAAAAAGATGATATGCATACAGTTTCAAACTGTTTACCACATAGTAGTTATTCAGTAAATATTAATTCTTTTTTCTTCTCCTTTCTTGAAACAAAGCTATTCTTTTCCCAACTTTCTTTTATTTTTAAAATTTAGTTATTTTTACTTAAATTCAGTTAACATATAATGTATTATTAGCTTCAGAGGTAGAGGTCAGTGATTCATCAGTCTTACATAACACCAAGTGCTCATTACATCACGTGCCTTCCTTTATGCCTATCACCCAGTTACCCCATTCCTCACCCCCCGCCACTTTAGAGTCTCTTATTGTTTGTCTCCCTCTCTGATTTCATCTTGTTTTATTTTTTCCTCTCTTCTCCTATGATCCTCTGGTTTGTTTCTTAAATTCCACATGTCAGCAAGATCATGGTAATTGTCTTTCTCTGACTGACTTATTTCGCTTAGCATATAACCCTCTAGTTCCATCCACACTGTTGCAAATGGCAAGATTTTTTTGATGGCTGAGTAGTATTCCATTGTATATATATACCACATCTTCTTTTCTTTCTTTTTTTTTTTTTTAAATACCACATATTCTTTATCCATTCACCTGTTAATGGATATCTGGGCTCTTTCCATAGTTTGGCTATTGTGGATGTTGCTGCTATGAACATTGGGGTGCAGGTGCCCCTTTGGATCACTACGTTTGCATCTTTGAGGTAAATATGCAGCAGTGCAGTTGCTGGGTCAAAGGTTAGATTTATTTTCAACCTTCTGAGGAACCTCCATGCTGTTTTCCAGACCAACTTTCTTTTAGACATGATGCTCTCTTATAAGAGATTCAGATTAAGTAATGATTTAACAGTTGTCTCTAAACAATATTTTCTTTGCGCTCTCAGGTTTGGAGATAAAAGAAGAATGTCTAGTTAGAGCATCATACATCCTTAAAGTTAAAAAGATTGGGAATGGAGAGATATCCAGTATCCCAAATGTTGAGCAATGGTTTTGTCTTTTTTTAAAAGATTTTATTTCCTTATATGAGAAAGTGAGAGCATGAGCAGAGGGAGAGGGAAAAGCAGACTCCCCGCTGAGTACAGAGCCCAACATGGGGCTCCATCCCAGGACCCTGAGATCATAATCCCAGTTGAAGCCACCCTGGTGCCCCTGAGTAATGGTTTTTAACCTGAGTACCTAGCACTCTGGGGCCTAATCAATGCCTGCCTGCTATCATAATTTGTAGATGGTTAAATTGACCTGAGTACCATACGTAAAAGCTTGGCATATATAGTTATATCATTTTCAGTTACTGAAATTTAATTTTGCTGAGATCATATGGGTTTTTTTTATAAAGGATAAAGTTTCTGCATGCATTCAATTCATTTTGAATCCCTTCTAATACACTTAAAGCAAGCACAGATCACATGATTCAGTATAGATTTTTTTTTTTTAAGATTTTATTTATTTATTTGACAGACAGAGATCACAAGAAGGCAGAGAGGCAGGCAGAGAGAGAGGAGGAAGCGGCTCTCTGCTGAGCAGAGAGCCCGATGCGGAGCTCGATCCCAGGACCCTGGGATCATGACCTGAGCCGAAGGCAGAGGCTTTAACCCACTGAGCCACCCAGGCGCCCCCAGTATAGATTTTTTTAAAATTTATTCATGGGGCTCATGCATGTGGATTTCCAGTCATGTGACTCAGTTTTAGGGAAGTTTGAATAATTAAGGACTACCTGTATTACGATACAACTTTTAGGAAAGAATTTCTTCCATTTACCTATTTTAGGTTTTGTTTTTCCCTTGATTATTTTTTGTTTCTGATACAATACATGCTGATAAAAGTTACTAAATCTAGATAAACAAAAAGAAGTAATCTGCAATTTTCACCACCTTTAAAAAAACATATTTTAGTAAGTGTACTCCATTATTTTTCTATGCATATAACTATTAAGTATCATTTTTCCCAGCATGAGATCACACTGTAACATTGTCTTTAATAAGATTACTCACTTTTTTTTTTTTAAGATTTTTATTTATTTATGAGAGAGAGAGATAGAGAGAGCACACAAGGGTGGGAGGGGCAGAGGGAGAAGCAGGCTCCCTGCTGAGCAGAGCTGAGTCAGGGCTCCATTCCAGGACCCTGAGATCATGACCTGAGCTGAAGGCAGAGTTCTTGATTGTTGAACATTTAGATTGTTCACCATTTTTCATTATGATAAATATGGGTCAGTAAACATTTGTGTTGCATCTGTACAAGTCTAAGACTGTTTAAGTGGAATGCTGAGTCAAAGGGCGTGTGCAAATCTAAAGCCTTTGAATGTGCTTCCAGGTTACCTTCTGAAAAGGTTTTACCAATTTACATTTCCACTAGCAGTATATACAAGTACCTAGCTCCCTGTTTTCCTGGCAATAGGTGTCATTTTTTTCCTCATTTTTGCCAAATGATAGTTTTTTTTTTAAAGTATGTGTTACTTTTAAAATTTAACTTTTAAAAATAATTGGCCATTTATTTCCTTTTCTGAATTGTCTAAGTTCTTTTTCTTGATTTGCAAGGACTTTTATAAAGTGTTTTTAACTGTAGAAATATGTTAGAGGGGCGTCTGGTGGCTCAATGGGTCAAGCCTCCGCCTTCGGCTTGGGTCATGATCTCAGGGTCTTGAGATCGAGCCCCGCATCGGGCTCCCTGTTCAACAGGGAGCCTGCTTCCCTCCTCTCTGTCTGCCTCTCTGCCTACTTGTGATCTCTCGCTTTCCTCTCTCTCCTCTCTCTCTCTCTATCTCTCTGTGTTTGTCAAATAAATAAATAAATAAAAATCTTTAAAAAAAAAAGGGAAATATGTTAGAAATATATTTTTCCAGGTTTGTTTTTTTGTTTTCACTTTCATTTTTGAGTAGTCTGTGTATGACCCTCCTTTCAAATCTTTACATGGCTGCTCTTGCTGCTTCTTTTTTTTTTTTTTTTTTAAAGATTTTATTTATTTATTTGACAGAGAGAGATCACAAGTAGATGGAGAGGCAGGCAGAGAGAGAGAGAGAGAGGGAAGCAGGCTCCCTGCTGAGCAGAGAGCCCGATGCGGGACTCGATCCCAGGACCCTGAGATCATGACCCGAGCCAAAGGCAGCGGCTTAACCCACTGAGCCACCCAGGCGCCCCTTGCTGCTTCTTTTTATTGAAATACAGCTGACTGCAGTGTTACATGAGCTTCAGGTGAGCAACATAGTGATTCAGCAATTCTGCAGTTACTGGCCTTGAAATTCTAGTCACCATTGGTCACCATACAAAGTTATTACAGTCTGATTGACCATATTCCCTGTGCTCTACCTTTCATCTCCATGATTTTATTTTATAACTGGAAGTTTGTACTTCTTAATCCCCTTTATCTTTTTAGCCCCTTTCCCCACCCACCTAAATGGCTTCTTTAAACCATGGACTAATACTTTATAATGTTTTACAGAGCTTAATTTGTATATGACTCCTCATTTACACATTATGACTTCATTTGGTATCCAGAGTGGGAAGAGAATATAGCATATTGTTTCGTTTATGTTCCTTACTCATTAGTTTATCCTCCCAGAAAAAGAATGAGGAAGGCTACTCCAGAAAACACAGTAAGGTGGAATTTTGCCTCAATAGATAATTTTCATTTTACCTTCATAAACATGACTTAACAAATGCCATGTGCATTTTGTCAAAAGATATAGTAACATTATATACACTTATGCTTTCTTACATCTTGGGACATGTAACCTTTTAAAAATATTATTTGTTTCCTTCTGGGTATAATAATAGATTTACTACAGAAAATTTAGAAAATACCAAAGAGCATGAAGAAGAAAATAGAAGAAAATTCCTCTGTGATGACTGTTAATTGAGTTTTATAATATATTTGATTCACCCATGTTCAGTGATTATCTGTACTATTGAATTTAGTTTGTTATTGGTTCATTACTTAGGACTTTTATATCTATATTCATAAGTGAACTTAGGTTATGTTTCTTTTTGTACTATTTTTGCCAGGCTTTGTTTCAGGATTTTATACTAGTTAGTTTCATAAATGGAACTGGATAGCTTAACCTTTTTGTATATACTGTTAAACAGTTTATCTAGCATGGGGCCATCTGTTCTTTAAAAGTGATAAAGTTCACCAGCACGACACCTGACCATAAAAAGCACTTTGAAGTCCATTCTCTGATAAACCTATTTTTGTAAGTTCTATTCTGATGAGCACACATTCCATCATTGGACAGAATATATGTTACCAAGACTTTGCATAGGTTAAATTAAGTACTTTGGTTTAACATACTGAGTCTATTAATATTGAAGGGTGTTTCAAAAGGACTGTATTTTGTGGTTTCTTCTATTTACATACTTTTAAAACTCAAGTTAGCACTTATCCTCCAGTAGTTTCAACTGATTCTTTGCTACAGGTTATTCGTTCATGAACTTGAATCTCTTTCCGAATAATTTACTTCATCATTTTCTTACCTTACTATTTTTTTTAAAGATTTTATTTAATTCTTAGAGAGAGAAAGACAGAGAGAGAGAGCACGAGCAGGGAGGAGAGGCAGAAGGAGAGGGAGAAGCAGGCTCCCTGCTGAGCAGGGTGCCTATGTGAGGCTCTATCCCAGGACCCTGGGATCATGACCTGAGCTGAAGCAGACAGACACTTAACCGACAGAGCCACCCAGGTGCCCCATTTACCTTACTATTTTAAAAATAAGTTTATCCTGCATAGAAAAAAGAGGATAGTAAGCTAAGTCTTTGTACTCTCCATCTAGAGGTACTGGATATAATACACCAATAATAAAAGCTTAAGTAGCATAACCATTTTTGCCATTTTTAATGTGACCCATACCAATATAGCAATCCTAAACAATGCTGTTTCTTTTTAACAGACAGAATGCCAACTGTATGATATGGAAGGAGTCCAAAATTAAAACAAAGTTTTTCTTATTCCATTTCAGACACAGAGATCCAGATATAATAAAATGGAAACAATTTCAGTGTAAGCATCTTGAAATATTAGAACATACTGCATTTGAGAGGAGAGCTAGGAAAGACTCCCTTCATTTATGAGTTGTCTTACATATGAGTTTCTTGAACTTGACCTACCTATTACAACATAAATGTCATTTCTTTTTTTTTTTTTTTTAAGATTTTATTTATTTATTTGACAGACAGATCACAAGTAGACAGAGAGGCAGGCAGAGAGAGAAGGGGGAAAGCAGGCTCCCTGTGAGCAGAGAGGCTGACGCGGGACTCGATCCCAGGACCCTGGGATCATGACCTGAGCCGAAAGCAGAGGCTTAACCCACTGAGCCACCCAGGCACCCCCATAAATGTCATTTCTTCTAAAAGAGTTTAAACTACAGAACTTATTACTTTTTTTTAAAAAGATTTTATTTATTTATTTATTTATTTGACAGAGAGAGAGAGAGAGAGAGAGAGAGAGAGGGAACAGAAACAAGGGAAGAGGGAGAGGGAGAAGCAGGCTTCCCACCAAGCAGGGAGCCTCATAGGGGACTCAGTCCCAGGACCTTGGGATCATGACCTGAGCCAAAGGCAGATGCCAAATGACTGAGCCACACAGGTGCCCCCAGAATTTTTACTTTTTAAGTTAAAAAGATATAAACTATGTTTGTATCCTCATTTGAGTTTCTGAAAAATAAGTTACTCAATCCTAGATTGTTGCAGAGTTTTGAAGAAATGCACTGAGATTAGAACCATAGTTTCTCCTCAGTTTGCATATATGTATACAAATTCATAAATGCAGCAGTCAGCTTCACTAACAGTCACTTAATAGGATAAGTTTTTGGAATGATTTTAAGTGATAAGAGACTTACTGAAAATCTTTACTTCCTATTCATTTCTCCAAAATGTAATAATTCGTTGTTCCATCTCTGTTTTTGCTCCTTAAACATTTAAAATCATATTCATATAACTATAGGAAATAAAATGGGGGTTGCTGGAGGGGAGCTGGGTTGGAGGGATAGAGGTAACTGGGTGATGGGCATTAAGGAGGGCCCATGATGTGATGAGCACTGGGTATTATATGCAACTGATGAATTAATTTATTGAACTCTGTATCTGAAACTAATGATGTACTCTATGTTGGCTAATTGAATTTAAATTAAAAAACAATAAAAATAAAATCATACTCATATAAATATTAGTAGCATCTCTTCAGTTCTGTTTTGAACAGTCATAGTGCCAAAGTTAGTTGACTGTTGCCTTCTTTAGAGAAGTTTTAAGAGAAGTCAGATGCCTAGATGGATGTTTTGGCATGTTTAAAAAAATCTTCCTATATATATCATACAGCAATTACAACAATTAGCAGGAACAAGTTTTGCAAGAGTCCTTATAAAGTATTGCATCTCACCTCCTACTGAATGGTTACCTTATATGATTTTATTGTTTTGTGTGGAATAATTTCCTAGGGTGTCAGTCAAGTTCGGATTAAAAAATACATTCCATAGCCAAGTAATAATTGGATTGTAGTAAGCTGAGCTAGTAGTTAAGTCTGAGGTTGGATAATTGAGAAATAAACTATCTTTAGTATAGGTTTTATATAGAATTATGAAGTGATTTCTTTCACATACAACTATTAGTTAATGTAATATATTTTTTTAAAGATTTTATTCATTTATTTCACAGACAGAGATCACAAGTAGGCAGAGAGGCAGGCAGAGAGAGAGGAAGGGAAGCAGGCTCCCTGCCAAGCAGAGAGCCTGATGCAGGGCTCCATCCCAGGACCCTGGGATCATGACCTGAGCCGAAGGCAGAGGCTTTAACCCACTGAGCCACCCAAGCGCCCTGTTAATGTAATATTTTTATTCCCTTTACTTCCCTTGCCCCTGATTAAATGAACCAATTAATAAGTAACTAAGGTTTAAACTAATAGATTTTATTTTCTATGGGCTTTTTGTTGTTTTAATTATTTTGGAATTTTGAGAAACTTTTTCATGGCAAAATATGAAGTGATCATTTTTAGCTTTTCAAGTTGATTGAATAATTGACAGTATCTAAAACGTTGTAACTCGTTCCTCAGAAGTACAATGGATATCTCTTTCTCCATTGATAAAGACAGCCTGTTATAACGATGTTATAAGGAGAGAAAAACCTTCCAAAGATTTGAGTCCTGTATGAGAACTTTTCTGCTCTTTGGTGTGTCAGTTGTAGGTGTAGCGTTTCCTTTCAGAGCTTTACGGGTGCTTTCTGCTTCTATGACCAAAAGTAAAGAAACTCCAAGGCAACAGGGGCCAGTCATTGAGTCCATAGATCACAGATCATTGTGCTGCTAAAAGAGCCTCCCTTTATAAATTCTTACTTCTAAATCCTTTATATTCCCTTTCAAAAGCAAAACAAAAAACATCTTAGAGCTATTTGAAACAAAATTCATTTTCTTTTACTCAGTACTTTGCTTATATTTGTGTCCTTGTTCTTTTTTCTTGGCACAGTTTCAAAACATTATTCTTTTTTTTTTTTTTTAAGATTTTATTTATTTATTTGACAGAGAGAGATCACAAGCAGGCAGAGAGGCAGGCAGAGAGAGAGGAGGAAGCAGGCTCCCTGCTGAGCAGAGAGCCCGACGCGGGGCTCGATCCCAGGACCCTGAGATCATGACCCGAGCCGAAGGCAGCGGCTTAACCCACTGAGCCACCCAGGCGCCCCTCAAAACATTATTCTTATTCACAGACATTTCTAGCCCTCCCATGTAAGTAATGTGTATATTATTGCCTAGAAACAGCATGATATAATAAGAAAAAAAGTCACATAAGTAATAAGTAACTTCTCCAGACCTTAGGTTTCTTACCAGTAATAAGGGGAGAAGTATTATCTTTCTCTTAAGGCTTTGCTGAATAAATAAAACGTATTGTCAGGGAATAAGAATATCCTGTCCCCTCAGGGTCCTTCTAGCTAGAATAAGAATCAAATTGACACGAGACAGATTTACAGGAGAAAAATCACACTTAATAGCATACATATGGGGAATCCACAAATTCCAAAGACCATCAGGCAAAATGAGGTATATGTCATTCTGAACTAAGGAGAAGATGGTGTAGGGGTCTGGGAATGCAGTCCTCAGAAAGAATGAAAAAGAGTAAATGTTTGGTAAACAAATATTGTTAGGTCACTTGGAAATGGTAAGATGAGATCAAAGAGGCCTTGCTAGGTTCTTCTCCATGGACTATACCTAATTCATAGCATAATGCAGTTATCTATGGCCGCTAGCTCTCTTCTTGGAGCAGGTCATTTATCTAAATTCTTTTTAGGCAATTGTAGAGAGTGGGAGGGTGGGGGTAAGGAGCTTTTCCTAAATCTGCTGGGTCTTGCTTACTTTTAACTCAAAATAATTTTTATGCTAAAGTGAGCCATCTTGGGGCGCCTGGATGGCTCAGTGGGTTAATCGGCTGCCTTCAGCTCAGGTCATGATCTCAGGGTTCTGGGATTGAGCCCCTCAATTAGAGAGTCTGCTGCTTCTTCTCCCTCTCACCCTACTCCCGCTCCTGTGCTCTCTCTTTCTAAAATAAATAAATAAAATCTTAAAAAATAAAAATAAAAAATAAAGTGAGCTATCTTAGGGCAGCGTGCCCTCAGTCCCATAGTATATAAAAGGCCATTGCATGCTTCTGGGATTCTGACAGGGTAGGAAAGTGCTTGAAAAATGTTAGTCCCTCCTGGAGGGACAGCCCACCAGGCATCCCATCCCACCCCAAGTGCTTATACACACTGGGTAGAATTGATCTTATGGGAAAAGTTCCCTGTAGGCAGGGAGCAATGCTCCGCTATTTCCTCTCGAGCTATTTCCTCTCCGCTATTTCCTTCTTAGGCTAGCAGAGCAGAACGCTAGCAGAGCCAAAGCCATCACTCTACCTCCTTGATAACATACTAGCCATCTTTCTTTTCATGCTGTATTTTTTTGTTTTGTTTTAGAACCAATTGGCTGAATTCCTTGTTCTGTCTCCAGTGTAGAAATACTGTTTCAAGTAATCCACCCATGATGTTGACTAGCTGCAGTTGTTTTACTTTTTTTTTTTAATTTTCTTTTCTGATTATGGACGTGGGTGATGCTACTACTATAACATTTGTAATAAGCCATTTTTTGTTTCCCAAGGAACGTATTTTATAAAACTCAGAAAATAAGAATGACCCCTTACTCCCATCTAATACCGTCTTATGTATTCTATTTTAGACTTTCCTATGCTTGTATAAAGACTTTTGCCCAAAAATTGGACTCTTGCTGTAGATATTCTCATAACTTTTTCAGTCAATCGTAGATCATGTACTTCTGAGTATATTTGTAAATCTCGATCTCACAGAGCCTTGGTGTCCAGTGATATACAGATGTGGATTCTGAAGTCAGACCTGAGTTTGAATCCATTTCTGCCACTTCTCAGCTACAGCCTTAATTTCTTCACCTGAAAAATGAGGATAATAATAGCACATACCTTCTAGGATTATGAGTATTATATGAGACGAAGTACGTCAAGTGTTAGAAGTACCTAACACATAGTAAACATGCAATAAATTTTAGCTATATATAATAATCATTTTTGGGAACTGTATAATCTTACATTTTGTGTGTATACCACAATGTATTCACCTCTCTTATGTTAATGGACATTTAGATATTGGGCATTTAGGTTGATTACTGTTTCCCAGTATTATAAAACAAGTCTATGGGGTGCCTCGGTGGCTCGGTTGTTGAGCATCCCACTCTTGATTTCAGCTCGGGTCTTGATCTCAGGGTCATGAGTTTGAGCTCTGTGTTAGGCTCCACTCTGGGCGTGGAGCCTACTTAAAAAAAAAAAAGTCTATAGAAGTCTATAGTATATATCTTTGCAACTAAATCTTTGTGTACTGCCTTATTTCCTTAGGTTAAAATCCTTAGGACATAAAATTGGTGTGTCAAGGGGATGTATATTTCTGAAGCTTTTTTTTTTTAAAGAGTTTATTTATTTATTTGACAGAGATCACTAGTAGGCAGAGAGGCAGGTGGGGTGTAGGGAGCAGCCTCCCTGCTGAGAGAGATGATGCAGAGAGAGCTGAGAGAGAGCCTGATGCAGGGCTCTATCCTAGGACCCCGGGATCATGACCGGAGCAGAAGGCAGAGGCTTTAACCCACTGAGCCACCCAGGCACCCCTGAAGCTTTTAATAGTAAGAACTCTTACTCCAGCATCCTTTTTTTGTTCTTTTTTTTTTTTTTTTAGGATTTCATTTATTTATTTGATGGAGAGAGAAATCACAAGTAAGCAGAGAGGCAGGCAGAGAGAGGGAGAGAAGCAGGCTCCCCGCTGAGCAGAGAGCCCAATGCAGGGCTCGATCCAGGGCCCTGAGGTCATGACCTGAGCCGAAGGCAGAGGCTCAACCCACTGAGCCACCCAGGCACCCCTCCTTTGTTGTTCTTGAGAATGACTTATCTTGAGTCATCTTTCTAAGTGATATCTTTAAAATTCTTATCATTGCTACCTATATTAATATATTACAGGACAGTTAAGTCATCATATTCATACATAATACAGGAGTATTTTCAAAAAGGATCACCTGCTAGACCTTGAGCCTCCTATAGTAAAGTATAAAAGATTTTCCTCGTAGAAGAATGTTATGTTGTGAATCTTCCATTTTATTAAAATAAGATAGTGCCAAATTTTTAACCTTTGGTAGATACCAAGTTTGGGTAATTTGTTAGTGGCCTTTTAAAGAATCATTAAACATTTTTTGCATTGTTTTTAATAGAGCATACTACTTCACCAAGTTTGATTACTGAAATGCTGTGTGGATTTGATTTCTCTTGAGCATAGCAGAGAGAAGGCAGATATAAAAGTTTATTTACGAAAGTGTAGCTTCCTCATGTTCCTAATGATAAAGCTTCCCAGAGGGCCCATAACATAACTTATCTATCAGGCCCTGACATATGGTATTAGCATATTGCAATCCTGCTACTCAGGTTAAAAGCAAGACTGGTTCTCCTTAAAAGTTAAAAATATTTTTCTTCATAACAGTTTGACTTTTTATTTGCAGCGGGAAAGTGACTTTTTTTTCAAAATTTTAACCTTAAAAAGTAGTTTTCATTGTTTGTTTCAGGTTTTTTTAGCAAATAAAATTTACAGTTGTTTTAGCAAATAAAATTTACAGCAAATAAAATCTACAGTGTAGGCGATATGAAGAAAAACATAAAAATCATTTAAATCCCAGTGCCCTGCAGTAAAGGTTCTGAACATTCTAGTGACCACACTTATATGCATCATGTCTTTTCTCATGTGTCTTAAATGAGGTAACCTTTTAAAAATACACACAACATAAAATTTGCCATTTTAACTATTTTTAAGTGTATGGTTTGTGGCCTTGAGTACACTGACATTGTGCAACCGTCACCACCATCCATCTCCAGAACTCTTTATTTTCCAAATTGAAACTTTGTACCCATTGAGCAGTGGCTCCCTATTCTCCTCTCCCCCAGCCCCTAGCAACCACGACCTACTTTTTTTTTTTTTTTTACTTTTTATTGAAATATAATATTCATACAGAAAAATGCACATACCACAAGTACACTGACAGCCAAAAAACAGGATAAGGGAGTATTTTTAAGTGTTAATATGGAGGTTCCGTTTTTCTTCACAGTGCAAGTTGCCAGCTCTAATAGTTTTACCTTCTCTGAACTGTCACATTATCTCAATTGATCATTTTCTGTAGACTGGCTGGTGACTAGCTCAGAGCTAGCAAGTGTCACCCGGAGCATAATAAAGCACTGTGTAGTAATGCGTCACAAGACCATTTTTGCATAGAGCTTAGCCAAGGCTTTTGGAACCGCCCTCGGTTGCACCTTGTGCTATATTAGTACTTCTCAGACAGGAAGAATTTTCTTTCACTGGCGTAGCTTGTCCGGTTACCTTCAGGGTAAGTGTGTACAGTTCATGTAAACAAATAAGTTTCTCTGGGTTAATTACTTTGTTTGACTCTTTTTGGTTCAGGATCTTGTTGAAATTATAGGTATTTAAAAATACAGATTAAGGGAATAAAAATAGAGTAAAGCAGTATAATGTAAAACTTTACAGTTTGCAAAGATATAACTATGTAAAACTTTGCAGTGTCCTGGGTCTCCTAAATTACAATTTAAAGCATCTAATTTCAAGAGCTTCTTGTTTCACATGTAAATGTTGAGAAAAAGCAAAGTATCCTCAGAAATCTCTTTTCAAAGGAAAAAGAAAAGCACTGTAAGATCCAATTTTGTTGTTCATTTAGTTGCTCTGTGACTTAGTTTTGCTGATTACCACATGCTTTGTATCCCTAGGTCTAGGAACCATATATTATGCCTAGTATAAAGATAATGAACTTTTATTTTGTACTTATTTTATCTAAGATCTTATGGAATAGGATTATACTGGTAATGTTTTATGAATCAATAAAAGCTGGATTACAGTCTCTAAGGTTTATAACAAATTGTATTTTGAAAATTAAGGTTCAAGCATATATTGCTATAAAACCTTAGAACGTTGTGGCTAACTTAGTTTTAAATAATTGAATTTGCCTTATTTTTTATAGTTTTGGTATTTGTTTTCTTTTTGTGTCTGTTTTTTTTTTTTTTTTAAATCAGGAGAATTAGTTAATGCAATGGACCATTTCTTAAAGCAGTTTACTTGGTTTTTATTGGCAGTCTATATCCAAGCCCCTGCATCTCTGGATACTGCTTACCACCTATGCTCTTGTTCTAGGACAATTTCAAGGACAGAACTCAGAGTGCGCTAAGGGTAATCAGTATAAATTACTCAATTTCCATGTGCCTTGGTTTACTCAGCTTGAAAAATGCTATGTTAGGGTCATGGGGCTGGGGATCATATATGAATAAATTCCAAGCTCCGTAATTATGTATTTTCTTAAGTATCCATAAAATTCTGACTGAAAAGCCAAGGTTTACTATTTGAGAAAATTGGTATAAATTGCCAATTTTTAAAACACTAGCCTTTGAAATCTATTTTTCCTTTCTTCTGTCTCCTTCTCTTCCCCTCACACCTCAGTTTGTTTTCTCTTTCCCTCAGCAGGCTCAGGAAAGACCTAAGAATATTCAGTTTCATTTTTGTCTCATGTCTGTATCGAGAAAGTTTCACTTTCCAGTTTGTATATTTTTTTCACTGCTGCCTTGGAAATCTAATTAGGAAGAATTATTTAAATGCTCCAAGAAACTGATGTACAGTGCTACCAAAATAACAAACTTATTTTTCTTGTGCCAATCACCCTAAGAAAGTGCCATTATTAAAAATGTAAGTAAGTTTAGGAAAAGCAATACAGGTTGTTGGAAAAGTGCAGCAAAAATGGATTTGTTCAGAAGTTTAACACTCTTACTATTACCCTGTCCATATTATAGTTAATACTTGCCTTTTCCTATGTAAGTAGTATACAATTTACCGTTCAAAATTTCATTAGTTTATTTTGTGTTGTGTAAATGTTTCAGCAAGTATAACTGAAACAGAATCACAACTTTTTAAGCCAATGATATTGATTAACTCAATTTTTTCACTTTCCCATAAGACAGAGTCAAGTGGGCCTTTAAAAATATTCAGTTTGCATTCAGGTAATTTAAAACTTATATAAAGACAAGTAAAATTTTTTCATGTAGACATAGAAATTTTCAGTCATTGATTTGTCACTATCTTTTCAAGGTAAAGTTAATGATCTTAGAAGGAAATACCACAATCACGAAAACTTTTCAGTTATCAAGTTTGTGCTATTCCAGCGAAGTTCTTACCTCTTGCTTCAGTCTTTAGCTTTGTCCTATACATTCTGTGTAATGAACACCATTAGAGCAGAGACCTTAACCTCATAGTGAAAGCACACAGAGTAATTATTTTCCAATTTCCACACTTTCCAGACAACATTTAAAATTCAAAAGACTTGAAAACTTCAAAACTTCCTATGAAGAGGGTTCATACTTCCAGGCTAGTATTTTCTATTTTTGAACGTGTCTTCTACACTTGATGTGTTTTTCCAACAGCTCTTCTCTTGAAGCATCTGCAACAGATGACTGCTGGTGAAGTGAGCCAGAACATTATATACCAAGTATAGGTTTACAAGCTGATTGGTTTAAAAATACCCTGCCCTAATTTTCAGTGCCTTCCTTAGAATAGTGCCAGAATGCTGGCATTTATGCTTTACTCTTGACATTTTTGTAATAATAGAGACAATGGGGTGATTTTTTACATTAGGACACAGTTTCACTTTATGTGGTATTATCTCTGAACAAGGATACATTCTGGTCAGATTGCCAGTGAGGACTGGAGAATACCGCTGAGGACTGAGAATAAGACAGTTGAAATTTGTATAGTATCCATGAACTAGTAGGTTTACCTTTCAAAAATAATGTCCTAAAATTAATCAAATTTCTGAAGACTCTTTGTTTTTGTCTTTTGTTTAAATAAAATGTGTAGAGACCAACCATGAGAAAGACAATTACTTTTTTACTTCCTGACACAGTTTTTTTTTTCCCTCTTATCTTTTCTTACTAAATGTAAATGAGCCAAACTTAGTGATGGGGGAATAGGAATTGGGCTGCCTGGCTATATGTGACAAGAAGATCTGAGATTCCTAGATATTAAAATGAATTCTGCACTGCTTGAATTCCATGTTCCTTTGGGCTTTTCAAATGCTTTGTAAACTCTACAGTACTTTTCCACATTCTCCTTCCTCTTTTTCAAGCTAATAAAATGGTTTTATTTAAAATTGGGCTTTCTGAAAAATATAGACCCCTGTTCAGATATTAAACATCAAAAGAAAACCATAAGCATATTGTATGCTTTGTTTTCTATAAATGAAGAAAGAGATTTAACAGGCAACTTCTGTGGCATCTCCTTTTTTTAGATCAAGGACTGACAGAAAGGAAGGGTTACTTCAGTTGACTACAATCATCTAAAGATTACTAACCCCCAAACTACCATTACAGTTACATTTGGGGGGTAGTGATCAAAACATTTATGAGTTATAGAGTGTATAGAAAGATAAATAGATACTTCTGCAAATACTGTATTATTTTTGGGATGTGAAAAATTGATGGCATTTTACTATTTGAAAATAATGTTTACTCAGCTCGAAGATGCCATCAGGTATAAGACCATTTATTTACTAATGGCTTTTCTGAAAGGGGAGGAAGAATACTGCTTCATAAGACACTTCCAAATTTTATGTATTTAAAAATGGAAAGGGGAGGAATGAATTTTAGAATTAAGAAAATTTTATGTATCTGCTACAATACATTTTAATTATAAAGAGCACAGATACAATGTCTAACTTTTTTGAAGATTATTTATTTTAGAGAGGGAGAAAACAGGAAGAGTCTTAAGCAGACTCCACACTGAGCACAGAGCCCATTGAGGGGTTCAATCTCACAGTCCTAGATCCCAACCTGAGTTGAAACCAAGGGTCAGTTGCTTAATCAACTTAATTGCCCCTATAATGTCCAACTTTTAAGAAAAAGTCAGATTTTTTCCCTTTTGATAAATTTGCCCTTTTAAAGTACTGCTTTTGTTAAAAATTTTTACTTATCTAGTGTAAAAGTAAAGTCATTGAGGAACAAAAGTAATTTTCGCTAAGATTGATAATGAAAAAATTGAAAAAAAAAGAATAATGATAAGAGGTATTTTATTTTATTAAGAGATATTATAGGGGCGCCTGGGTTGCCCAGTGGGTTAAACCTCTGCCGTTTTCTCAGGTCAGGATCTCAGGGTCCTGGGATCGAGCCCCACATTAGGCTCTGCTGAGCAGGGAGCCTGCTTCCCCCCTCTCTCTGCCTGTCTCTCTGCCTACTTGTGATATCTCTCTCTCTCTCTGTCAAATAAGTAAATAAACTCTTAAAAAGAGAGAGAGATTATAAAAACTACTTCTTTTAGTTTAACAAATTGATATGTATAAATTTCACCCAAACCTGTAAAATTATCATTTAGTTAACACTATCACATACTTATTCTGGGCCAGACACTAACTCAGATAGTAGTTGCCTCATGTCACAAAATTAGAGTTTAATATGAGAAAATTGAAGAATAAACTTGACTTTTGTATATTACATTTCTCCTTATGTTCAATTCATATCTTCCTTCATTGATTCAGTATTAGTAATGCATAATATTCCCACAAACTTCATCCTTATATATAGAGAAAATGTTGATAAAATATTCTTGTAATAAAGCATTTTCTTGCAAATATAAACTTTAACTATTCAAATCTTATTAACACTATGTAAGTTCTTATAGGGGAGCTGCAAATTTTTCATACAAAATTTTTAACCCCAGCCTTTGTAAGATAGAGAAAAATCTCTGCTGAGCTTCTTAGAAAAGAGGAAAAGGTGCGGTCAGTAACTTGGTATTTAAGTCAAACCAAATGTACCACCTTACTATGTCATTAACCTACAAGAACAGCCTGAAATATATGTATGTCACGTGTACTTTTTTTCTCTCTCTTTTACTGTGACATCACCTGGGGAAATCCAGAAGATTGGATAACCAAGAAATGCCTAATCAAGATTCTGCTGTACATGTGAAAATGGTGGGTATTTAAGTATTTCCAGTTCCATTTATCAATGGTGAATCTTCACCACTTTTACCTCTGCCTCTAACCAGATCATCAATTATGGGACTGTAACTTTACACAGGTCTTTCTTCACAGTGTTTGATACACAATAGAACCTCAAATATTTGAATTGGACTTTAGCTTACCTTAGAAAAATTTTTTGCATGAAATATAATGTATATTGGAGTCTTTCTCAGCATATAAAATGGTTATCCCATTCCTTTTTGTGCTAAATTTTCCTTGCTCAGCAATAACACATTTAAATTATACAGCATGAGATGTTTTAAGCTTCCAAATTAAAATGACAAATGTTTAAATTAAAGAAATAAAAAACTTCTTGTATAACAGTAGAGCTCATTGCATTATAGACATTAGAATGAGGATGGAAAAACATAGGCCTTGGAGTCAGAACTTGCTTCAGATGTTAATTTAGTCCATAAGAGCTGTGATACCCTTGAATGAGGGTAATAATCTCACCTTTAAGAAATTGCGTGAAACCACCCAACTCTTGTTTTATTCATATTTTTCCCAGCTTTCCTGAGATACAGTTGACAAAATTGTGAGATATTTAAAGTGTACAATGCGATGTTTTGAGATTTGATATACATTGTGAATCACCTTCCCCAACCAGTTAACATATCCATCACCTCACGTATTTACCCTTTTTTTGGCAGGGGAGGTGGTGGGGGTGGAGAGCATTTAAGTTCTACTCTCTCAGCAAATTTCAGTTACACAATAGAGTGTTATAAACTACAGTTACCATAGCATACATTGGATTTCAGACCCTATTCATCTTATAAGTGAAATCTTCTTATTCATAATTTAATCAAAAAGTATGTTAAGTGCCTAATAGCACATAGTAAGCACTCAATAAATGTTGATTTCCTATGTTAGTGAGTGTTTTAACTGTGTAAGTAGCATCTGTATGTGAGGAAAAAATTGTCTCTGTTTTCCATATTCACAGTGGGAAAACCCTAAAAAGAAAAATCACAATTTCTCCTCTTTTAAAGAGGACAGCTCCCCCCATGATCACCTTATATCTTCTCTTTCTGTTGTTTTGTTGTCATTCTTCCTTTTCTCTTGTCTTTTTTTCTTCCTTTCTTCCTAGTTTTCTTTTCATTTGAGTCTATAAACCAGAACATGACTTAGCATGCAAACAGCTTTGTGTCACAATTAATAAACCTCTTGTTCAGCTTAACTGTCCTCATTCAGCATGCGACAGGAGGTGAAGCCTGCCTCGAAGTGCTGATTAAGCTGCTGTCGTGTAGTGTTATTGCTGTTAGGATGGAACATATGAAATTGCTGTGTTTTTGTATGTTGAATAGCCCAACACTGGCAGTTTCATTTGGTTCAGCCTAATACATCGGCATGACCTTTGCTTCCATTGCATGATTAGCATTGCAATTTGTCTCTGATATCTAAAATTCAGTCAATCTCAACTTTTTTGGCTTGAGTTGTCTTTTTTTAACCAAAATGAAGACAAGTGATGTAGGAATGTCCTACCATATAAATTGTTGTTACCTGGGTCCCAGAACTCTCTAGGGTGTCTTCTTTGGAAGTAAGTAGCACTGTAGTCAACCCACAAAGAGACTGAGAAGGAAAACAAGCCAAAAAATGGTGTGGATGTGTGTGTGTGCGTGCGTGTGTGTGTGTGTGTGTGTGTTTTTAACTATCATTGCATTACATTGCATAATTTTTACCTTGGGGTTTGCTTTTCTAAAAATGTTGATACATCTTTTAAGTTGTATCTCCTTAAGTAGATAAGGAGTTGACAGCTCCTTAGGATGTTGTTCTTAACTTCTCATGATCTGGGTCCAAATCTCTTCCCATACTTTATACACACAACTCTCTCTTCTCTCTCTCTCTCTCCACCACATACAGTAGCGTTCCAGACAGAGCTATTTATCTTTTTCCTACATTAGACCCTGCACTTTGGCTCATGATCTCAGCATAAACAAATCCTGCTACTCTTTGAGAGCCTAGCTCAGTTGGCTTTTCCTCTTTTGGCCCCAGCAGAGGTAATCACAAGTCTCTTATATTCCTCTTATATTTTATCTGGATGTCTGAGCTATGTTTTACTTATTTGGGCTCCTGTATTACAATCCATGTTAGAGAACATGTGCCTTGAGTTTAAGATGTTTATCTTACTAAAACTTTTGTATCTCTTACTGAGCTACCTTACATTTAATGACTATATGCTGAATGCATGAATTTGGCCTACACTCCTTTAATGTGGAAATGGGCCAAAAATGTGATAGGCAGTGGGAATTGACTATCGCTACACTTTAGTAATGTATGGTCTTCCAAATAAATTGTCCATGTATGTGAGTGGCTATACCAGTGTGGATAGGGGGCTTTGGATCTATACTTTTTTTTTTCTTTAAGATTTTTATTTATTTATTTGACAGAGAGAGATCACAAGTAGGCAGAGAGGCGGGCAGAGAGAGAGGGGGAAGCAGAGAGCCCTATGCGGGACTCGATCCCAGGACCCTGGGATCATGACCTCAGCTGAAGGCAGAGGCTTTAAACCACTGAGCTACCCAGGCACCCCAAAATCTATACTTTTTATAAAGTTGTAGTGCCCACTCCTCTGTACCAATGCAGTAATGAAGTCTTTTGCTTCTACCAAATATGAACATTGGAATACAAAACAAAACAAAACAAAAAAATATTTCCCCTGAGAACTTCAGACAAAGATCCTTAAGTTGTGTAAACTAATTTTTGTGTGGGCCATTTTCAGAGAAATACAGGTAAAACATCATTAGGACAATTTTTTGACTATGCCAGGCAGGTACTCTGTTATATTTTATCACAATGTATCTGCAAGATAATATCAAATAATCAAATATTGCTGTAGAGTTGGGAATAAAACTGTATAACTTTGAAATGAACTTCTTCAGAAATCATTGCTTTTTGATTATGGAAGGAAACTAATGATTAGGAGTTTATTTCATCTGTACAAATGCATTTTACAGCCAGAACACATGTATTTTAGGTTTTTGTTAGTCATCTTTAGCATTAAGTCAGAATTGGCTCCAGTCGTCAACCAAAATGCTCTGATTCTTGTCAGGAAAACTTTGCTCCTTCAGCATTTTACATTATGCCTTATAAAATCAATTTGTTTTCTTTTGTTTGCAAGTGGCAGACATTTTTAGCCCCTTATTTTTTTTTTTACCATAAAATTACATCATAATCAAGTTGAAAAGTTTTCAGACAGTTCAAAATAACTTGCCCTTCAGACTTGAAGCATCGTTATTTTAAGTACTCCCAAACAGGTGTGGTTTTGTCCAAGAAGAATTACCGAAGAAGGGATTTGAGGAGGTAACAAAAGTGTGTGATGTATGATGAATTTGTATTCCTACAGTATACTTCTTAATATTGTGGTATTCTGACATTCTTTGACATATTTCATGTAGTATTGAAAAAATATATTTCTTAGGTTGCGTTGTAAAATATTTGAGTAAAATGCCCAATATCCCAGTTTCCTGAGAAATATTTGTAATGTGTTTTGGTGAATTGTCTGTGTATTGTGGAAGGGGGGACAGTATATTTCCGTATAATCCAAAGCAGATATGGTTCTCATTTTTAAATTTCTTACACCTGGGTCCTCTTTTCTATTGTATTCTCCGCTGCTCTTCATTTGTTCTCGTCAGTGTGATTTCATCCTGGTGCTATTTTGGTATTCACTCTTTATTTATCTGAAAATGAAGGGCTGTTGTACAGAAACAGGGATATCAATCCTCCAGCCTATGGTTGTCTTTCAGGCCCTAGTGATACTATAATCCAATCTAATAGTTGTTAATTTAGCAGAAACCAACCTACTTTGAAGTGGCTTTGGTACTATTTTCCTATCCATTATCTGAAAGATTTTATCCTATCCTATTTAGATTTTTTTTTTTTTTTTAATTTGACAGACACAGATCCCAAGTAGGCAGAGAGGCAGGCAGAGAGAGAGATAGGGGAAGCAGGCTCCCTGCTAGGCAGAGAGCCCGATGTGGGGCTCAATCCCAGAACCCTGAGATCATGACCTGAGCTGAAGGCAGAGGCTTTAACCCACTGAGCCACCCAGGCATCCCTATCCTATCCTATTTAAATACAGGTGTTGGTTTGTTCGTTTTTTTTTTTAATTGAATGTATTGTAGGATGTCATTTGCATGAGGCAGGACATCTTTGTCAGTATGGACACACTGAAATAAAATGTTTAATTTTCTTGGTGAAAATATAGTTAGTGATATACATTTGCTTTTAGTAATGGGTTAGTTATTAAGTCAAACATATGCTGATTACTATGCATTTGCCTGTTAAGGCAGAGGTAAGACCAGAATTTAGTTGTTAGGAGATGGACTTACTAGTTAAGTATTTGTAAGGGAGCTACAGAAGTGATACTCCAAAACAGCAATGGTTTCTAAAACTCCACAGGAAAACAGTGTAAGTGCTGCTAATCATCATATCTCTTGCATGTAGCATCTGACACAGAGTAAAATACAGGTAAATATTTAAGTGAATTAATGGATTAATGAATGAAGAAAAGGAATTTAGGAATAATTACCTATTTACTTTTCTCATCTATTGAAACATTATTGTAAAATAAATATTTAGGTAACCATTATTCTGTTGACACCTCTAAAGTCCAGGTAAGTTAAAAGAATCACTGTATGAAAGTTAGTTGCATGGCAGGTTATCCTGTGCTATTTAAATATGGCTTTTTATTTTTATTTTATTTTTTTTAAAGATTTTATTTATTTATTTGACAGACAGAGATCACAAGTAGGCAGAGAGGCAGGCAGAGAGAGAGAGAGGTGGAGGCAGGCTCCCTGCGGAGCAGAGAGCCCGATGCGGGGCTCGATCCCAGGACACTGGGATCATGACCTGAGCTGAAGGCACAGGCTTAACCCACTGAGCCACCCAGGCGCCCCTAAATATGGCTTTTTAAAATTGAGTGTATTGTAGCATCTTTCATTCGTGGAGAAAATTTTAATGTTAGCATTTCTCTTTCCCATACATTTCCATATGTATCTTTCAGTCTTAGGAAAACATTTTAGCCTTTTCCAATTTTCTAATTTTGTCTATTATGCAGAGACCATAGAGATATTATCATATCTCTATGACCATATCATATTATGCATAGGACCAGAGAGACTCAACTGGTCACATGTTCTTGGAGCAGAGCTGTAGGTCTAGGGAATTTTCCATAATCATTTCTGTGATACACATGAAATATGTTAATGTTGGTGATAACATACCCAGAATAATAGCATATAAAGTAAATAAAGGTTACTTGGTACAAACCAGTATAGAACCTTGATCTGAGGTTCTCCTACTATCTTTTTATACTGTGGAGCTATTATATGCCCTCCAATCTCCTTCCCCTGCAGTGTTCTTGTACACATGCTCTAAGAAGACGGTGAGCATTTTACTCTCATCAGTTCCATTCTCTCTATGATAGGGTAGAAGAAAGAAACAGTATTTAACATTAAATTATTGAGCAACACTAAATCCTGAATAAACCAGCCTAGTAGCTTTCTAAGCCCAGGTGTTCTAATATGTTTGTTTGTTTTTAAGTCGGCTCCATGACCAACATGGGTCTTGAACTCATGACCCAGAGATCAAGAGTCTCGTGCTGGTGGTCTCATACTTCTTAGTAGTTGTCTTAAATTGAAATAAGTCTGTTGTAAAATTTATGCCAAGAAAAATGAAATTATTTGGGGTAATTTGTATTATATATAGTACAATAAAGGAACAAAGATCTTGAAGCACCTTTTCAAGTTAAATATACTTAAAATATATTTTAATTACCTATACAAAGGTACACTTGTGGGATCCGATGCCCTGTGTGGAGCCCAATGCAGGGCTTGAACTCACAACCGGAGATCAAGACCTGACGTGAAATCAAGAGTCGGATGCCTGACCAACTGAGCCACCGAGGCGCCCCTTAAGGAGAAAGATCTTATAAGAAAACTCTTTATCACTAAGTTCAGATATTCTCCATTCCACTCTAGGGTTTTATTTTGATTAATGAATAATGCATAAAAGATTGTTATAATAGTATATGAAATAATAATTAATTTTAAAAATCTGGATGAAAAAATATATGAGAATGAGATAAACTATGCATATACAGGCATATTTGTAATCATAGAAATGAAAATAATGGAAAATAAATTTAAATGTTTACTTCAGGTAATGTTACTTCAGGTAGTAGAATTCTAAGCCATGTTTATTTTCTTTTTTTATATGTTTTCTGTTATTTCTGTGGTAACCATGCATGACTTTTATAATTAGAAGAGTTACACTTTCTGATAATATATTACAATATAATTTTGTCTTAATCTTTGATAGAAACTGTGCTTCAAAAAATTTTATGTGTATAAATGGTAATTTGATATGATGATTTGCCTTTTTTATTTTTTTTTAAGATTTTATTTATTTATTTGACGGACAGAGATTACAAGTAGACAGAGAGGCAGGCAGAGAGAGGAAGGGAAGCAGGCTTCCTGCTGAGCAGAGAGCCCGATGGGGGCTCGATTCCAGGACCCTGGGATCATGACCTGAGCCGAAGGCAGAGGCTTTAACCCACTGAGCCACCCAGGCGCCCCATGATTTGCCTTTTTTAAAAATAATGCCTTAACATTTTTACATCTTAAAATAATATAAGCTTCTGCTTGGTATCAAAAGAACCTGGGAAAACAGGAATTAAAAATAGTTAATTAACTTCCTTTTATTTTTTAGATGCCTGAATTTCAGAGAAGTTCAGTTCGAATCAAGAACCCTGCAAGAGTAGAAGAAATTATCTGTGGTCTTATTAAGGGAGGAGCTGGCAAACTTCAGGTGAATAATGATCAAGAAGTCTTTATTATTAAGACTTTATTTTTAATGTTCAGACGGACTCATCTCATGTTTTGCTCAAGTCTGCATAATACTGAGTTCTAAGCTAACTAATGCAGTGCATAAGTATTAAACCGTTTTAAGAATAATATTCAAATTTGGGACGCCTGGGTGGCTCTGTCAGGTGAGCACCAACTCTTGATCTCACCCTAGGTCTTGATCTCAGGGTCGTAATTTCAAGCCCCCCATTAGAGACAAGTTTTTTTTTTTTTTTTTTTTTGAGACAAGTTTTTTATTATGGTAAAAAACACATTCTGTGAAATCTGTTCTTTTAATAAATTCTTAAGTGTACAGTACAATGTTGTTAACTCTACATGAATTGTTACACAGCAGATCTCTAGAATTTCTTTATCCTGCATGACTGAAACTCTATACCCATAGAAGAGCAACCCACATTTCCTTCTCCTCCCACCCCCCAGCCACTGACAACCGCCATCCCATTTTCTGCATCTATGAGTTTGACTAAATACCTCACATAAGTGGAATTATGCAGAATTTTTCCATCTCTAGTGGCTTATTTCCCTTGGCATAATATCCCCGCAAGTTTCATCCATGTAGTATATGACAGAATGCCCTTCTTTGTAATGGGGAGCTTCATATGGTTTAATTGCCTCCTCTGCATTTTTGTACATTGACTGGGTGGGTTGAGGTTGTGCAACATTTTATCTCTATCAAGAACAGTAGCCCAATCACCCACAACTATAAATTTTTAAATCAATTAATAAGATTTGATTTGGTGACAATGCTGGGGCACTTAAGGTATTGCTGCATAGCTAATGTGATTCCCAGGACTTAACTATGAAGTTATACCTTAAGTGCCCCAACATTGTCATGAAATAAAATCTGGTTAATCAGTACAGGAATTTGCAGTTGGAGGAGATAGGGCTGCTGTTCCCAGTAGAGAGCTGCATTAGAAAATAGAAGGCAGAGAGAATAACCAGTGGGGTGGGGAGCAGGTCAGGGACTGAGTCTAGTCCCATACCTCTAGGAAGGGTGCAGTACAGTACGTGTCTGCCCTCAGTGGCTGTATGTTCCATAATGCCTTTCCTCTTCTTTACAGATAATAACAGACTTTGATATGACACTGAGTAGATTTTCCTATGAAGGGAAAAGATGCCCAACGTGTCATTGTAAGTATGGCATTCATAAACATATTCCTGAAAGTAATTCTTATTTTAAGATCCTTTCTTACCTATATGATCTATGAGATTGACTGGAGTTTGTTTTTCTTCTTCTTCTTCTTCTTCTTCTTCTTCTTCTTCTTCCTTTTGGACATTGAAAATGAGAAGACCTGCCCTTTTTTTTTATTTCATTTCAAGGATTTGTTTTTTCCCCATGTAATATAAATGGCTATTTTCGAGTGTGATTTTGGTTGCAAGAGAAATGAAGACTTCTGAAAATTTTCTCCAAATGTGGTCTGTTCATTATTTATTCAAGAAACCTTTACATGGGTTTTAAACTTTGGATAACCTAAAGAAATAACATTTATCAACCACTCTGGTTTTCTAAAAATGTTACTGAATTTTTTGTTGTTGACAAATAAAGTAAAAGAACGATTAAATAAATATCCAGTTAAGATGTGTTGCTAGGATAATATACCTTTTTTGTTCTCCAGACTTGGTAGTGAGTTTTAAAAATAATACTCTTCAACCTGACAAAGAAGGAGTGATATAAGGGCTCTCAACTACTGGAGGTACATGTGGAATTTGAGAATTCCTTTTGATAATTTATATTAAAACCACTAGAAGCCATACCCTTTGGCCCAGTAGTTCTTTGGAGAATCTCTAAAGAAGTACTCCCAATACAGGAAAAAAGCTTTAGATCCAAAGTTTAGATTTTAAAACCATTAAGTTCTCTAGCAATGCCATGTGTCTTAAAGCACTAAGGCCAAAAGTTATAATGACCACACTAGTGGACTTGGCATTTAAACTTAAAAGAAAAGTACTAAGTTATTTAAAGTAGTGGTAGCATCAATCAGAATATTTCTTTTAATGCTAGTTTGCTTTCACTCTTCAGATGTCATTGACAACAGTAAGCTGATTACAGACGAATGTCGAAAAAAGGTAAACACTAATGGTAATCCAGAGTTACTCAAAGACTTCTTTTTGCCTGAGAATTTCTTCGGGTTCATTCACACAAACAATAGGTATAAGCGCTTCTAACCATACCTAGCACATAGTAAACACTGAGTAAATATTAGTTTTATTGTGTGAGTTATACACTCTCAACATTATTTTAATGAAAAAATTAACTTTTTAACAAAAACAAAATTTACATAAAAAACTTATGATTATCAGAATACTCTGGTGTTCTTCCATTAGCCGTACATTAAAACAAAAGTACTTTGGTTTTGTGTAGGTTTTTCTCCTTTAAATTGACCAGGAAATTGCCTCAGTTCTCTCCTTTCCTTAAATATGTGTCTCTCTGTGTTTGTGTTAACAACATAGGACTCCAAAGATGAATCAAATTTAATACTTTCATCTGAGAACGAAAGGGTTTTTTGTAGTAATAATTTGATTATTAGTCAGTTTCATTGAATTGCTGACCTGAAAGTACTTTGCTACATATAAACTAGATCAACAAAGATCTCTTCAGTTGATATGTGCATTAGCCAGGTACTCCTGATTTCATCTTTAACAGCAGTTTATGGAAACCATTTGTTTATATCATTTTGCTTTTTGTAAAACGCAGCAGCTTAATGACAATTCTGTCATCCTCATGATTAAATTATTCATTTATTTCTAGTTACTGCAACTAAAGGAAAAATATTATGCTATTGAAATTGATCCTGTTCTTACCGTAGAAGAGAAGTACCCCTATATGGTAGAATGGTAAGTGTGTATCAGGCGAAGGGTGGGTTAAAAATATAATAAAATAACATTGCAGTTACAACTAATGGCTTATTTTCCCCTGTACCGTATATAATAGATTTATAAAATTATCCATTGAGTTAGAGCAGTGATTAAATATAACAAAATGAACTATAATTTTCTAATCATTCTAAGAGTCTAGAATTTGTTTTGTTTTGTTTTCTTTTTAAGATGAAGGTCAATGAGGATAAATTTAGAATCCTGCACTTAAGACTTAAATTAAAAAACAAGAATTTTTAAAAAGTATATAGACAAAATGTGGCTGAATGTATATAGAAAAAGAATTGTGATTTAAATTGACTCTGAACTGAGCTACAGCCAGCAGGTTGCTGAGAAATGGACCCCCGGTGCTGGTTGCTTTAATGGAAATGCCACCTTCCAAGCAGACCACACTGAAAGCATTGTGTTGAGTCCAGAGAAAATGATGTTATTAAGAGAAAGTTGACAAGCATAGAGTATGTCAGAAGAGGCCACTAAGAAAATCACAGGAACTGGAGCCATCCCATTTGGGGAAGATTTCATGGACTAGAGAAAGCTGTGATTTGAGAAGCAACAACTGTGGTTTTAGAATCTTAACAGACCAGGAGCAATGTTGTTTATCTTCATTATCCTATGGCCTAACCTGAATACCCTGCACACTTAATTAACGTGTATGCTATGAAATATTGAAAAGTTGAACCTGGGCCACATACCTGTGGAAGCAAAACTGGAATCAGATTTGGAAGTTTTAAGAAGACTGATTTCAGCATGATGAAAGAGAGGACTGTCTAATAATTAGAAATTTCTAGCAATAATGTAAGCTTCCCTGGCAGAACGAGCTCACTAACTTAATGATGGGAGCTGACCCAGAGTGGAGGGTCACAGAGCTTCTGTGTATCAGGTAGAGAGATTCTAAAAGTCTGTGACTGAGATGCAGTGATTACAGGTGCTTTGATAAAAAGCATCATAACAAGGATTTTCTCTTTTGCACTCGGTAGCACTAAGGTATTTCATGACAATTTAGACTACACACAGGTGAAACAAATGGCTTTTCTCTGATTCTTCCTGTAATTGGAGAAATGATTATGTCTCCTGAGGTTGGGTATCTGTAGATTAAGGAAAGGTTTACACATACTATCCTTTCATCATCTTACTAACACATTGAAACTAAGAGACTTTGGGGAGAACTGGGAAATGCAGTAAGAACATGTTCTATTACATTTTGAGACATTAGGATATATATTCATTAGTGATGAATTTAAATTTCTAAAATTTAATTCCAAATGATGATGAATGAAATACTGCATTATCTGTCACTGAAGAATGCTTTTTAATGAAGATGATAGTTTTAATTTGCTTTAATTGATATTCTCTTTTTCTTTGATCGTAAACTCCAGGTATACTAAATCACATGGTTTGCTTGTTGAACAAGCTTTACCAAAAGCTAAACTTAAAGAAATTGTGGCAGAATCTGATGTTATGCTCAAGTAAGTTTCTTGGGTGTTTTTTGCTGTTAATTGTCTACAGACTTATAAATGTATTCAGGTGTGTGCTTTTATTAAAATAATCTGTAACTATATTGCATATAAAAACATAGTCCTAATATGCCACCTATCACAGAATAAGGTGAGGTAAGGAATTTAGAAAGACATATTAGATCTTGTCATAGGAAATAACAGCCTTATGAGATTTAAGTTCGTTCTTTCTTGCTTGCTTGCTTCCTTCCTTTCTTTCCCTCCTTCCTTCTTCCTTTCTCCTTTCTTTTCTTCCTTCCTTATTTCCTTCCTTCCTTCCATAGGCTCCACACCCAGCGTGGAGCCCAACTCAGGGCTTGAACTCATGATTCTGAAATCAACACTTGAGCTGAGATCTAGAGTCAGATGCTCAACTGAGTCACCCACACATCCCGAGATTCTCCACATTAAAAATTTTAAGAGTAGGAGTGCCTGGCTGGTTTAGTCGGTTGAGTGTGTGACTCTTGATCTCAGGATCATTAGTTCAAGCTCCACACTGGGTGTAGAGATTACTTAAATAAATAATACTTTTTTAAAAATTCAAGACTAACTTAGAAATTTATGAAACCAGGACCGTTTTGAAATTTTTTAAGAGAATACTTCTGAAAAGACATGAAATATAAAGGGAATGTTTATAAATCAAGTTGAAAAAATTTTTTTGCTCAAAGTTTATAAAGTTACATGAATCTACTTTCTGAATTCTCAAACTTCCTTGAAAACTATCACTGGGAAATGTGACTATGATTTAGCAAATAATAAAAATATTTGTGGTACATGAATGATAGGATAAAAATTTCTTAAGCTTCTTTCAATATGGTTTACCACTTCTAACAATTTTCAGCTCATTAGGTAAATATGATGATGCTATTTCTTTTTTTTCTTTCTTTCTTTTTTTTTTTTTTTTTTGATGATGCTACATTTTAAGGTGGTTTGCCTCTAAGGAGGAAAGCATTAAATGTCAGAATTAAATGTCAGTGTGAGGACAGCTAGTGAGTATTTCATTCCTTTGTAGGCAGCTTAACCTGTGACCCAGGAAGAGCAAGAAGGCAAGAAACTTAGATTAATAAAATAAGAACATGACCGACAACTGTTATACCATAGGTAGGAGAGATGCCAGCTATAAAGAGAATGCCCCTCAGCTCCTCCCCCAGCCCTCAGTTTTCTAAGAGGAAGTAGTTGAGCAGGATGGCCAGCAGGAGGTGCTCCAGCTCACCCTAAAACCCTAAACAGGTTTTCCAAGGCTGAGGTTTTTTAAAGATGAGGTTAACTATTTGCTGTTAAATGGTGTAGATTGTGAACTGTAGGCTTATATCCATATTTAATTTGAGCCTAAAAGCATCTAATTTGTACTATTAGAATTTATTAAAAGGAAGGCAAAGAGTTGACTGTTGTTTGAAAAACTTGTACCAGTGTTGTCATAGACATCAATAACTGTGCTCTTGGGCAGAATTCTGAAAAGGGAATATAAATGAGCCATGGAATTAGGTAGAAAGGTTTTGCTTTTTTCATTTCTAGGTGAAAAGGAGATATATCTTACTCTTTAACAATCACTTCCTACGTCCATCTTGCAGGGAAGGGTATGAGAATTTCTTTGATAAGCTCCAGGAATACGGTATCCCTGTGTTCATATTTTCGGCTGGTATTGGTGATATACTAGAGGAGGTAATCCATCAAGCTGGGGTTTATCACCCGAACATCACAGTAGTGTCCAACTTCATGGATTTTGATGACAATGTAAGTATAGGAAATCATTCTAAATAATTACCTTTAAAATCCGAATATATTTTAATCATATAAATGCAGTTGTTTTTTATTTAATGTATATTCATTAAATTAGGTCACTCAAAAGGTCTACTATAGGACTCATCATCTCCCAGTGTTATATACATATCCATATTTAAAAAATAATATACCTTTATTAAACTCTTCTTTCCTAAGCTACAGACTAATATTAAAATTAGGGAAAGGTCTTTTAATGTGATTTAATGCAGCAACTTTGAAGACTCAATATCCATAGGTGGGAAAAAAGAAGGAATTAGAACTGTCATTATTTTAACAAAGTCTTCTAATCAAAACAGTACATTGTGTGATATATAGAAAATGGGATCTGCAGTTAGGAAACAAATGAAAAGTAAAAATTGGATTTTCAGCTCATTGTGTGTGACATTTAAGGTAGTCTCTAGAAAGTCATCAACTTCTCAGAGCCCTTCTTTCCAACATGAATGTGAAAATAGAACAAATAGAATTTGCAGTTTGAAACCTATTGTTTCAAAAGATTTATATTTTTATAGGGAGTGCTGAAAGGATTTAAAGGTGAACTAATTCATGTATTTAACAAGCATGATGGTGCCTTGAAGAACACAGAATATTTCAATCGACTAAAAGATAATAGCAACATCATTCTGCTGGGAGACTCCCAAGGGGACATAAGAATGGCAGATGGAGTAGCCAACGTTGAACACATCCTAAAAATTGGGTATCTAAATGATAGAGTAAGTATGTAGATACGTCGTTTAATTTTCTTGTAGAAAAATAAGGATGGAACTTAATGGGTAGTTGTTACTAAACATGTGTGAGAAAGTAGTTAGAGACATTTTGATTGTTCTTAATCCGTTTACCTTGGTATGGTTAAGGGGGTTGGGATGCACATGTGTGCCGTTGGTATTGGGGTGGCTTCCCTGGCCTCTTCCCACTAAAAACCTGTAGCACTCCCAAGTCTTGAGAGTCAGAAATGTCCCCCATGTTGCCAGGTGTTCCTTGGACGGTCTCCCCAGTTGAGAACCACTGGAGTAGAGAAATGACTTTGAGTATAAAGCCACCATGTGGGATAATTTCTATGTCCCTAAGCCTTAACAGTTTGAAAGAATTTTTTTATTTCACAGGTTTTATGAAAGTAGATTTAATTTGTTACATTTTGCCCAAAAGATTGAACCTAACAATGAGATTCATACTAAAACCATTTGCTGGGGCACCTGGGTGGCTCAGTGGGTTAAAGCCTCTGCCTTCAGCTCAGGTCATGATCTCAGGGTCCTGGGATCGAGCCCCACATCGGGCTCTCTGCTCAGTGGGGAGCCTGCTTCCTCCCTCTCTCTCCGCCTGCCTCTCTGCCTACTTGTGATCTCTGTCTGTCAAATAAATAAACAAAATCTTTAAAAATAAAATAAAATTAAATGAATAAATAAAACCATTTGCTTCCCCTTTCTACATATCCACTTAATTTTTCTGTTGTTGTTGATTAGGTGGATGAGCTTTTAGAAAAGTACATGGACTCTTACGACATTGTTCTAGTAAAAGACGAATCACTGGATGTAGCCAACTCTATCTTACAGAAGATTCTGTAAACAAGCATTCTTCAAGAAGACCTCACTCCTGTGGGTGCAACTGACACGAGAACTGCTCACCTGTTCATCTTGCGGAAAGACTTCTATTTATAATGCGTTCTTGCTCTTGAAGTTTTTTTTTCTCTTCATTACTGAGGTATTTTTGGACATAGTGAATCCATCAACTGGAAGCTCCTTTTTCCCCACCTCTCTCAACACACTCCTCAACTCTATTTTTTAACAGATTGAAAAAAAAAAAATCATAAAGCCAAAATTTGAAAAATAACTCACTGCATTTCCAGAGTGAATTTTTTAGTGTAATGTTATCATGAGGTTTTTGAGGAAACTTTTTACTCTGGGAAAGTTTGTATGAGTTTAAAAAGAAGTTTTGTGAAATGATGAAATAATGTACATGATTTTAAGTGTTGCCATTTTTGTAATTGGGGTGAATTATGCTGATGATATCACCGTCTCCTGAAATTGTGTTATGTTTGGCTATTCCATTTTGTGGAAGTCAGTATTCACAGGGAATATTGGCACTCAGTGTTTGAAAAAACCTTGCTATCCACATGCCACTAATCATTACAGAATGTTCTATATCGAAGCACTGATAATACACATGAAGTGAAAAGCCTTTTTAAATTATACTGTCAAGACAATTATTCATTTATTCAACAAATATCTATTAAGCACCTGCCGTGTTTTTCCTGTGTGTGTGAGAGAGAGAGGGAAAGGGAGAGAGAAACCCTACTGTCACTGTCGTAGTGTCTATCTAAATTGAATATTTTTAAACTTACGTATTATAAGTTTAAGGATGAAAAGATAGTTGCAGAGGAAATTTCATCAGCCTTAGAGAAAATACTGGGGACTGGGAAAACAATTTCCCCTCATTGAAAGTATCAGTAAAAGAGGGTACTTTGTTGTAAGTCTAAGAGTTTCAGAAATAACCACAGGCAGGAAACAAAGTGTAGCTGGGTCTCCTGTTAACTAAAACTGAGTACTGCTAAATTCCTCTCTGCAGTCTGACTTCCCATTCCAAATTTCTACTGCCCAATAATTGGTTTCCACAAGGTTTAGACTTGCCATTGTGATAAATGTGACCCTGATTCTAACCATTTTTACTCCAGAGTCTATAAGCCACTAACTCCATAAAGCATCTGAGCTGTGATACAGAGCATGTTCCAGCTGGTTCTGGACATCCAGTATGGTCGTCAGTCTCTAGTCCAGTTTGATGTGGCAGGTAGGCAAGGTCTTGCAGTGAAAACCTTTTCCCTGGGAGAGCCCATCCTATCCTTTACCACTACTCGTCTTTTTTATAATAAACAATGAAACAAAGTTTGTAGTGGCCAAAAGTAGCCTACTCCCTGCTTTAGTTGGGAATTTCTGATCTAATGGTAGGTTTTTATCCCATATTGCTATTAGAGTTGGCCATATTTTTTTTTAAAGATTTATTTATTTATTTATTTGACAGACAGAGATCACAAGTAGGCAGAGAGGCGGGCAGGGAGAGAGAGAGAGGTGGAAGCAGGCTCCCTGCCAATCAGAGAGCCCGATGCGGACCTCGACCCCAGGACCCTGAGATCATGACCTGAGCCGAAGGCAGAGGCTTTAACCCACTGAGCCACCCAGGCACCCCTAGAGTTGGCCATATTGACTGTTTTCCAAAGGAGCTTATAATAATTGTAATTATAAAAATTGTACAATTATAAAAATTATAATTTCTTCTACAAAAAAGCATGATGCATGGAGTAAATAGGAAGAATACTGAAGTTATGACCTCCATTCTAGTCATGACTCAGCCCTGTACTAAGGCTATAGGTCAGGCACCTCCCTATAAAATGCAGCCTCTCTAGCCCCTTCCACCCACACCCTAACTGGATTATCAAACCAAGGCCCCTGCCTTTTCTCCTATGTGCCTGTGACCCTATCACCTCTCACTGCCTGTTTCTACCGTTTCTACCGATCTTTAAAATAATTGGTTTCCAAGTTCAGCTTTCAGAGTAGTTTAATATAGCCCTTAGGAAATCTGCTATAGAGTCAGACTGTCCGGATTTGAATGCTCTTTCTACCACTTAGTAGCTGTGTGACCAGGACCCGTTAACCTGTGTTCCAGCTTGCTTATCCATAAAGTGGAGGTAATGACACATCCTCTAGATATAGCACTGTGAGGGTGACATGTACTCATCATCAACACCGATGTGTGCTTTTAATTTTTATATTTGCATTTAGAATAGCTTAGCACTAGTATTCAATACGGTTAGCTCTTACCCATCCACAACGGCATAAGCAGTCTGGATGGATGGAGGGGACAGAAAGCTCTTTCATCTCCCTAGTGAACACTGGCAGTGTGTAGTAACTACCATGTTCTCTAAAGGGTCTAGCATTAGCTGTTAGGGGTTTTTTGGGTTTTGTGGGGGTTTTTTCTTTCAATTTTGAATTTTACTTCAAGAGGTAAAGCAGTTTTGGGTGCTGAGATGAACAATTTTGATGAAACTGAAAAACAAAACAACTGTCAGAGATACTAGTTTGTGCCAGAGTGATTTTGCAAGGACTCTACATTCCATGGTATGTTTAATAGACACCAGAGTTGATTAAGTAGATTATTAAAGGTTTGGGGTTTTTTTTAATATTTTATTTATTTATTTGTCGGGGAGAGAGAGGGAGAGTGCACAAGCAAGGGGAACGGCAGGCAGAGGGAGAAGCAGACTCCCTGTTGAGCAGGGAACCCGATGTGGGACTCGATCCCAGGATCCTGGAATCATGACCTGAGCTGAAGGCAGACGCTTAAGCAACTGAGGAACCCAGGCACCCCATTAAAGTTTTTTTTAACCAGACTTTAGGTTCAAGGTTTTCTCTTTAGTGTACCCCATGGAGCTTTAGGAAGGAAAAGATACGTGGGATCTTGAATAACTAAACTTGAATAACTTAAAACTTGTCCAAGGTTCCCTCAAGATTGACCAGTCCTGCTGTGTTTTATACTTACTCTGGTATTTCAGTACAACTTTAGTAGATAAGATAAAATGTGCCCAAGGTGTAAGGGGCACAGGTGTTCAAGTCAGTCAAACCTGGATCTGAGTCTTAGATTCTCTCCAGGATTCTCTCCAAGGATTCTCTCCTTGGTTTCCTCATCTCTAAAGTTGGGTATGAACTTGAGGTGAGGACTGAGTAAATAACAGTCACTTGTTCAACAAATACTGACGTCCTTGCTGTGGGCTAGGTCCTGGGGAAACAGTAATTAACATATCCCACATGCTTCCTGCCCTTGTGTAGCCTGCATCCTAGCAGATGAGTCAGAAATAAGATACTATGAAAAAACCAACACAAATATTTTAGCGAAAGTAGCTAGAGGAAGCTCTGAAGAGATATTATTTCAGCCAAAACCTGAAGGATAAGGAGCCAGCCATATGAGGAAGTGAGGGAGAAATATTCCAGGGGGAGGTAACAAGGTCCCGAGTAAGAAAATTTAAGGTGTTCAAAGAACTGCGAACTGGTGTAACAGTATTATGAGCAAAGGGAAGAACGGAATCATGAATGGCAGGTGAGGGTGTCAGATCACACAGGGCTTTGTAAATCATGCATTTGGTTTTACTGTCCTTGCAAAGGAGTGCCATGGTCATGCAAAATGGACTGGTGGGGCAGATCTACCCCAGCGAATCAGTAAGGGGGCTGCTACAGAAGTCTGCACTAGAAATTACAGTAGGACGCAGAGAGAAGTGGATCATTTTCAGTAGTTTAAGTTTAGAAATGACAAGATTTGCTTTTGGATTAAACGTGTGGAGTGAGAGAGGAGGAGGGGTCTCAAAGATGTCTGGTTTAATCAAGTGGGGACAGGAGAAGAAAAGAACAGCCTTGGGTGGAAGGTGTTGGGAAGGTTGTGGGGACGTACATTCTCTTTTGGACATGCAAAGTTTGCGGTGCCTGTGGGGTATACAAGGGAAGATACCAAATAGATTCGAGCCCAAAGGAGAAATTTTGGCTGGAACCATGCATTAAATATCTGTGTTTAAATGAGATCCAAATATGGCCAGTGTAAGCTGGAAGGAATCCCTTGTTCAACATTAAGGACTAAGACCACACAGAATCAAACACTATTTTAATAAGCATGAAAGTTTTATATCTGCATCTAGCAATAAATAATTGGAAGCACTGTTCTTAGTTTATAAAAAGATGCAGATCCCCCAAGAAAGCCAAGGGAAAATGTCTTCAAAGAAAGCAAACTTGGGACACCTGGGTGGCTCAGTTGGTTAAGTGTCTGACTCTTGGTTTTGGCTCAGGTTATGATCTCAGGGTCGTGAGATCAAGCCCCACGTCAGTCTCTGCGCTGGGCCCAGAGTCTGCCTGAGATTCTCTCTCCCACTCGTGCTCTCTCTCTAAAATAAATACATGCATATGTACATAACATACAAAAAAGAGGGCAGCCTTGTTCCGAGACACCTAAGATGCTGAAGTGCAATGTATCCGCGCTTACGTAGAGTTGCAGTCAGGTCAACTCTCCTGCCAAAATGAAATGTGTTCTGTCTTTTAAGTAATAATTTTGAAAGGTATTATAAATTCCTAAGTAGTCAGAGATCGAAACTCACTATAGGTTTTAACAAAATAGTACAGATTGCTGATGCTTGCAAGGTAGCCTAGTGGTGTTTCAAGCACATAGGACACATGCATGCTAAAATGTCATGTTCACAGAGATACTCTAATCTCCCCCTGGGTATCAACGACCTACTTCATGTTTAGGGCCCAAAGTTCAAAATCTGCATAAATCGTAAGTTAGGTGGTCCCAATCTAGAGCCTGTGAACAGCTTTCTATCAAGAGATCCAAGCTGCCTCAAGCAGCAACCCAGAAATTGAGTGTAAAATATGACTAAGAAAAGTGCTCTGTGGCATCTCTACCCTGTATTTGGCTCCCTAATGAGTACTCACAGTCATGCTGGCAGAGCTGTAACCCATAATCATAACACAGATGTAAATGCGTGTTGCAGCAGCATTATAACGTGAGGCCGTCTGAGCAGCTGATCCTCCCAGGGACTAAAGCCCCTGACACACTCACAGATAACTGAACGCCCTCCTTAGCAACAGGGAAGAATAAAAGTGCCCAGGGAGCACCCAACAAGCCAAGGGTTTAGAATGATGTATATTATACATTATTATTTATCTGTAGCATTAAAAAAAATTAAGCCGAAGTCACAGAAACAGAGTACAAAAGTGGTTACTGGGGGATGGGAGAAATAGAAATTGGTAAAAGGGTACAAACTTTCAGCTGTAAGATAAGTAAGTTCTGAGGATTTAATATGTAACATGGTGACCTATACTGTATAGTTTTTAAAATTTGCTAAGAGAGTAAAACTTAAATGGTCACACACACACACACACACACACACACACACACACACACACAGTGAGGTGCTAGGTCGAGGAGAGATCCTTTACTTGGAAAGGATATACGTATATCAAATCGTAACATACACTTTAAATATCTTACAATTTTATTTGTTTATTATACTTCCACAAGGCTCGGGAAGAAAAGAAAAAAGAAAAAAAACAAAACGAAACAGAACAGGTGGCAGGCTGGAGACCCAAGAAGAGCCAGCATTTCAATCTGAGCCTGAAGGCCAGAGAAGACCAAAGTTCTAGCTCAGCCATTGGGCAGCAGTTTAAAAACAAAAACAAGCTAAGGATTCCCTCTGTTCTTGAAGCTCTGAGGCCCACAGACCTTAATTTCCCCAGAGAAACATGTCTTTTATTCAGCCAACCTCTCTCCACCACCAAAGAAAACAGCCGGTGAAGAAACTCAATCAGAACCAACTAAAAATCAGAAGCAGAGAATAAACACCAGGTTTTTATCTTCATGAAGATGCGTAAGGATTGTGAGGTGTTATAGGTTAAATGCATTCCAAAGGGCAATTCAGCAAGATTATTAGCCTATCTAGTACACTGAAGGAATTCTGTTAAACAGAAAATCTGGAGTGACTGTGTGCTCTACAGAAGACAGGTCGAGGAATGTAAGTTACCACAACAGCAGCAGCCGGGAGGCCACGGCATGCTGCTCATCTGCCTTCCAAAAGCAAAGAGTCCCTGAAATTGCTTCTGCAGAGTAAACGGTAACATCTGCTTTTAAAAACATATATTTTTCTCTATATGTGCCAATCATTCACCCATTTGCTCCCACTCCAACCCCTGTAGTCATTCTCCACCTTTCTCTGTGCCCCCAAAAAGCTGACCTCTAAGACTACCAGCCCCTAGCCTCCTCTTCCTTTGGCCTTTGGGTTGGGTTCAGCTAGTGGGAACCAGGGACAGGACAGAAAAGGGGGTGTCTCTGCCCTCCTCTGCCGTAGTACCAGCTACAGTTCTGGGCATGGCTGTGGCTCCTCTTCACCTTTCAGGCCTGGGGGGTAGAACAGCCTCCTGTTGGTGCTCCCCAACCGCTGTCATGTTACCTTGACATCCTTACTAGGTCTCTGAGCCCTGTCCCCACTCCTGTAGAGTTCTTTATGCAGCTTCTCTTCAGAAGTCTTATGTGATGGTGTGTTTCCTACCAGGATGCTGACTGACACACCCCGTATACTCTACCTCACACTCCTTCAAATGCAGAGGCATTCCTTGAGTATTTAAGGGGATTGTCAACGGATAATTGAGGTGTATTCTCATGAGATGCTCTCAGCCTCCAAGTAAAACTCCACAAAACCTGACGTTATAATTTGATTTTTTTGTATACGAAACAAGTTTTCCAACATTTATTCCATTGAATGAGTGCACAGCATTTTCATGAACTATCTCAGGGCTACATCAGTACAAAACAGTTTAAATTAGTAATATAAAGCAGTTTCAAAAGGAAAATCATTGGTTACTTCAGGGTGGATGCTGCCACCACTTGGGAACAGAGGACATAAGGCAGCTAGGTGGTTACTGCATAACATGGGCACAGGCTGGCAGGTAACCGTGTCCTTGTTTCCCTACACAGAGAGAGGCCCTGGGCTTTTGGGCACCTCCCTCTCCAGGACATGAATGAGTGGAAATAGGTCACCTTGTTTATCTCTTGGGGTGACATTTCCATCTTGGTCACAGTGAGAAACTCTGGAGCATGGCTTAGCCACCAGCCCTGTGCATATCTATCTGATGGAGAGATTCAGGGAGGACAGAGCAATGGGAGTAAGAAAGGGTGAAGCAGATAATCTTGCATAGCAAACACAGAATCAATTCTCTATTCGTGGTCCAGGATGCCTTTTGTTTGGTCCACTGATTTTCTTCTTAACTTCCAAGTTAACCCAGCCAATTGGAAGACCACAACAGGTAGGGCCTGATTAACTATAAAAGCACATGTGTACAAAGTGTGTGTGTGTGTGTGTGTTTGTGTAGCAGGAAGTGGAAGCTGGGCATTACCAGAGGCTGTACAGGCTTTCGGAGAATACTGCTGGGACATGGCCTTCATCTTCCTGCTCATCTGGAGAACACTTAAAACACCAGCTAGTTAAAGAAAAAAAATGTGAATCCTCTTCATGTGGATATCCTGGACACTTTCTCTTCTGTTCCCACCAAGATGATTGTAACTTCTGTATGACACTATTTTCCTTCAGTAACAAAACTACCCGGAAGGCTCACAAAACAATGGCTGACAGGGCAGCCATTTCAATATTCTACACAGCCTCTGCTGAGGCACCTCACTTCAACTTTGTTTCGTATCACTGGCATGTGGCCTAAAATTCTCACCATGTGCATCGACCCATCCCTGACATGCCCCAAGTACTGTGTGACCATCTACTGCTTATGGACAATCCCCTTTCTGAGAGACCCTCACGGCTCACTTCACGTTCTGCCACGACAGGGGGCTTGGTGTCACACAAGTGGCCCGAGTCAGGTTTAGAGTTCATCATGTTTGGCCTCCTGGTCTTTGAGTTTAAATTCTTCCGCCGTGACCTTCCCATCTCCATTCCGGTCCTGGTTGGTGAACATATTCTTCACGATCATCTCAGCATCAAAACCAGGAGCAAGTTTCCCTTTGCCAGATGCCACCTGGGCATGAATGTACTCTGAGAACTGGAGAGAGAGGGAACAGGACAGATCATGAGATACAGCGGCCAAGCCTGGGCCTGAACAGAACCTGAACAGAGCATCCCAAGAGCAATGGGGCTGGAATTGGAGTCTGAGCTCACAAAATGGACACAATTTTATGAGCTACACAAACTTTGGTGTTTTTTTCCCCTCCA
This sequence comes from Enhydra lutris kenyoni, assembly GCF_002288905.1. Lineage (NCBI taxonomy): Eukaryota > Metazoa > Chordata > Mammalia > Carnivora > Mustelidae > Enhydra > Enhydra lutris. The sequence continues at coordinate 32,060,347 of NW_019154100.1, read as the reverse complement.
GATGAAGGTTAAAAATTCCTGATTAATGACTCTAGAAGTCCCTGGGTTCCAGCAGCCAACACACAGCAGCGATTGGAGCTATCCTGTCTTCCCTAATCAACACTTAGTTCTCCACCAAAGGCTGATCCCCTAACCACCCTAGCCTCTGAGAACACTACTGCCTGCGATCATCCATACAATAAAAACATTATCTACTGTACTGAGCACCATCCAAGATCCTAGAGTGACATCAACTTAAAAAAAAAAAAATCCTCCCCTTGTAATTCTAGCATATCCTAGTAGGAAAGACACAATTAAAAAGGAACATTTGGGGAGGCCTGGGTGGCTCAGTGGGTTAAAGCCTCTGCCTTTGGCTCAGGTCATGATCCCAGGGTTCTGGGATCAAGCCCCGCATCGGGCTCTCTGCTCAGCGGGGAGCCTGCTTCCTCCTCTCTCTCTGCCTGCCTCTCTGCCTGCTTGTGATCTCTGTCTGTCAAATAAATTAATTAACTTTTTTAAAAAAAAAAGGAACATTTAAGAAATAAGTAAATCGGTGCACCTGAGTGGCTCAGTCATTAAGCGTCTACCTTCGGCTCAGGTCATGATCCCAGCATCCTGGGATCGAGTGCCACATAGGGCTGGCTCCCTGCTCAGCAGGAAGCCTGCTTCTCCCTCTCCAACTCCCCCTGCTTGTATTCCCTCTCTCACTCTCTCCCTCTCTTGTCAAATAAATCTTAAAAAAAAAAAAAAGAATAAATAAGTAATCACATATTAGTTTAGAAAGTGAAATACTCTAGAAAACTGAAGAGTAGAGCCAAGCAAGGAAGATCAAGAGTACAGGCAGGGGAGGAGGTTGAGGTCCTGAACCAGCAGTCAGGGTAAAACCCTAGCGAAAAAGGGAGACCTGTGCAAAGGCTTGAAGGAAGGGAGGGAACCAGCCAAACAGTTATCCAGGGAAGTGTCTTCTGAGATGACAGGCAGCTGGTGCAAAGGCCCAAGGTGGGTGCATGCCTGGTGGTGGTGGAGAGAAGCAGCTGGAGAGGAAGGTACAGTGAGCAGGTCATGGAGAAACTCTGTGGGCCTTTACAGGCCACTGTGAGGACTTTGGAAAAGGGGGCTTCCGCAGGGTTCTGAGACAAAGCAAGCCATGATCCAATTTAAGTTTTAGAAGGATCGCTCTGGCTGCTGTGAGGGGTAGGGGTGAAAGCACGAAGACTTTCATAGAGATCCAAACCAGAGACAGCAGGCACTGGACCATGGTGCTACAGAGTGGAGATGATGAGAAGTCGTCAGGCTCTGGATAAATTTTCAAGATAGAGCTAGAATGATTTCCTGCTGGATTTGTTATAGCCTGTGTGAGAAAGAGAGGAGTTGAAGATTACTGAGTGCTCTTGCTTGAGCAAGTGGAAGGACAGAGTTGCCACTGGAGGAGATGAGGATGGCTTTGGGTGAAGCAAGTCCGTGGGAGGGAGGTAGCAGGGGTTCAGAAAGTGAAAATGTCAGGTGGGTAGTTAGATGTAGGAATCTGAAGTAAAGAGAGAAGACTGAACCGGAGCTGTAAGTTTGGAAGTCATGGGGCTTTGGATGGCAAAGCCATGGCACTGGTTGAAATCACTCGGGAAGTGACGTTAAGGTGGAGAAGAGAACAAGCTTAGGACTCAGGCTGGGGCACTCTAATATGAAGAGATCAGGGGGAAAACTACTGAGAAGGACTTAACCATGAGGGAGAAGCAACACCAAGAAAGTATGGTCTGGAAGCCCGGGAAAGAAGGCATCCTGCAGAGCTTTGTCCAAGTATGACAAGAATGAAAAGTGACCACTGGTTGCAGCAACATGACAGGCACCAGTCACCGTACCAAGACCAGGTTCAGTGACATGGAGGGAAAAATTTCTGACAGGAGTGGGTTTAAGAGAGTTTTGACATTTTTGCTGTGAAGGGAGCAAAGAAATAAAAGAAATGGAAAGATGCACCAAGAGAAGGGGAAAAAGAGCATGTTTTCATGCTAATGTGAACCACCCAGTAGCCGGGAACATGTGACTGATGTCAGAGAGAAAGTGGAGAAGACTGGAGCCCTGTCCTCGAATAAGCAGTTACAGAATGGGCAGCGTAGTGGAATTCAGCAAGGTGTGACAGGACAGACCCCTCTACTGCCCAGCTCTACGAAGTGGCATTTGCTACAGAAGAAACCACCCAGCACCTAGATGATCAAGACAGGAATATGAATCCTGGCTAATTGCTGCGTAGCTATGTGACCCTGGGCAAGTCACTTACCTTCTCTGTGCAGAGCTGCTTCTTCTGAAATGGGGATGATGATTACATGGCTGCCACAAGGGCCAGGCAAGATAATATATGTGAAAAAGTCTTAGCATAACGCAGTATACAGTGAGCACCCAGGAACTGAGAACTGAATTGTGAGCCCTGCAATCAATCCCCATACCTCTCAGGGGCTCAGTTTCTTCAGAGGAACCATGAGCTTCAACTTAGAGCGTGTGTTAGAAGTGCTTGGCACATGAGTGTGTGCACGTTACCATCATCACAAGAAATAAGCACAGGTGTCCTCCTCACCCTGAGAAGGCTTCACATTCAGAATGGATGCCCTGCCCCGATAAGTCTCCCTGGGCTCCTTTAGTCCCGCTTTCCTTCAAAGGTCAGTTACCTCTTCAAGGAGGACTTCTCCATTACCATCCTTGTCGATTTCTTCAAAGAGGTTGGGTGACACCTCACCATTCCATATGAACATGTACCCCTCAGGCAGACCGGCCACGAGCTCCAGCAGCTCAATATCAAACACCAAGACAGCGCTGCCGGGCACTTCTCCATCTGCCACACCAACAGGGGAGGAGACAGTGTTAGCACCACCAGACAGCAGGCATGCCCAGCTCAACCTCCCTCCCCCACCCAGGGTTCCAGCTGCCTCATGGACTGCAGGCATTTCTTGTGAGAGCAAGAAAGTTCAACACTAGCAAGAAGTTTTTTCCAAACTGTACAGGTTTTTTTCCAAATTGTAGGTAGTGACCATTAGCGGGTCATGAAATCCATTTACAGGATGGTGATCAGCATTTTTTTTAAATTAAAGAATGAAATATATAAGGTATTATCATGATATTAATTATTATCCTAGAAAGGATAGGTATGGTTTTATGAAACAATTTTACATATATAAAGCTAAATGTATATGTATAAAGTGCATGTTTATGTGTGATATAAATGGGGAGATAAAATGTATTTCTTATTCTTTAAGAAGTTTTTACTTATTTCTTTTAGAGGAAGACAGAAAGGGTGCATGTGTGCACACACAGGGGGAGGGGCAGAAGGAGAGGAAGAGACTCTCAAGCAGACATCCCACTGAGTGCAGAGCCCAAACTGGGGCTCGATCCTACAACTCATGAGATCATGAACCGAGCAGAAACCAGGAGTCATATGCTTAACCGACTGAGCCACACAGGTACCCCCATGAAATGTATTTCTTACTGTAGGTCTTGGTGAAAAAGTTTGAAAGCCATTAGGAGAGACTACAATTATAGAACTTTTGAATAAATCCCATAGCAGAACTTTAAGAATAATACAGTATGCCTTAAAGTCCTGATCTAAGATAGGACTATAAATACAAATTTATGAACAGTATATACATTATGAGCCCAAAAGAAATTACATAAGCATGTGAGTATATATGTACATATATAATATGTCTTATTTGAAATTATTATAACTATTTATATATCCCATGGTCTTATAAGGAACACATTTTTTAAGTGTTTCTTCTTGAATTGGGGGGGGGACTAGCAGGCAGTTGGGGTTTTTCGGTCTTTTTCTTTTTTAAAGGAAGCTCTACACCCAACATGGGGCTCAAACTCAGGACCCTGAGATCAAGAGTCACATGCTCTGTGGACCGAGCAAGCCAGACATCCCAACAGGCAGTATTTTTACAATTATTTAAAAATTGTGAAAAAGAGAAAATCAATACAAAGTGTATATCTCTTTTATAAGTTAGCACTTCCCATCTCTACTTCCCCACTCCAGAGAGTAGGAGCAAAAAACACTGAAGAAGGTGAGTTCCCAAATCCCCTATGTGTAAAACTCATTTTGGCCCAAATCATGAAGTACACCATACCAGCTGTGAGGGCAAGGTAAAGCCAGTATTTCCAGAACCTGAAACTCATCTCTTCCAAAAGGAAATCTTCATAGATAGCTTACAAGTTCAGCAGAAGTGAAAAGTGAAGTCCTGTAGCATTCCACTGTCCCAGGAACCTGTTCCAGAAGGAAGCCTCAGCTTCACTTAAGACAAATCACCTGTAAAGCTCCTTCAGACATTTCCTACACATGACTTTGAACACCCAAGGCTTTTTTTCACAAAAACTCCTGCTTTCTTAAGGAGGTGTGGGGCATTAACAAGGCATTAACACTGAATTCACAGGACTCTTTAAACAAAGATGCTAAATTTAAGTATTAACTCATGATATTAATTATTATATTATCACGTTATAGTATTAATATTATATTTTATCTACAATAAATATATCTTAATTATATATAATGTATAATATTGTGATTATATATTATAATATTAATTAGTTAATGATATTAATTATAAACCCAGAGTTTTTTTGGAGTTTTTTTAAGTTTCTTTTTTTTAAGATTTTAAGTACTCTCTACACCCACTGTGGGGCTCGAACTCACAACCCCAAGATCGAGAGTTGTATATCTGTCAGTAGAGCCAGCCAGGCAGCCCTGATTCTTTGGGTTTTAAATGGAAGAAGCATATTGTGGTTCTAAATATGGCACCCCCCGAAGCACAACATTCAGACTGTGAACATGCCCCAGACATCCCGTAATGCTGTTGCTTACTCACCCACACCTGCCTCCCCATAGCCCAGGTGGGGTGGAATGATCACCGTCCGTTTCTCTCCAACGCACATCTCTCTGAGACCCATATCCATTCCCAACACAACTTGTCCAGATCCCAAAACAATATTATACGTCTTGCCTAAATTCCACCTGAAAAATGAAACAGAAGAATCCCTGGTTAGGTCATCAACCCATTGGTAGTTGAAAGCGTTTTCATGAGAACACATCTACATCTCTTCTATGATCTTTCTGCCAAAGATACAGAACCGCTGTCTAATCGGGAGAAAACAGCAGACAAGCCCAAATTAAGAAACTACAAAAATAATGCAAAATTCTGCAAAATAATGAAAATGTGATCTTCAAAAGTGTCAAGAAAATCAAGGGAAGTCCAAGGAGCCATTCCAGAGCACTGGAGCATATTGAATGGGATCCTTTTGCTGTAAAAGACCTTATGGGAACAACTGGCAAAACTTAAGTGGGGTCTGAGGATTAAAAGATAGTAACATACCAGTGTTAGCTTTCTGGTTATAAAGTATGTGTTGGATTATGCAGGAGAATGTCCACATTTGTAGGAAATACGCACTAAAGTACTCAGGGGTGATGGGATGTCATGGTGGCAACCCACTTCTCAATGATTCCAGGAAAAAACAAGTCCTTTGGACTGCTCTTAGAACTCTTCTTTATATTTTAATCAATATCCCAGTAAGGAATTTTCATGAGAATTTGAAAAACACATAATAGACTCTGGGTTTTGGATTTAGCAAGACCTGTGTTTGAATCTTGCTTCTGCCACTTAACTGGACCCTGAGAAATAAAATCCTCCCATTTTCCCATCTAGAAACTGGAGACAGTAATAGCCATCTCACAGAGAAATATTCTCAGTAGTAAATAATATTCTCTGCTGGCACCAAGGAGAAAAGTGTAAAGAGCTCAGTAAGTGTACGGCCTTGAGTGTGTGGAGCGCTTATGTCTGCAATAGTTTTTGATTTTAGAAAAATAACTGGAAGTTTAACCTGAGCCATGGTTTAAATTATCCTTGATGTCCACAGTCGCTGTGATACCCACATAAATAATCACCTCGATCACTACTGAAAATAAATCTCTTTCCAAACATATGGCACTACTACTTTCTACCACTTCCTAAAGATAAACAATGGGGCTATTCTTCAGTAGCAAGGACGAAAAGCCTCCCCAGTATCTTGGAGTCCCCTTGATGCCCGTTACCGGGTGGCGACAGCAGGAAGGCACAGCCCCTTTGGGTTCACATCCCTTTCTCAAGCTCCCCAGCCTCCCCTGGGGGCAGGGCTACCCCCACCTTCCGATCTCAAACTGGTTCCCATGGCCAGGCTGGTTGTCAGGCACCCACCAAGCAAAACAGGGTTTGCATTTGTCCTACCTGGGACAAAGTCAAAACAAAGCCAACTCTGGCACAGGACGCCTTGGCCCACGGCCTGTGGGAGGGAGCAGGACGTCCTCTGTCCCGCCTCCCACACAATTCCTCCTTTGTCAGCAGCACAGAGACACCCTCACACTGCCTTACTCCAGGGACCCTTGGCGACCTCCCACAGGACTACTCTGTTTCAAAGTCTTACAGAATATTCAAAAACTCATTTAGTTGTCAAATAACAAAGGTTTATTCTTCCTCTCTGAGGCCAATTTAAACACACATTGAGAAAATCCTCCAAGCGAACATTTTGCTTTCATGTGTCACCTCTGAATACCCCAGGAATTCTTCTCCCTCAGATCAACCTTTTATTTTTATTTTTTTGCCAGTTCTTCTCTGACATTCTCCTCATTCCTTCTGTGCATTCCCAGCTTCCCATCCACTGCAAGCTTCCTGTTTCCCACTTGCAGGCTGCCCTCTCTGGCTCTTTGCCCACATTTCCCTCCACCCTCTCAGCAGCCAGCCTCTCTCAGCGCTGAGCAAAAGCACCCACAGCAGCACCTGCCTCCTTGTTTATGAGCCCGTGGACAGCTCGGGGTGGGAGCAGGTCTCCCCTCCCTCCCCCACACACAGGAGGCAGACACCCACCATACATCCCATTTTCCCATCATCTTGCAGCTTACACCCAGAACAGACCACGGGGATGCTGGATGTTACTCTTCAGTGTGAATTTACACGGAACGCAAATGACTCTCATGGTCTAGAATGGAGTCTGGTGAGAGGAAGGAACATCACATGGCTCCCGGATACTCTGTAGGAATGTTGTGAATCCACCAAACATTAGAAGGCAGGAAGGCCAATTCTCCCCACCCTACACGAGAAGCATATCCTGAACCCACTGAGAAGGAATTCCTTTGTTCATTTTCCACCCCCACTTCCCCTCACCCCTGCCCTGGAGTAGGAGCACCAGACAAGAACATGAACATTAGCAAGAGCAGTGACTGCAAACCACTGACCTCACAGACGATTCTAACCTTGTGGACCATTTTCACATGCATAAGCTTGCTTGACCCCCAAGCAACAAGCCATGCTTCTTCTCCACTGCCCTCCAAAGGCTTCTAATATGAATGCAAGGAGGTTGGTTGTAAAGGGGGTCCTTGTAAACCTGAGCCCCGGAAGCTAGTACGTATTTCATTGATTCTATAATGCACATATGTTCACATTTTAACATCTCTGTAATTGCGATTCACTTTATGATCAGCAGCATGTTAACTTTTACTTTCTCTGAGATACATAAAACACGATACTTCTAATAATCAACACATTTTAGATCTGATGAAAAACACTAAATGTATTAATAGACAGGATCTAGAAGCACCAAAGAGAATATTGTCAAGAAAGTGTCCCTAGGGCTCTGTCTCCATGTCTGGCTCTTGCCAGCCACCCACAATGTCACCTGAAACTAGAAGGCAGAGGGGCAGGTGGGAGAGAGAGAAGGCCCTCCTCATGCAGCATAAATGCAGCAACTCATATTTATATGAAGCCCTTCTTTCTCCCCAGCCCAAACTTAGGAATCTAAGTCAGGCTCAGTTTGAAAATGGATGTACTAAAATAAAAATATAAAGGAAGGCTGAAAATGTTTCTTTCCCAGAGAACAGAATATTTTACGAACTTACAACTACATCTGAAGATTCAGAAACATAAGAAGCAAACCTCCTTTTTACCAAAATTGGCCAATGATACTCGTTTATACTGTTGATTTCCTATTAATAAAATTTCAGATTCACTTCAATCAATTAACATTTATAAAATGCTCCCTGTGTGCTACACTCTGGGCTAGGTGTAAGGAACAAAAATATGAATAAACATGTTGGGTTTCTCTAAGATATTCAGACCAGCAACAGAGATGGAAACAATAATAAATAACTAAAAATAAATAACTATGTTTTGCTAATAAAAATAGTAACTTAAAACATCATGAGACACAGAAATGGGAGCAGCTGGTTCTTCCTAGGAATTAAGGAAAGACTTTGCAAAAAGGGAGGACATTTTTGTCATGGCAGAAGTTGGCCAAAAGGAAGGGTTTAAGCAGTGCACACCTTGCAACACTGCACCTGGCAGCCCTATGAGGCAAAAGATGGGCCCTAACGGAAGATGAGATCAGTCAAGCAGAATGGAGCTGACAAGTAGAGCCTAATGCACCAGACTGTGGAGTTTGTAATGTAGTGGTGGGTTAATTTTTAAGGACAGCAGTTATAAAATGACATCTGTTTTTTTCAAAAAGACAATTTCACAGGAGCAAAGTGAGATTATGCATAGGGAACTTTTAGAATAATGCACCTGAGCAGTGAGGAAGCATGGAGAGAAAGGCCCTCAACCAGTATCTGACAAAAAGAAAAGGAGAATCTTGGGAACCTACAGCTGTTATCCTCCAGGCTTACTCCCCTTCCGTCCCCAGTGGCCCTTACGTGGAATCCAGCAGAGTCCCATCCAGAAGCGAGGCATTGTAGTGATACTTGAGGTAATCCCCCTTCTTACTCAGCACGGAGCAGTCAGGAGGCTTATAGTGGGAGGTGATGCTGATGGAGTCAGAAGGGTTGTGGAAGTCAATCACATGGATGTCAAACACCAGCACAGCCGAACCAGGGATATTCCCTAAAGGTCAGACACAGGAAATGAATGAGTGAGTCCTCCAAGTGGCAGCACATGTGCCTCCCCAGTGTCACCAGGGATTGTCCCCACAGACCTCCAGTGAGAAATACAGGGACCTAGAGAATACAGGAAAACCTAGAGAACAGTGGGAGACCGAAGCTAGAAGGCCATTAGAAGTATCCTAACCCTCCTGGGGAAACTGAGGCACAGAGTTGCCCAGGGTCACACAGCCAGTTAAGAACACAGTTTGGACTACAATTCAAGAGGATGAGCTACTGCCCATGGGATCGCTGAGCCTGAAAGATGTATGCTGAGTTCATCACAGACGAGGAAATTAACTCAGCCAAATTTAGGCTCACCTGGCTCCTAAAGAAGTAAGACGGGAGACGAGAAAATCCGCTGTAGAGGGAAAGTTCACTCCAGTCCCCCATTGCTGTGTAAGAGAAACTAAGCTAACAGAAACGTCACAGGGGAGAAACTCCCAGCCAAAACTGGCCTATACACACCCCTTATGATATAGTATACCTAACAGTTCACAAAGTACTTTACAACACATCCCAACTCTTCTATACAAAATTATTAGTTTTCTTTTCCATCATCTCCACTTTTGAAAACATTACCTCACATCTGAATAACGTTTTACAGTTTACAGAAGTATTTTTCACATACACTCTCTCATTTTCTTAAAGATTTTAATTTTAAGTAATCTCCACACCCAACAAGGGGCTTGAACTCACAATCTCAAGACCAAGAGTTGCAATTTGTACTGACAGAGCCAGCCAGCACCCCTACACTCTCTCATTAAATCCCTGCAGTCACCTTGTTGGGGATTACTGTAAACCCAGGATTAGCAGATGCTCCATGAATTTAAGGACAGCTCAGAGGGCTGGCGAGGGGCAGGGGAACTCGTTAAACATGTGCATCAGCAGTTTGACATGCCCCCAGATCATTTCAGAAAAGTTTAAATGTAAAACATTTTAACAGTGTTACTTAGGGGGTGGCTGGGTGGCTTGGTCAATTAAGGATGTGACTCTTGGTTTTAGCTCAGATCATGACTTCATGGGTCATGGAATCAAGCCCTGCTTAGGGATCTCCACTCAGTGGGGAGTCTGCTTGAGATTCTCTCTCTGCCGCTCCTGCTCACATGTATGATTCTCTCTCCAAAATAAATAAATAGATCTTTTTTAAAAATTACCGTTCTTAGAATCAAGGATGTATAATACTTTCATTAGCATTTTACAGATAAAAAGCCCACTCAAATAGACTTTGTTCAAGAAAACAGCACGGCTATAGAAAGAATTCAGATAAAGATGTGTGAACACTAACAGTACCTATCTCCCACCCCTGCCACACACAATTTTCTGTGTCCATTTCTTGGTTCCTCTAACACACACACAAACACACACACACACAGTGGATGCTTATTAAGTACTAAGAACACTTCTAAGTGCTTTCTGTGTACTTATTTATTAAATTCTCATGATAATCCTATATTCCCAATCTAAGAGTGCTTAGAAGGTAATTTGGAAGTTGGGGGATACAAAACGAGGAAGCAATGTTTCCACAACCCCTCGGACAGAATCCATTCTCCCCTTCAGGGCTGCAAACACAATCAAGCATCCTAATTGCAGAGCAGACCCTGTGGAACAGAGTAGACAGCAGAGAGGCCCAGAGCTTTCCAGAAGGCCTACTCCCTCCCTTCTACCAGCCCTGCAGGGAAAAATGGCCTCAACAAAATGAAACGCCAAGAATGGAGCTGCAGAACCCCATGGAGAGCCCAGCATTTCATTCCTTCCACAAATATTTATTGAATGTTTACTGTGTGCTTGGCCCCATGGTATGTACTCCATGTCCTGACACCCTTCTGGGGTCAGTCCCTGAGGGATTAACATTAGGTCCTATGCAAACCCCACAAAGAGGCCAGAGAGATGCTAATCCAAAGAAGACAGAGGTTCCCCCCCCACTGGCCCTGTGCAAGAGCACCTGGGGGGTACCTGTCAGAGTGTCCCTGCCCCCACAACAACATATGATTTGAGATGAAGCAGCCTCTTAGCTACAGAATTTATGAGTCTTCAGATGTTTCCCAGAGCCTTATATAATTCTTTGCAGAGCTCTGTCTCATACTTGATAGAAAGCCAAAAGGAAAAAAATAATTTCAGCAAATGTTTTCCATCAATACATTATTTTTAGAGAAACGAAGGATTAATCCTGAGTGCTTAGAAAACACGAATCCTCAGGAAGTATTTGTCTATTTCTGTATGTATTTGAGTAGAAGTTTACGTGATACAAAACAGTGGAGCATCAAGACACAAATAGGACAAGAAGCAAGGCCTGTTGACTATGTCTTAAGTTGTGACCTGGTGTGGCTTTATAGGTCAGACCTTTAACGGGGCCCCTTGCTGGCTCAGTCATAGAGCATGTGATTCTTGATCTCGGGATGGTGAGTTTGAGCCCCACACAGGAGGCGAGTTTACGCTAAAAAAAAAAAAGAAAAAGAAAAGGAATCTATTGTATTTATTAGTGTAGGTGAATGTGTATTTTCACTTCATGGTCGTACTAGTTTCCTATTGTTACTATAACAAATTTCCACAAATTTGGTGGCTTAAAGCAAAGCACATCTATTCTCATAACTCTGGAGGGTCCAAAGACTGAATTCAAGGTGTTGGCAGGGATGCGTTCCTGTTGGAGGCTTCGGGGGAGAATCTGTTTCCTCAGCTTTTCCAGCTCCCTGTAGCTGCCCTCATTCCTTGACCTGTGGCCCCTTCATCCAACTTCCAAGCCAGCAGCTTAGCATTTTCTCCTCTCTCTGATCTCCTGCTTCCCTCTTAAAAAGGCTCTTGTAAGCACCTCAAGGCCACCTGGATGACTCAGAATAACCCCCCACCTCACAACCCTCACCTTAATCACACCCACAAAATCCCTTCCACTGGGTAAGGCAGCATATCCACAGGTTCTGTGGATAGGACGGGGACATATTTGGGGCCACTATTCCACCTACCACGTTACAATGTTTATTCCTGCATGGAGGGATTAAGGGAGATTTTTGTTTTTTTCATTATCCACATTTTCTTTTTTCTGAAGTCAGCACATATCATTTGTATAATGTTTAAAAGGGGGTTTGCTGGGACGCCTGGGTGGCTCAGTTGGTTAAGCATCTGCCTTCGGCTTTGGTCATGATCCCAGGGTCCTGGGATCCAGTCCCACACTGGGCTCCTTGCTCAGTGGACAGGCTGCCTCTCCCTCTGTCTGCCACTCCCCCTGCTTGTGCTCTCTCTCTCTCTCTCTCTGACAAATAAATAAATAAAATCTTAAATAAATAAATAAATAAATTAAAGGGGGTTTGCTATTAGAGTAACAAAAGTGTCCTAAAATTGGCTTAAGGTGATGGTTACCCAACTCACTACATTTACTAAAAGTCACTGAATTGGGGATGCTGGTTGGGACAGTCGGTTAACCTTCCAACTCTTGGTTCCGGCTCAAGTCATGCTCTCAGGGTCATGAAATAGAGCCCTATGTTGGGTTCTGTACTCAGCATGGAGTCTGCTTGAGATTCTCTCTCCCTCTGCCCCTCCCAGCTCATGCTCTCTCTCTTTAAATGTCAATAAATAAATCTTTCAAAGTCACTGAACTGTACACTTAAAATGGGTAAATTTTATGGCATATAAACTACACCTCAATAAAACTGTTAGAGACCAAAGACCAAAAAGGGGGTGGTTTGCAATAGATGTTCAAATGGCTCAAAAAAACCCAGAAAACTATAATTAGATAGAGACGATAAATACAGCAAGATGTTAACAGTTGATGTATCTAAGAGTTCATCTCAGAGTTCTTTCAACTTTGGCATAGGTCTAAGAATTTTCAAATAAGAAAATGGGCACCAGAGACAAGAAGAAAGAATAGACCATCTCTAGAAACCAAAGATATTGGACATTCAAATCTTTAATGGGACTTTTGGCTTCCACATTTTGGCTCTCAAGAACCAAAATTGCCTGGAAGCAGCCAGAACTCACCTCTTCCTTCCTCTCCATAGCCAAGGTGAGGTGGGACCACAATCCTCCGCTTCTCTCCAATGCAAACACCAAGTAGACCTTCATCCATGCCAGCAATCACGTAGCCCTGCCCAATGTACGTGTCAAAGGTGCGGTTCCGTGAGTAGCTAGAAAAGAAGGAAAGAAGGAGGTTCCTCACAAGCAACACCACAGCAGCTGGGTATGCTAGTCAGCACCACAAGGCAACAGGAAGGCAGAGGACTCCAGATCCCGGAATAGGCTGAAACTTAGAATGTGAGGAAACAGGCTCCCCTGAGAACCCACATTCCCAAGAACTCACACACACACAGAGCAGAGCGGGAGCGGCCACGTACAAAAACACTTCTAGGAACAAGCCCTCCATCCTTCTGGTTTGGTCAGGTTATGGATGGGATGCACGTGACAAGAAGCAACCACACAGAAATGCACTACTGTACATTGGACTATGCTTGGTAACCAGGTCAAGTTAATGAAAAAGGCATCCAGGGTGGCTCTTACTAGAAACTAAGAATGTGTCCCAAGGACAATGTCTCCAGTATCTAAAGAAAAGAATATCTGTATATATGAGACATGAATATTTGGATTGCCAGAAAAGTAATACATATATATATATATATACATATATATATATATACACACACATACATACAATTTAATTCTGCAGTCCCCACCAGAGCCTGGATGACTCTTCTTACTGTAATCCCTCCTCACCAAGCCACCTTCTGGTGAGATACTTGGGTTTCCCAAGTGCCACTGGCAGGAGGCCCAAGCATTCTGCTCAGTGGAGAGATCCAGCCTTTTTATAAGCTGCCAATTGAATCCGATTCCTGTGAGGTCAGGAATCAATTCCCCAAAGCCAGATGTTTCTAGAATAAAATAATAAAATTTAATATGCCACGTCTCCTACCAAAGTCTGAACCACAGTGATCTGCACTCATGTGGCAAGAAGCCTGTCCTGAAAGAGCCAGTCTGTTTCGCCATTACCTCAAACACGGCCAAAGGATGACTGCCTTAGAGAAGACAGCCAGCTAATTGGGGACAGGGGGATGAGAAGACCAAGCTGTGAGGGGCTGTGCCTCCTCAGTAGCCCTCAGAGACCAAACACAAGGCCAAGGGCCATGAAAAATGACAGTAACAAATGATTCTCCTCATCCAGGAAGACGATCATCTACATAGCACCCCAGAAGAGACTATGGAGAAATATCCTTTCCCCCACATTGTGGAGTTCCAGCACTCAGCCCCTCACATGGGCCAGGAGGGCCCGGAGGAGAACACAGCCAAGGAAGGCAGGCTTGGCTCCCTAGCATCCTCTCACCATGAGCCAGCCTCTCACCTTCCCCAGGTTACTAGCTCTCTGGAGATCATCACCAGAGTACACCCTATGACCAGACATTCAGGAAAGAGGAAAACTCCTCCCAGATGGGGTCCCTTATAGAGAGACACTAAGCAGTGGGAGATGGCAGGTGCCTCAGAGAAGTTTGAGCCACTGGGTGAAACAGCAAAGGTTCCATGGGGTTTGGAGAGACAGTGGACACTGAGGAGGCAGGATCTGCACAGGGGAAAGCACTGGGGTAACAGTGAGGCCAAGGCCAAGAGGCAGGAAAGAGCCTCAGAAAACAAGAACGAAGGAGCAGAGTGGCCATAAAATGTAGAGAACTTCGAATAACTTTAGAAGATTTATATGGGAAACCATCATGTTCCCCAGTGGGAAAACGGAACTAGAAAGCTGCCAGTGCTCCCCCAAACTAATTTATGAATTTTGAAAAAATTCCAATCAAAATCCGAACACCATGTATGGGGGAGGAAAGGGACTCAAAAATTTATCTGGGGAAAAAGAACCAATTTAAAATGATATTTTGAGGGGCACCTGGATGGTTCAGTCTGTTGAGCAACCGACTCTTGACTTCACCTCAAGTCATGGTCTCGAGGTCATGACATTGCGCCCCCTTCAGGCTCCATGCTCAGCAGGTAGTCTGGTTCTCTCTCTCCCTCTGCCCCTCCCCCACTTGTGCTCACTCTCTCTAAAATAAATAAATAAATATTTTAAATGAATGAATGAATGAATGAATAAAATTGTGTTTTGCGGGCACCTGGCTGACTCAGGAGAGCATGCAACTCCTGATCTCAGATTCGAGCCCCACATTGTGGGTAGAGATTATCTCAAAAAAAAAAAAAGAAGAAAGAAAGAAACCCCACAAAACTTAAAAATGCTGTTTGGAAGGTACAGGATGTAACAGGCTCTCATTCCTGTAAAAAATCAAACTGAGAGAATGTATTTCACCGTATATGTGCAAAAGACCTATGAAATTAAAAATACTGGCTCCCGCATAGAGGGGAGTATCCGAGTTTGAGCCCCACACCAGGTGTAGAGATTACTTTAAAAAATTAAAATCTTGGGGCGCCTGGGTGGCTCAGTCATTAAGTGTTTGCTTTCACCTTGAGTCAGATCCCAGGGTCCTGGGATCAAGCCCCTCGTTGGGCTCCCTGCTCAGCAGGAAGCCTGCTTCTTCCTCTCCCACTCCCCCTGCTTGTGTTCCCTCTCTCACTGTCTCTTTTTCTCTCTCTCTCCCTCTCTGTCAAACAAATAAATAAAATCTTTTAAAAAATTAAAATCTTTAAAAAAAATCATTTTAGATGAGTGAGGGAAAAATAGTTTTCAGTAAAGGGTGTTTGAAAAACTAGCTAACCATCTGGAAAGACATAAAGTTAGATCCTTATTGTCACACTGAATACCACAATAAATTCCATATGGACTGAAGATTTAAACATGAAAGATTTATGAACACGGAGAGACACTGTGGAAGGTTATTAATATTTATGGCTAAAGGGGTTAATGGGAAATTATTACATTTTATTAAATTATTAAATTTATTAAATTATTACATTACAATACACCTTTGTATTGTTTCACTTATACAATAAGAGCATAATACTTTTTTTTGAGTAGGCTCTATGCCCAACGTGGTGTTTGAACTCACAACCCTGAGATCAAGAGTCACATGCTCTACTGACTGAGCCAGCCAGGCACCCAAGAACGCAATATTTTTTAAAATAGAAATTTTAATAAAGAATATTTTTTTAATTTTTTAAGAGATTTTATTTATTTTTTGACAGAGAGAGACACAGTGAGAGAGGGAACACACACAGGGGGAGTAGGAGAGGGAGAAGCAGGTTTCCTGCTCAGTCATTAAGTATCTGCCTTCAGCTTAGATCGTCCTGGGATCACGATCTAAGCTGAAGGCAGATACTTAATGACTGAGCCACCCAGGTGCCCCAACATTTTTTTTAAAGGATTTTATTTATTTGAGACAGAAAGATACAGAGAGAGAGAGAAAGAGCACGAGCAGGGGGAGAGGCAGAGGGAGAGGGAGAGGGAGAAGAAGACTCACCGCTGAGCCAAGAGCCCGATGTGAGGCTCGATCCCAGCATGCTGGGATCATGACCTGAGCCAAAGGCAGATGCTTAACCATCTGAGCCACCCAGTCAACCCCCCTTAATTTTTTTAAGGATGAATTTATTTATTTGGGAGAGAGACAAAGAGAGAGTATGGGAAGAGGGGCAAAGGGAGAGGGAGGGAGAGAATCTCAAGCACACTCTCCGCTGAGCACAGAGCCCAACTTGGGCCTTGATCTCACAACCCTGAGATCATAACCTGAGCTGAAATCAAGAGTTGGACACTCAACTGACTGAGCCACTCAGGTGCCCCATGGTTCCTTTCCTATGGAAAGAAATATGGTATACACTAGAAAAAATGGTCTTTTAATTAGTAGATTTTTAAAATTTTAATTTAATTAATTTAATAGAATTAATAGAATTCCAGGGAATAATGGACAGAACCAAGCTCACAAGTAACAACTAATAACACACACACACTGAATATTTTCTGTAGTAGAAAAAGAATAAAGACAACTCAAATGTTCATCAGTAGAATAGTTAAATAAATTTGGAATATTCACCCAATGAAACACTAGGCAGACATAAAGTATAAATAATTCCTCTCCCTCTGTGTGTGTGTGTGTGTGTGTGTGTGTGTGTGTGTATTTTTTATTAAGTAGGCTCCATGCCCAGCATGGACCCCACTGGGGGCTTGAACTCACAACTCTGAGATAAAGCCCTGAGCTGTCTCTCTATATATTAATATGGAAAAATCCCAAGGTGATTAAAAAAAAAAAAAGCAAGAGGCAGAGTAGTGTATTCTGTATACTATACACTATTCACTATAAAGGGGAGAAAATAAGATAACATCCATAGTTGTTTATATCTGCATTAGAAAAAAATCCACACAGTGGAGGAATAAAAAAGAAACTTCTTAAGAAAAGTGGTTAAGGGGCACCTGAGTGGCTCAGTTGGTTAGGCATCTGCCTTCTGTTCGGGTCATGATCCCAGTGTCCTGGAATCGAGTCCCACATTGGGCTCTCTTTCAGCGGAGAGCCTGCTACTCTGCCTGCTTGTGCTCCTCTCTCTCTCTCTCTCTCTCTCTGTCAAATAAATAAAATCTTAAAAAAAATTTTTTTTAAAAAGTGGTTAATTTTAGGGGTGCCTGGCTGGCTCAGTAGGTAGAGTGTGCAACTCTTGATCTCAGGGTCATGAGTTCAAGCTCCACATCGGGTATAAAGCTTACATACATACATACATACACAAAGGAAAGTAGTTAATTCCAAGTGGCTAGGAGAGAGGGAGATGTCAGGTAGGCAGGGGTGGGTAATAGGAGATATCTTAATCCACACTTAGTTTTAATTTTGAATCATGTGACTATTATTTTTCCCCAAAATCAAATGAAAATTGTAAAAGAGGAGACCCTAAAAATAGGAAAGACACATCATTCAAACAAAACAATGTCATATAAAAATTCTTCTGTACTGTTTTCAGGTGATGGAAGAAATTAGAAGTCCACAACCTCAGGGAGACAGGTAAGCTGCTGTCACTACCTGTTTGCTCCACAGGAAGCTGAGGAGGTGGTTTCCAAAGAGCTCGTGCCACTTGAAGGAGCAAGACAGAGCAAGCCACCTGCCGCAGCCACCTGTGCAGCTGCGGAAGCCTCAGAAGCAAACCAAGACAGTAAATAACAACAGCGGCATGGTAATTCGCCTCTGCAGCGGGGTGGGAGCTGGAAGCACACAGCCCGACTCCTCCAGTAGCCTCTGAAGTTCACAGAGCACTCTTTTTTTTTCCCCCCATGTTATGTTATAGAGTAGTCTTACATACCTTATCTCTTTAACCATTTCTGGGAAAGGTACCAGTTACAGGAGGAAAACCCTGAAGTGCAGGGAGGTCAAATGCCATGCAAAGTCACCACACACCAGGACAAGAACCCAGGTTTCCTGGCACCAAGTCTGTTCTCTTCTCATCCTACCACGCAGGCCTCGGCTCGGCCACTTCCCATCGTGGATCCCATAGCTGGCTGCACATTTGGATAGTGGAGCACAGTGTGGGGGATGGTGGGAGTAGAGGCTGAGTCACTCCTGTTTTCCTGCAGACTTATTCCCCACAGACCCCAAGAAGGAGACCATTCTAACAGCCTCTGAAGGAATTCAATGTCAGAAAACAAAGATATGTTGGAGATGAAAATACTAACTACAAATCAGCATTGACAGAGTATTCAGATCATGGTCCAGCCAGAGGTAGACTGTATTTAATAAGATGTTCTGATGAGTGAAGCCTCCAGTTGTTTCCTTACCTGGAATCAAAGAAGGTGCCATCCAGAAGGGTGCCATTGTAATGATACCTGAGAAAGTCCCCACTTTGACTGCGCCGCTCACAGTTTTCTGGGACTACCTTATTCTCAATGGAAATGCCATCCTTGGGGTTATGGAGGTCCAGTAACGCAACATCAAACACCAGAGATGCCTGTCCAGGAATGTCTTTTCCTAGAGTAGAATGGAGGAAGAAGATGAAATCAGGACACAAGATTTAGGAAGTCCTTTTTTTTTTTTTAAGGTTTTATGTGTTTATTTGTTAGAGAGAGAGAGAGCACAAGCAGGAGGAGCGACAGGCAGAGGGAAAAGCAGGCTCCATGCTGAGCAAGGACCCTGGACCCTAGGACCCTGGGATCCTGACCTGAGCCAAAGGCTGATGCTTAACTGAGCCACGCAGGCGCCCATAAGAAGTACTTTTAACTACAACTCAACTCCCACTGTGTTGGTATTACTCATTCCTTGAAGTTTCCAAGTCAAGGAAAGAAATGTTCTTTCACATGCTGGGTGGTCCCCCAGGGTGTCCAGCTATGTTCTGTCACCATTGTGTCCATGGTGCCCAACCATGCACTGGCGAATATAATTTGAAGCCTGACTTCTTCAGAAAAAGGAGCAAACCAATATTAATGACATGCGAGACTACTACAACCATATTGTCTGCTTGTGCTGACAAATCAAGGCTCTATGTGGGTGGTTATGAACCCATATGAAAACCCAAATACATGCCTCTGTGGGATTCTGTTTGTGTACAAATGCAAATCAGACATTTTTTTTTTAAAGATTTTATTTATTTATTTGTCAGAGAGAGAGAGGGAGAGAGAGCGAGCACAGGCAGACAGAATGGCAGGCAGAGGCAGAGGGAGAAGCAGGCTCCCAGACGAGCAAGGAGTCCGATGTGGGACTCGATCCCAGGACGCTGGGATCATGACCTGAGCCGAAGGCAGCTGCTTAACCAACTGAGCCACCCAGGCGACCCCAAATCAGACATTTAAAGGCATAAATTCTAAACCTTGGGCCTGGTTCTATGGAATACTACATAGAATTGTTCTCTGGAACCAGCCACCAATTTTTTTGAAAAGGCAAAATGCAAAATTCAGGTTATTAAGTGCATCCAAAACAGGAGATAAATAAAATTAAAACTAGCCAAGAGGTGGGGTGCCTGGGTGGCTCAGTGGGTTGAAGCCTCTGCCTTCGACTCAGGTCATGATCCCAGGGTCCTGGGATTGAGCCCTGCATCGGGCTCTCTGCTCAGCGGGGAGCCTGCTTCCCTCTCTCTGCCAGCCTCTCTGCCTACTTGTGATCTCTGTCAAAAAAAAACAAAAAACAAAAAACCTAGCTGAGAGGGGGAAAAATCGCACCCATAACGCAAAATATAAGTCATCAAATTGCTTCTAACTTCTGGATGGTATTGCTTCTTTTGGATACTCCCAACAGTGGGGACTTCATGAACATCTACAAAATGATAATCTACATGAAGAGATTATTGGGTACTAACTCATCAAGCAAAGATCAACATCAACCAATAAATAATTCAATTTAGTCCCTTGAGATAAAGGAAATTAACTGACAAACCACCTATCTCAACACTCTTACTTGCCATTTGTTATACCTTGCAAGGGAGTAGGCCTGGGCGAGTGAATGACACAGCATACTAAGCCTGAGTTTCTTCAACCAGCTCTTTGGCAGAGCCCACCCCTCCTCCTTCCCCTCAAGGGAATAAGGAAATCTTGGGAACCGCTGCTGAGTCAGCCTGTGGAATGTAAGGTGTGGTCAATCCCCGAAGTGTGTGAATGGGTATGTGTGTGTGATAGAACAGGAATCTTTTGTACTTTTATGTATTTTTTAATTTAGGAGAAAAAAGAAAACCTTAAAAGTAACTCCAGAATTTAAATTTTTCTAGCGTTATTATGAACTAATTGAATATTGTTTTTTTAATAACAACTTTATCAAGATATAATTTCCGTACCATACAATTCTCCTATTTAAAGTTATATCTGGGGCGCCTGGGTGGTTCAGTTGGTTAAATGTCTGACTCTTGATTTTTGCTCAGGTTATGATCTCAAGAGTTGTGAGATTGAACCCCGAGTCAGACTCCGCACAGGGTGTGGAGCCTGCTTAAGATTCTCTCCCCCACCAACCCCCTGCTCCCTCTGCCCCTCCCGACCCTCTCTAAAATGAATAAACAAACAAGCAAATAAATAAATAAATAAAATTATTCCTGGATACTTGAGCACAGTATTAAAGTAGTAAATAATAACTATTTCAAATAAACTGCTTACTTCAAATATTTAACACAGTTTTAATTTAAAATAAGTAAATAATATTCCTCAAATTGGGCCAGGCATCTAGTTTTATTATATATGAGGTATGCATCTGGATGACATCGAAAGGATGTGAGAGCCAAGGGAAATGGACTTGCACTGGCTAAGGACAAGACCACTAGAGTATCAATCAGAATAACAACGTGTCTTGGGGAATGGAGAATTAAGATGTATTTACAGCAGTTGTTTTCACATTTTATTTTTCTTTTAGCAAGGAATCCCCACCCCTGCTTTTGGAAGGGACTGTCTGGAGATCCCCAGCAATAAAAGAGGAGGTGGACAGGAGAGAAAGCTGAGCCCCGTTTCCTCCTCTCTCCTCCGGCTCTGTAGACATAGAGTGCCAGGAAACATAGGTTGGAAAACATTATGGTAGGGTTATTATAAGTTGGATAAACTTATTATACAGTCAGTATAACAAATGTCACCGTCAGTAAACTTAAATGCATCATATCTCCATTTTTCAATTCTTAACTACATATACCTGCTTGTTTAAATGCCAGGAGGTTCTCTTTGTTGTGTTAGCCTGTCAGTGTGATTAAATATGCCTGAAATTAAAATATGAGTAACCACAAAATGCCATTTACCAGCCAATATTCTGTTTTCTCCCTTCAAAAAAGGACCCTAGTTTCAGGTGCCTGGGTGGCTCAGTGGGGTAAGCCTCTGCCTTTGGCTCAGGTCATGATCTCAGGGTCCTGGGATCAAGCCCCGCATCAGGCTCTCTGCTCAGCAGGGAGCCTGCTCCCCCTCTCTCTCTCCGCCTGCCTACTTGTAATCTCTCTCTCTGTGTCAAATAAATAAATAAAATCTTTAAAAAAAAGAAAGGACACTAGTTTGAATTCATGCTTTTTCTAACATGAGGCTTTGCATCTGTCCACAGGGAACAAATGTCACAGGTAAAACCCACCCTGGAGGTACAAATCAGGGGTGGGGGGATGGAAATGGCAAATCTGACATCATATACTAAATTTCTACCTTGAGATCTACCACATTTGGACTTTCTAGTTTAAATCTCATTTCACAGATGGGAAAATGCAGGCTGGAGAGGCTGCATAAGGTTACAGCTTATGAGGCAGTGGCAGATGCTTTACTTATGAACGCCAATGACCATGAATAAGTGGAAGTTTCCACAATTCAGTGATGAGAGGTAGATGATTTAAACTACCATTGCCCAACGGAACTTTCTACAGTGATGGAAATGCTCTGTACCTGCACTGCCCGGGACAGCAGCCCTCGGCAACATGTGGCTCTGAAGTAGGTGAAATGTGGCAGTGTGGCTAAGGCACAGAATTTTCGATTTTACTTTATTTTAGTTTATTTTAAATTTAACTATAAATAGCCACACGTTGCTAGTGGCTATTATATTGGACAGTGCAAGTCTAGACCAAAACATCTGGCAGGTTTCATGTGGTAAGCTGAATTAATGACAGCAATAAAAATATAAGGACAGATGAGGGGCGACTGGCTGGCTTAGCTGGAAGAGCACGCGACTCTTGATCTTTGGGTCATGAGTGGGGGCCCCACCTTGGGTATAGAGATTACTTAAAATTAAATCTTAAGGGGCACCTGGAAGGCTCAGTGGGTTAAGCATCTGCCTTCGGCTCAGGTCATGATCTCAGAGTCCTGGGGTCGAGCCCCATGTCAGGCTCCCTGCTCAGCAGGGAGTCTGCTTCTCCCTCCTCCCCTGCGGCAGCCCCTGCTTGTGCTCTCTCACCCCCCCCCCCTCAAAAACTTTTAAAAAAAAAAAAAAAATTAAAATCTTAAAAAAAAAAAAAAAGGACAGATGAGAGCAGCTTGAAGAGTGAGAAAGACTTACCATCTCCCTCTTCTCCATAGGCCAGAAAAGGAGGTATGGTGATGATGCGCTTTTCCCCCACACACATCCCCAACAGCCCTTTGTCCATTCCAGGAATCAGCCAGCCAATGCCCACATATGTGTCATATGTTTTCATGCGATTATGACTGAAAACCAATGAGAAAGGGGGAAAGTTCCATACTATTGAGGGTGTTTCCAACTCATTCCTCAATAAGGCTTTAGGAACCCAATTATCATCTAAATAGTGAAACTATACTCATCCCTGACGACAGGCATTTTTAGATCTTTGTTCCCAAAGACAGCAGAAAAGTCGTGTAATTAAATCACAATGATTAACAAAAACAGGCCTGCTACTCTATCTAACCAAATACGCTACAACAACAGGAAAGCCCTTAAGGGTTCGCTGTTCTCTACCTTAGCACCTTACTCCTTGCATTTTTCCATAGCTTCATAAACATTCAGGCTTCCCCTCATTCTTCCATGGGAAAACTATAAAAATGGACTTTAAAAATGCATCAACCCACTTGCAAATAGGGCCCTTCATTTAATGGTGAGCTTCCAAGACACTGTTAATTTAGATAAACATTGTTCTTACATTCCTGTAAAATGTATTAAAATTTGGAGGACTCTGGCTTTACAGAGCATGACACATTAACCAAAAGCCATGAGTGAGGGAGTTGGCACAATGGAAATTGGGAAGAGTCTCTCTTCTGGTTTCTCCACGGGCATAAAAAGCAGGTGAGAAAGAAGGAACTAAGGGGCATCTCGATGTTATCTGGAATGGTGGCACTTACCTTGAATCAAACAGTGTCCCATCCAAGAATGTTCCATTGTAGTGGTACCTTACAAAATCAGACACCTGGATGGTCCGAGGGCAACTGGGAGGTGTGAAATAAGTGTGAACCTGAACTTGATCTTCAGAATTCCAAATGTCCATCAGAAGTACGTCAAAATGAAGAACTGAATCTGGGGGGATCACATCAGCTAAAAATCAAAGAGAATTCCCACTGAGAAGCTGCTGCTGTTCAGGCCAGATGAATAAACACCTAGGATGCTGCCCGGGTGTTCAAGGGGGTTACTGAACAATTCCAAAATGGGTCACGCTCCCTCCCTCATTCCTCAAAATAAAATTGAAAGAAATGAGAAAAAAAAAAAATGGTCCTCCTCTCAACAAGGGTGACATTCAATACACCTGTGTTAATAACTACTTCTTTCACATCTAGAAGAAATGAACCAAAGATGAAATTTTAGCTCTGTGTGTGTGTGTGTGTGTGTGTGTTCACTGCTTCTCATTGTCCTCGATTTAAAGCTTCCGAAGATTCTCTGATCTGCCTGACTGAATACCCTCCAGAGGTTCTTGTTGTTTCTGCAAATGTGTTTACAAACACGGAACAAGAACTTACAAACTCCTTCACTTCCATAGGCAAGCTTTGGGGGGATCTTCACAAAACGCCTCTCATTTACACACATCCCAACCAGAGCTTGGTCCATGCCTGCAATCAGTTGTCCTTTCCCCACAAACACGTTGAAAGTGGAGTCTCTGTCATAGCTGAAGATCCACGAGGTAGAGAAAAAGAAAAGTATAAGTTAATCCTTCCCTTAGTGAAACCAACAAGTGAAAATGTACCCATGGACAGAGTGAGGGCACTGGAAACCAAAAACAGCCAGAGAGGAGTTACTGGCACAGGAAATGTCTTCACTAACAGTACTTGCGGGGCTGGAATTTTTTTATTACTTTGAATATGGCCAGCAAATCTAGTTAGATAAGCAACCCTGTTTATATATCACTTTGCAAAGTAGCTACCAATACTTTCACTAAAAGAGTTCATTCCTTTTCCATGTCATTGGTATTTAAAAACAACAACATAAGATACTAACACTCCAATTAACACATAAACCTGATTGTTCTTTTGTTTATTTAGGTCTATAAGTTAAAGACACAGCATGGAGTAGCATAAAGGATATTTAAACTCTCTGAAACTGTTTCCTCTACCGCAAAATGGGAGTAACAATAATAGCCACCCCAAGATCTATACGATATTACAATCTGAAAAGTGCTCGGAAAACCTCAAGAGTTACGTCAGTATTACTATAATTATTATAGGTAATGGGAAGTCTGATATGGTCTTGAAATCACAAACATATGTGATTTAAAGGCTGGCTAGTGATGATCTTAGGTTGGAAGATAAATAATGGAACTGTGGTAAATATCCATGCTCTCATCCTTTTTAATGTCAAATTCTGCATCCAACAAGGGTTTACCTATTAGGAGACTGTGCTAGGTGCTTTGGAGGATATAAAAAGTCCAAGGCGTGGATTATGCCTATTAAAAAAAAAAAAAAACTAGCAGAGATATCCAGAGAGTTTCAAACACTGTATTTACAAAAATAACTACAGGGCTTGGTTTATAATAATGAAACACTGAGAAGAACACAGAAATTTCAAAAGCATGGCACTGGTTGCATTTAAGGCAAGGACATACAATAAAATGCCCTATGGCCATTTAAAAATACCAGATTTATATCCATTGGCATAGAAGGACATACACAGTAACAGAGAAGTACGGGTTACAGAGCCACAGTATAAAATCATTCCATTTTGAATTTATATATAGATGCATGTGAAAAAATCCACTAGGTGATATATAAAACATTAACAATGATAATCTATGAGTACAGGATTTCAGGTGGTTTAATTCTTTTTTTTTCTTTAAAGATTTTTTTTTATTTATTTGACAGATCACAAGTAGGCAGAGAGGCAGGCAGAGAGAGAGAGGAGGAGGAGGCAGGCTCCCTGCTGAGCAGAGAGCCCCATGCGGGACTCGATCCCAGGACCCTGGGATCATGACCTGAGCTGAAGGCAGAGGCTTTAACCACTGAGCCACCCAGGCTCCCCCAAGTGGTTTAATTCTTAATTGATTATTCAAATGATCATATTTGATCATTTAATCAAATGATCAATAATTCAAAATGATCATTTTGAAATGATATTTCAAATATCATTTTTGAATGTAATATTCATGTAAGAAAATATTAAGAACTGGACGCCTGGGTGGCTCAGTGGGTTAAGCCTCTGCCTTCAGCTCAGGTCATTATCTCAGGGTCCTAGGATGGAGTCCCACATCGGGCTCTCTGCTCAACAAGGAGCCTGCTTCCTCCTCTCTCTCTCTCTCTGCACCTACTTGTTATCTCTCTCTGTCAAATAAATAAATAAAATCTTTTTAAAAAATATTAAGAACTGTTGAGGGGCGCCTGGGTGGCTCAGTTGGTTAAGTATCCCACTCTTGATTCTGGCTCAGGTCAAGGTCTCAGGGTCATGGGAGGGAGCCCAGCATTGGGCTCTGTGCTCAGCCTGGAGTTTTCTTTTTTCTTTTTTTTTTTTAAACATTTTATTTATTTATTTGAGAGAAGAGAGAGACAGTGAGAGAGAGCATGAGCGAGGAGAAGGTCAGAGGGAGAAGCAGACTCCCCGTGGAGCTGGGAGCCTGATGCGGGACTCGATCCCGGGACTCCAGGATCATGACCTGAGCTGAAGGCAGTCACTTAACCAACTGAGCCACCCAGGCGCCCAGCCTGGAGTTTTCTTGAGATTGTCTCCCTCCCTCTCCCTCTGCCCCTCTACACCCATGCTCTCTCTCTCTCTCTGTCCCTCTCAAATAAATAAATAAAATCTAAAAAAAAAAAAAGTTGTTAGGATTGACTTCATTAGGATGTCCTGCCCTTCATTTGGCATATTACTTCTTCATTTTCCCTAATAAATAGCTTAGAAGAGCAGCACAGTCTACTTCACCACCCGTCAGGGCAGCTTCCTCAGACCTGCCCCTTTTTTTCTTCTACCTCCTAGTTTTACAATTCATTTTACTAGCCTTTTTTTTGCAGGGTCAGGGAAAAGAAAGCAAGACTCCAAGTTCAGGTCAGCAAGCCAGAGGACAAAAACACATGGTCCAGCTTTGAGGCCAAGACAGCTTTACACCTCCACCCTCTACCTCCAGGGACAAACACCCACCCCGTGGAATGCCAGCTCTTTCATTTCACTTAGCTGGGGACTTGCCATGCCCCCAACCACCATCCAACTGGTGGGTTTGTATTAATAATGAACCAGAACTGGAAGCTTCAAAGACATCCCAGGTACAGAGCATGTACAAACAGATACAATGCACTGCCTGGAAACCACTTCATAAATTAGTCTTCCATCCATGGAACCTGAATATAGTTCCCAAATTTAATACGAGTTTTTAATAAGAACTACCATTTAGAGAGTGTTTATTACGTGTCAGGCACAGCGGCAAACTAAGCTTTCCCACATGCTATCCCCATTTAATCATCACACAACACTTATGTCTACTTAGGTAGACGCTGCTACTTGGGATCCTTGGAGTCAAAGAATCTCCCAAGCTCATGACATCAGCCAAGGAGGAAAACACTAGAACCCACGTCCATCTGACCCTTCACCTCCTACTGCAGGGCCTTCCCCAGGTGGCATATAAAAACTGTTGGCTCCTTGCAATATTAATATCTTCATTTGACTACCTAAGCAAAGTGCTAAAAACAAACAAAAATACGCCTTTCTGAAAGAAGAGTTTATAATTTACATATGTGAGAAACTAACAATGCAAGACTAGTCTTATCTCCGGCTTAAAACTGACCATCTGGAAAAATAAAGTCGTTCTGAGTAAATCTGTGCTCATCAGCACAACTGGCACAAGTTCATAGGCAGTGTCAAGCCCAGAATTGGTTATGAAAATTATTTCCGCAAGCTCTGGAATAAGCACTTAATAGAGCCTGTCCCCATATCTGGCTGATTTACACCTTTTTTTTTTTTTTTTAAAGACTTTATTTATTTATTTGACAGAGAGATCACAAGCAGGCAGAGAGGCAGGCAGAGAGAGAGGAGGAAGCAGGCTCCCCTAGAGAGCAGAGAGCCCGATGCGGGGCTCGATCCCAGGACTCTGAGACCATGACCTGAGCCGAAGGCAGCGGCTTAACCCACTGAGCCACCCAGGCGCCCCTGATTTACACCTTTTGCAGACGTCGCAGTTGAGGTCCTGCAAGGAACAGATGATACACCCAAACTAGGCAGCTCCAGGAAAGTTTAATGAAGGGACTGTGTGCAAAGGAGGGTTCAGGGTGCAGAGAACACAGGGACAACATGGTATCTCTGGGGACAAGTAAGGAGTGTTACTGTCAAACCTGGGCTTGAAGGATCCAGAGACAGAGAAGGTTCAGGGCCACCTGACAGAGGCTTAGCTAGGACCCCCAGTCTAAGGACACAAATGGTGGAGACTCTACAGGTAGGGAGTCAAAGGAATAAATCTCTCCATGTCACTCTCCTTCCTCTGATCTCCTGCTGATGTCACACTGGCTGAACCCAACCCGAAGCCAGGTGACGAAACGGTCATTGATATAACCCACAGTAAGTACCTGTATTTCATACAGCCTCACAGAGCAAAAAGTAAGTAGATCAGAAGAAGAGGGGACCTAGAAAGGCAAATGAAAATCATCTAGCACATGCAACAACCCCCTTTCCTCTCCATCAGCTTGTTTTTCTCCCCTGCTCATTCATTGCTATAAAGCCTTTGATTGCTTCTACTTTCTCTTGCCCCGAGGCGGTGATGAGAGGTGGCTGCAGCAGTGCCCAAGGATGCTCTTCAAGTTTCCTGGCCCAAGGATCACTAAGACAGGAGACATCACATAAAACCCATCACATGCAAGTCATTAAACCGTCTACACATGAGCACGCATGACCTTGCGGCTTATTTCTCAGGATGAGTAACCGCCTCTGTGCTGCATTCCTGAAGCATAAATTTCTAAGCCCAGAAGCTATTTCTTTTCTTTTCTTTAATATGACAGACAGAGATCACAAGTAGGCAGAGAGGCAGGCAGAGAGAGAGGGGGAAGCAAGCTCCCCACAGAGCAGAGAGCCTGATGTGGGGCTCGAACCCAGGACCCTGGGATCATGACCTGAGCCGAAAGCAGAGGCTTTAACCCATTGAGCCACTCAGGTGCCCCCAGAAGCTATTCCTAAACATAGGTTTCAATCTGCAGTGAGGATGAACTTTTAAAAGAACATACGTTGGGGCGCCTGGGTGGTTCAGTCGGTTAAGCGTCTGCTTCAGCTCAGGTCATCATCCCAGGGTCCTGGGATTGAGCCCTGCATGGGGCTCCCTGCTTGGCGGGAAGTCTACCTGTCCCTTTTCCTCTGCCTCTCACCCCTGGCTCATGTTCTCTCTTGCTCATTCTCTCTCTTAAATAAATACAATCTTTAAAAAACAACAACGACATAAAAACACATGTCACGGGGAGCCTGGCTGGCTCAGTTGGAAAAGCATGCAACTCTTGATCTTGGGGTCATGAGTTCGAGCCCCATATTGGGTGTAGAGAGTATGTAAATAAATAAATAAATATTTAAAATAGATAAATAAAAATAAAAGAACATGTGTCAACTGAACATACTCTCTCCCTAGAGCCCCCAAAGCCTATTCCTTCCCTAAGTTCCTAGGCTCTGCTTCATTAAAAACAAAACAAAGACAAACAAACAAACAAACAAAAACAACAGAAAAAACAAACGACTTAGGAAAACAGAGAGGAGACCATTGCTGTCAAGAGCTGGCAACAAAATTTTAGAAGACGGAATGGGAACAAAAGTGTAGGATCTGCTGTTGTAGGAAAGAAACAGAAGGGGACCTGGCCAAGGGTGGAGCCATGTGCCTCCCCAGTCTGCAGAGGTGCAAAGTGGAAGGTGGCAGCACAGAGGGAAGGAAGCCTGGAGCTTGAAAGTCTGCATCCAAAACAGCTATACCCCACTCCAAGCCCCTTCTCCTCCTGGCAGCTGGGCAAGTACAGTTCTAAGCTTTATGGAATTACTCACCTGATTTTTAAAACTTATATGCAAAAGTAATACAGGATACATCATTTAAAAATTAAATTAATTGTAAAACTTTGACAAAAACTTATATATGCTTATACTACTTGTGGCTGAGATTATTTTGATCTTGGATCCAGAAACAAAGGGACAATGGCCATTACAGAAGGAAGAGAAAACTGCCCTGCGGTTAGAACTGAAGTCCTGCTCAGCTAGGAGAGGACATGTCAGCTTGCTCTATATGCCAATTTTAGAATCAGTTCAGACAAATAAATGCTGAATATGATACTTTTCTCCCATTTTTATTGAGATATAATTGGCAAATAAAAATTACATCTGTTTAGAGGTGCCTGGGTGGCTCAGTGGGTTAAGCCTCTGCCTTTGGCTCAGGTCATGATCCCAGGGTCCTCAATCGAGCCCTCCATTGGGCTCTCTGCTCAGCGGGGAGCCTGCTTTCCTCTCACTCTCTGCCTGCCTCTCTGCCTACTTGTGATCTCTGTCTGTCAAATAAAAAAATAAACTCTTAAAAAAAAAAAAAGATTTACCCTGTTAGTAAATTTCAAGTATAAATAAGGTATACTTAAATTTCAAGTATGTAGTACAGTATCATTGACTATATTCACGATGTTATACATGAGACTGAATTCCTTTTTTGAGCGTTAAAGAGACTGCCATATTTTGAGAATTCATAACAGGAGGGAAGCAAGAAAATAAAAAGCTAGCCCACTGGGCATGAGAACCATGTTTTGGGTGCCTGAAAGTTGGCCCATTCTCAGGCCAGCTCAGATGACTGGCTCACTTGGGACCAGCCGGACAGGAGGACTGTGGTCCTGCCAGAGCCATCCATGAACGGGGCTGAAACATGCATGAAATTCACAAAAGCAGAAAGTTGCCTCCTAGCTGTTAGCCTTGCTCTGAGATGACCCAGGTAAGATTCAACACCCTCCCCTGGCTGAATTCTACCACTGAGCCTGAGCCCACATGCAGACTTGAAAAATCTGACTTTTCTGCCTCCCAACTCTCTCCCCAGACCACATGCTCTCAAAGGTGACTCTGGGCTTCCCAGACCCAGAATAATGTTTGCCCAACATTATTTCCCCCAAACCGCCACTTCTACCAGCTGCTAAGGAGCCATGGCAGGGGAAAAAGACAAGCCCTTAATGAACTGGCAAAGTGTCTATCAGCTAACAGATGGAAAAATGAAGGACACTGCAATACAGGAAGAGAGAGAAGGTGAGGGAGAAGAGAGGAAGGAGTAAGAGTGAAGAGGTGGGAAACAAGAAAGAGCACGTCCATTCTTGCCTCCACAGAGGATCAGACCCTGAAACGCAAGCAGTTGGCACGTTAAAATATCATTAAGAGAAAAACTTTGCAGAGCCAAGTGAAATCATTCCACGGCTACTGTAGATTTTTTTTTTTTCAGCAACTGCACAAGTTAAAATATTAGATCTCTATAAATCTTATTCTACACAAGTTCTCAGCCAGTAAAATCTAGCCAAATTAAATAATCACTGTAAATGCACAGTCGCTCACAATGACCCACAAATGAAAATTAAAAGCAATGACTTTAAGTCTTCACAGGGTGTTTCCTTGTTCTTTAAAAACGGGAGGCTTTAATATTTTATTTCTGTATGTATTTATTTGAGAGAGAGAGCAAGTGCAAGCAGGGGGCGGGAGGAGGGGGGCGGAAATCCCAAGCAACCAGAGGGCTCCGTCTTACGACCCATGAGATCATGAGCTGAGGTAAAACCAGGAGTCGGATGGTTAACTGACCAAGCCACTCAGGTGCCCCTGTGGGTGCATGGCCTCAAGAAACCCTAGTTTCTTGAGAAACCTCCTGCCTGGATGTTAGGCTCTTTTCCTAAAGTCAATAGAGCCACATTGGGCTAACACACAAACAGTAACTTCCCATTCATCACCCTGCTTTTCCATAGGAGGGCCGCTATTCTGATTCACACTTTAAAGGCTCCCTAAGTGAGACTTGTCATGACCTGACCAGTCTCCTCGTCACCGCTTAACTTCTCCAGTCCAGCTTAACACCATCTGTACTGCGCCGAGCTCCCTGGCTCTTCTCAGAACCAATCCTGCAGAAGGGGAGAGGCTTAACCCCCCTTCCCTCAATACCCACCAGGTGCTAACGGTAGATACTCAACAAATATCTGTTGAATGAATAAATAAATAAAATTAAGCAGACCTCTGTTAACAAGTCTTTGATTCTTTTAGAGCAATAGTTCTCAAAGTGTGGTCCTCAGTCTGGTAGCAAAAGCATCACCTGGAAACTTAGAAATGCAAATAAATTCTCAGGCCCCACCCAGACCTTCTGATTCAGGAGCTGGGTAGAACAAGCCCTCCAGCTGATTGTGATGCGTGTGGAGTTTGAACACCATCGTGTGAGAGCATCCCACCCAACAGGGCATACGGTAGGCACAGAAAAATGTTTACTGAGCCTCAGGACCTTAAGGGTCTGCAGACAAGTCTGGAGGCTGTGAAGGAACTGACCAGATTATGGCTTTGCCTGCTAACTCCTAAAAAAGCTGAATCAGGAGTGGCTGACAAGGAGCTCGCAAGAGCTGGAGAGGGTGAGCAGGAGCCCCCTGGAAACTATAGCCTGGGAGCTGCTGTCTTCTTCGGTCTGGAGCAGCAGCCACAGAAGCATATTAACAAGCCCACAGAGGCTCCATTGCCAAGGGCTAGAGGGCTGGGCCTCCTGGCAAGTGCAAATGCTCATAAGCTGAAAAGATATTAACTGCTCCCAAGTGCCAGGCAGAGACGCAGGAAGAAAGTTCTATGAAAAGAGGAGCCCTTTGTGGCTTATGGCTCTGGTCAGGGTGACAGCTATTTTCTTCTGAGTAAAACCTCCAAATCAGCACCCAGAACCCAAAATATCTTAGATTTATCCTCTCCTAAGCTTTTTGGGCAGGAATGGCAAAGTTGTGCCTTAATGCTTCATAAATTCCCAAAAAAATGGAAGCCCTAGAGAAAAACCCACACTGGTAGAAGACCTACTGTGTGTCCTGCCCTTTCCACCCGGCTCTCCACACTGCAGCCACAGAAAAGTCTGATCTCTCACGCCCCTGATTAAAATTCTTCAATGGCTTTCCATTGTCCTAGACAAAGTCCAAATTCCATAGCCAGGCAAAAAAGATCCTCAGAGTTGGGCCCAGGCTTCCTCTCCAGCCTCCTCTGGCCTCTCTTTTTTCCCTATCGGCCACTCCCCAACTCTCACTCCAAACTCAGGCTGTAGTGAAGAGCTTTCACAGACCCCGAAACAACACTCCCACTGCCCACCAGCAGGCCTCTGATATCAGCTCTGCCCTCCACCAGCCACAGACTTTCTTCCCTCCACAGCCCTCACCCCTCAGCTCAGCTCTGGTCACTTTTTTTTTTTTTTTACTTTATTTTATTTAAGATTTATGTATTTATTTTAGAGAGACAGGAAGAGCATGAGCGAGAAGGGCAGAGGGAGAGAGAGAGAGAGAGAATCTCAAGCCGACTCCATGCTGACTGAGCGCAGTGGGGCTCCATCCCATGACCCTGACTGAGATCAGGGCTTGAGCCAAAACCAAGAGTCACCCAGGTGCCCCAGCCCTGGTCGATTTTAATCATCTGCAGGTCTCAGCCTTGCAATCTTGGAATTTCATCCCGACCACTCTCTCTCTCTCACCAACCCCATGCAACACACAGTTTGAACTTTCTGTGTATTTCCATAGCTCCTTGCTCTTCTTTCATTGTATATATGCATGGACTGTGGACCACAGACTACAGAGTCTGGCCCTACACTGCTCAAGTTCAAAACCTCACTCTGCGACATAGTAGCCAACCCTTGTGCAAATTACTTGAACTTTCCAAGCCTCCGTTTCTTCATTTGTTGTCAAGGTACCTACTTCATTGTCTTGTGAGGTTAATGAATTTCTTTGAGATTAAATGAATTCATACATTGAAGAGTATATGGTAAGAACTGTGTGAACTCTACATGACAGACAAAAGTGTATACTATTATTCTTTCTGTATATATCACACGACACCATGGACCGGACTACAAGCTGTAGGACAGTGAAGGACACTGTCTTCAGAGGCAGACACTACACACACATTTGCTGATTGGA
This sequence comes from Enhydra lutris kenyoni, assembly GCF_002288905.1. Taxonomy (NCBI): domain Eukaryota; kingdom Metazoa; phylum Chordata; class Mammalia; order Carnivora; family Mustelidae; genus Enhydra; species Enhydra lutris. The sequence continues at coordinate 32,026,664 of NW_019154100.1, read as the reverse complement.
TGGTAGTGCCTCCTTCTAATGTCTTCCATTGTCCCACACTGCCTCACAGTGGCTGCCATGACTTAGAGAGAAGAAAAGTACCAGACAACTTGTTCTAGTGGGAATTATTAATTACCATCAGCACAAGCAGGAAATTCTTCACTATCTTCTAACTAAAGAAGCAGATGAAAGAAGATATACAAATGGCCAACTAACATATAAAAAGATGCTCAGCATCATTAGTCATTAGGAAAATGTGAACCAAAAGCACAGTGAGATACCACTTCATACCCCCCTAGGAAAGCGAGAATAAAAAAGAAAATTGCAGTTGTTGGGGGAGAATGTGGAGAACTAGGACCACTCAACCATTGCCGGTGGGGGTATAAAATGATGAAGCCGCATTGGAAAACAGTTTGGCAGTTCCTCAAAAAGTTACACAGTCACCATAGGACCCAGCAAGTCCACTCCGAGGTATAGATCCAAAAGAAAGAAAAGCACATATCCACACAAAACCCTGTACACAAATGTTCATTGGCCGAAAAGTATAAGCAATACAAATGACCCACAACTGATGAATGGATAAACAATATACGTACAGTCATACCATGGAATGTTACACACTATTAAAAAGGAATGGGGTACTGGTACATGCTACAACATGGATGAACCCTGAAAATATTATGCTGAAAGAAGCCAGATACAAATCAGTACAAATTATAGGATTCCATATAGAGATAGAAAGTAGATCAGCAGTTGCCTAGGGCTGGTGGGGAGGGGAGTGACCTAATGGGTCCAGCCTTTCTTTTTTGGAGTGATGAGAATGTTCTAGAATTAGACAGCGGTGATGGCTGCACAAATCTATGAATATAATAAAAACCACCAAATCGTATGCTTTAAATGGGTGAATTGTATGGTATGTGAATTATATCTCAGTAAAGCTGTTAAAAATAAAAAGAAGCTACTGAGACAACAGAAAGAAGGACCATTTTTAAGCACTTGCCTATGTACCAGTTTGCATGCTAAACTGCTTTTGTATATTCATTGTCTGAAACTCCAAAAAAGGCAAGAGAGGCTATAAGTATTTTTTTAAAAGATGACTTCTGGAATGAGCCTGCACAGCCTAGGGCAGAGGCTCAACAAATTGTTCTCTTTGCCTAGGCTGGTGATTCACTGAGAGAAGTGCAGGCACAGACCTGGGTTTGTAACAAAGTTTTGGGGAGGAGAGCGGACTGTAGCTGGAGAAAAAGGTCTCTTAACCCTAAAGCTCCACTGGAGAGAAGCTGCGAACAAGTTGGGAACAAGTACTGTGATCTCAGGACAGAGATGAGGGAGAGAATCCTGGGCATGGTTCAAGGCCCCAGGGCAAACTGAGTGACCTGCCCACACCCAGTGGCCAAATATGAAGGGAGGTAGTACCTTCGAGCACAGACCCTGACCTTGGACGGTCAGGGTTTTCAGTCGGACTCCATTTAAACAAGTTTCTTAGCCTCAGTGGCCTCAAGTGACTTCACTGGCAAAATAATGGTACCCACCTAAAAGATCTGTTGTAAGAAATGAATGAGTTCATTGTACAGAAAGCACTTAGAACTATCCTGGCACATTGTAATAGCTCCATAAATGTTAACGGCTGCTATCATCAGCTCATCGTCACCATTACCACCAGCATCATCATCTACAGTGAGACGCATCATCTGATTCAACGAGCCTGTCCGACTAAAGGCCAGGAAAGGGAGGTGGCAGACAGACATCAACATTTACTCTTGGGGTGGAGGTCTATTTGCAGAGGGGCCATTTTACACCGATTTCACTTTGTGTGAATGCGCCGGAAGGACAGGAAGTTCCAGCCTCTCTGCGCCAGGTCCTATCCAAAACTCCAGTCCCAGGCCGGCGGACCAGGGGAGCGTAAGGCTCGGTAGGCTCACCCCACCGCGGAGAGATTTAGGGTCGCGGGGCTTTGGGGGAGAAGAAGGAGGAGGAGAAGGAGGAGCGCGGGGTTCGCGGGGCGGAGCTGGGGGAGGTCCGTCGGGAGGGAAAGGCCTGTCCGGAGAGAGAGAAGCGGGAGAGCGGACGCTGCTGCCTTAGAGGCCCGGGCCGGGCGTCCGGGGCGCGGTACCTGGAGTCGAACTTCTGGCCGTCGGGGAATGTCCCCACGTAGTGGTAACGTACGAAGTCGCCGCTGCGCACAGTGCGCGGGCACTCGTCGGGCACGAAGCGCCGCTCGATCTGCAGCTCCGTGTCGAGGCCCAGGCCCGCCACCGGCGCCGCCTGCCCCGTCACCCAGAGCAGTAGCAGCAGCAGCGGTGGCGGCGGGGGTCGCCAGCCCCGGGCCCTGAACGCCATCAGGGGCGTCGAGGAGAGCAGCGAGGGGCGGGCGCGGGGCGCGACGCGGAGCCGGTGAGGGCGTGCGGAACTCGGGCGGCGAGGGTCGGAGCTGGGCGCGCCACGGCGTTTGCAAACGTGGAAAAGACTGCCGGCCCTCCTCGGGCGGCAGCCGCCACCCCCTCGCTCACCCCCCGCCTCCCACCCCCCGGCCACATCCAGCGAGGGGAGGAGCCGCAGCCGCGCGCCAGGGCTGGCCTGCCGCGCCGGGCGCCGCCCGGGCCCTGCCCTGCCCTGCCCAGCGAGCGGGCCCGCCAGGGGAAGCCGGCTGGCAGCTTCAGAGGGAACCTGTCCTCGAGGGAGAAATCGTGAACTCCTCGGGACGGGGCTTCGGCCCAAAGTTGAAAAAGGAAAAGCGTTTACCAACCAGGCCAACTCGCGGGCCTCCGCCTGTCCCTGGAGACTCTCCAGATCTAGCGCCACCAGAGGCTCCTACGTGGCCGCGGATCGAATTACTTCTGAGTGCTTTGAGTAGAGAGGGAAACTTAGATTATTATGTTTTTTTAATTTAGTTACAAGAATGAATTCTACATGAAAAAAACTGAAAACATTCTTCAGGGGGGTTTTGTTTTTGTTTTTGTTTTCAGGATAATACTTAAAGAGAAAGGGAGAGGCGTGTATTCTGAAACTCCCCTGATAGCTGTCCAGAGAGGGTTTTAAGTTACTGTGACTGTTCCCCAAGCCATTAGTGGATGGACTGTGAGCTCGTACTTAATAGCAAAGTAATAGCAAAGATTGAGCATGGTCCCACACACGTGACTAAGCTAGGTAGGACTTCACAGTAAAGATCCAGAAACCCCAAGAAATTCTTTTGAGTACTTAAACGAATTCTTAGCTTCGAATTGGTTGTTCTTACTTATTAAAATTTTGAGCTAATGAAAGCAAATCACCAAGGCTTTCTCAGCTTTTCTGGGAAGCAAACTATCCCGATACTAAAACCTGGCAAACACGAGAAGAGAGAGAAAAACTGGGCACCAATCTAATTTATAAATATAACTACAAAAATAATAAAATGTGAGCAAATTTGTTTGTTTTTATGCGGAAAGGCGTTTTTATTATAGCACGGGACAGGACCCATAGGTAGAAAGAATTGCTGGTCAAGATTCTTATAATTGCAAGTGAGAGAAACCCAACTCACCTGGTTGCTGCATAGAAGTATATTCTAAGGTTTTCAGATTATTTGATGGCTTGCTATAAGGTCACTGGTTTTGGTTGGAGAACATCTGGTGTTTTGTTTTGTTTTGTTTTGTTTTTTAATCTTTTCCTTCTTCTTTCTTCTTCCTTTTCTTTTACTTTAGGGGCATAGCTTGGTCAACAACAAAGCCTTTTGAGGATGGGAGGAACAATTCTGGTTCAGCCTGGTTGATCTGAGACCCTTAGATTTACTTTGGTTTGCACTGTGGAGTCGTCCGACTTGGGTTTGGGGTGGTTAGGCGCTGGAGTCTGGCCAGGCATCCCTCTGTTTATTGAATCTCAACGTTTCTTCATGTGATTTCTCCTCATGAGTTAATTTGGGCTTCCTCACAGTATGGTGGCTTCAGGGCAGTGGAACAGCTTACATTCCTGAAGGCTTTAGGAGGAAATATTTCAAGAGAACAATGTGGAAGCTATACGATCTTTTCTGATCTAATCTTAAAAATAATGAGGCATCACTTCCTAGTAATGAAAGTAATTGTCCATTACTTTCTACTGGTTACAATAAAATCACTAAGGTTGGTCTAGATTCAAGGAAAGAGGAATAGAGCCCACCTCTCTATGGGAGGAGTATCAAGATCATTTGTAGAAAACAAATGAGAGAGATTATTGCAGGCGACTTGGATAATGCCATTTGCCACAATAACTAAAGTCATAAGATATTAGATTACAAATTGCAATGTCAAGTTACTAATTTACAGAAGGAGACCCACCGTTCCACTCACCCCAATACTCAGATCTGAAAAAAACAGCATTCTCCTCATATTAGGATCTGGTATAACACACTTTCAGGATGGTGCTGGGTGAGAATGGAATCAGAGCACAGAGGCTTGGTGAGTCTTGAAAGGTATTTCCTTTAAGATGGGGCCAAATTTTGCAGTATTATTTACTACAACCAAGATATGGAAACAACATGTGTCCATCCATAGATGAATGGATAAAGAAGTGAAATATTATTCAGCCATAAAAAGGAATGAAATCTTGCCATTTTTGACAACATGAATGGGCATAGAAGGTATTATGCTAAGTGCAATAAGTCAGACAAAAAAAGACAATACCATGATTTCACTAACATGTGGAAACTAGAAGAAAAAACAAAGCAATAGAAACAGTTTCATAGAGAACAAATTGGTGGATGCTACAGGGGTGGAGGGGGGGAAATGTGTGAGATAGGTGAAGGGAATTAAGAGGCACAAACTTCCAGCTATAAAATAAATAAGTCACAAGGAAGAAAAATGCATCACAGGGAATATAGTCAATCATATTGTCGTAACTTTGCATGGTGATAGATGGTAACTACACATATCAAGGTAAACATTTCTTAATGTATATAAATGTTGAATCATTATGTTGTATACCTGAAACTAATACTGTATGTCAACTACACTTCAATTAAAGAAGAAAAGATGGGGCGAGGGTTGGTCAAATTTATGCCTCATTCTCAATGGTGCATATTTCTCTAGTGTTCAGAACACTCATGTGTTTATATAATTTGTGTCTTCAGCACACAATGCTGGACAAACACCATCTATATTTTTCCCTGGTTCTCCTTTTTTAGATTCTATAGACCATCTTGTTTCTGTAATACAATTAAGTCACACTTTTTGTTTCTCAATCATATCTTAGACTATGTTCTCCTTGACTAGATGAAAACATCTTGCAAGACATTTATAGGCCACTTATTGGCCCAACAACTGGATTGGTTCATGCAACAGTTACCTTTCAGAGGGAAACCTGATTTCCAAACTCTGGAACACTTCAGTGTAACATGTGTTTCTGTTCATAGTCTTTGTGTGTTGGTTCATTTGGATTTTTTCTAATAAATATGAAGGAGCTCCTTGTATATTTTAAGTATTACATATTGAACGCCACATTTGAGGGGAATATTCCCTATCCTGTTAACTTTTACTTCTTTTGTGGTTTCTTCCATTATGTTAAAGCAAAATAGTGAGCGGAACTTCACAGATCAGATGCATTTACAAAATACAACCTAGTTAAGCACTTTAACAATTCTCAGCCTGGCTCCATGACTTCTACTGCTGCATCCTTGGGCATGTTATTTAACTCTCTCGGCCTCTTTATCTATAAAATAAGAGTAATACATACGGGTAATAACAGCGCTTAGTAAGTTTTTAAAGATTAAATCAACTTTTCTTACTGGCTCAGCTCAGTGACAAGCACATAAAAAGCGCTCAGTGTCTATAGCCTTCCGTGCAGCACCCAAACCTTGTCTAGATAGACTACAGGCTGGCTCTGTCTTAACCAAGCGCTGGAAAATCAGAGAATTTCTCTGAGGTGTCTTGCTTTCTTCAAAGCTGGGTGAATCCCAGCACCAAGTGGCAGCAGCCAGTGTCTAGCCAGGGGGGCTGCAAAGCCTCCGGGTTCGGGTCCCCGGGTCCTCCCAGGGGAGGGGCGCTCGCGAGGGGGCGCGGCTCCCCGGCTGTCCCGCAGGCCTCCACCGCCCCGCTCGCGGCCGCCGCCAGGGGGCGCGCTCCGACCCCGGTCGGCCTAGCGGCGGGGCCCGGGAGCTCCCAGCGCGGACTTGGGGCCCCTACACGGGAGGCGGCGGGGAAGGCTGACGGGAGGCGGGGACCACGAGGCCTCGGCGGGGACAGCGGGCCCTACCCGGGCGGGCGGCAAGAGGGAGCACTGCGGGGTCGGCCGGCCGCGGCGCGGAGGAAGTGTCGTCTTCGCCGCCTGAGGTGCGCCGCCGGGCCACCTCAGCCGCGCGGGCCGCGATGTCGTCCCGGCCGGGGCGCGACGATGCGGGGGCCGGGGGCGTGCGGCGGCCGCGGGAGCCGGCCGAGCAGGAGCTGCAGCGGCGCCGGGAGCAGAAACGGCGGCGGCACGACGCGCAGCAGCTGCAGCAGCTCAAGCACCTGGAGTCCTTGTGAGTCCCCGCCGCCCCCGCTCCTCCGAGAGGCGCTGGGTCGCGGTGAGCCGGCGCCGCGGGGGCGCGGGGGCGCGGGAGACTGGGTTCCCGGGGACCCGTGCGGCGCTGGCGCCCGAACTTGCAGTCGTGCCTCTGCGGGGAGGGAAGGGCAGTTCCCCCGGCGCGCCGAGCGGCCTGGCCCGGCAGGAGAGCTCGGGCTTTATTCCCCGCCCGAGGTCGTGCGGCACTTCGTGGTCGCTGGGTGGGGAATTGGGGACTGAACACGCGGCAGGTGCGGTGAGCGCTGCCATCCTGCCCTTTCAGGGTGGTCGGTTCACGGGGCCCGCCGGGCACCGGATAAACCCCCCATTCTCTTCATCTGCCGCTGAGAAGGGAAGAGAACACGCCGTCCTCTACCGTTAGTGCGGTGGGGAGGGGAGGGCTGAAGAGTGGGGTGACGGACCTGTCCCTAAAGATCCCAAAGATGGAAGAGTGGAGACTTGTTCTCTTTAGCCCTGAGGGCTTTTACCAGCAAGAAGGGTGGGGGCTACAAAGAGGCCAATTCCAGCTCAGCCAAAAGAGTTAGGACCAGAGTCTCCTGGGGTTGCTGGTCAGCATGGCCTGACCGAAAGGGGCGCGGTGCGCCCCCAGCTCCAGCGGGATCCGGGAGAGAGTCTGGAAGCCGCGGGAGGAGGGCGGGTTGTAAAGGAGACTGAAACCTCAGGTGGGAGGTGGATTCATGACCTTCCAGTTCTTTTCTGTGATTCTGTCTTTCTGTAGTTAGCAGGCTGACTTGTAAGATTGGTGCTCACGGAGTTCTTCCATACATACTTCGATTCTGTTTCAGGCACTTGCCTTACCTAAGCTAAGATGATGATGTAAGGAAAAGTCCTCAAAGGACTCAGATTCTTTATAATTAACCTGGGAGCTTTGACACAAAATGCATTGCACTGTTGGAGGCTGGCCTGCTCTTTTCAGTGTGACCCTTGAGCCATCAACTACCTTCCTTTATATTTGTGAGAACAGTTGTAAACGGGATTTTTTAGGGAATGTGATTGCTAAAGATTTCACAATGTGTAGTTCCATCACACTCCTTTTCATCTTGGCAATAACAATTACATATTTTTCAGGAATTTGGATTTCCGTTTAATTGGCCATATGTTGTTTTTGTACAACTCCTGTGGCTCATAGGATGTATTACTGGATTATTGGATTCATAGACTACTACCAAACTCCCTTTGGTCTCTGTGTATAAGCCATGGCATCAGTATTTTAAATGAATGGCTGCAGATGAACTATATCATTTCTCCAATTTGTGCAGATTTCCATTGTTCTCCTAGATTATGCCACCATGTTGTGTTGGAAAATGTTTTAAGCATTTGCTTTGGGAAATCACTGTACCACACTTAAGAAGCTAAATCTATTCATGCCTAGTTGTTTACTATGTAATCTTCATGGGGCAGATCCTCCTCTGCTCAGAAAAATTCCAGATTAGAGACTCATGGCATTTGTCATTTACTCCCTGCCAAGTTGTTTTCTTCCACCTCTGTTGCCCCAGATCTTGGCCTCTGTGATGCTAGTGCTCCAGTCTAGAGGTGCCTCATAAGGTTCTTGAGAGCATGGACTTGTCTTCAACAAAGGACTGAAGCCAGCATTGTGAAGTGTGTGGGATAAGTCAATTGCCGAAAGTACACAGTGAGAATGAATTGTAATTCAAACTAAAGGTTTTTACCTCCAAAGCCCATGAGGTTTCTACCCTGCCTCACTTTCCTTCTGCAGGATTCACATTAACACTGATTTAAAACTGAAAAATTCTCCTGCTAGAATTCTACTTACTCCAAGAAGTAAGAATATTTCCTTGTATCAGGACAATTATAAAGATGTATTGTCATTTCTGAGAGCAGTTTTATTTTATTTTATTTTATTTTATTTGTCAGAGAGAGAGTGTGTGTGTACGTGCACAAGCAGGGGGGGCAGCAGGCAGAAAAAGAAGCAGGGCCCCCGCTGAGCAAGGACCCTGGGATCATGATCTGAGTTGAAGGCAGATGCCTAACCAACTGAGCCACCCAGGTATCCTGAGAGCAGTTTTCATTTTATATGTTTTTTGGATTTAACTAGTTATATCCTTATGCCCTTAGTTCTCCCTTCTAGTACCTAACAACATGCCTAGCACAATATTTGATTACTTCTACAAGGAGTAAGTTTTTATATGGAATCTTTAATACTACCTGAATATCAAATTTAGTTTTGCCTATTGTACCTGCTTCTTTTTTCTAGTAGGAAAATATCAAGTTAGTTAGGGCTAGAATGGAGGTTATATTCCTCAAACTATTACAGAAGTAGCATTGATTATTAAAACAGAAATCTAGCATATATAACTCTATAGCAGATATGAACTCCTAATAGCATATTTTTGGCTCCATTTTTCTTTCTTAGTCTCAAGTTACCTTGGTTTTTCTTTCAGAAATATATTAACCTGTGTTTATACTGACAGAGCTGTAATGTAATTACCACTGATTTCATTTTCTTTTGCAATTAAAAAGCATTTTGCAGGTTAATGCATGTAGATTTGAATAGAATGAAAAACAAAGATCTCTTCCATGTATTATCCTTAGTTCCTGTCTCTAGGGGCAAGCATGTAATTAGTTTCTTTGCTATCCTTTAGAGGTACCTAAAAGGTATGTATCTGTGTGGCCATATATAGTCTCTTTCTTCCCATGCACACAAATAGACGCTTACCAAATACATTGTTTTGTTCCATGTCTCCTCCCCCCACTTTTTTTTTTTTTATTTAAACTGTTATGGAGCTTGCCCCAAGTCAATATATAATTCACTTTTTAAAGATTTATTGATGTGTATCTGTTCATAAATGTAAATCTGTTCATTATAGAACACCTAATTACTCACCCTTGCTTCACCATCTGAGTGCAGCAGTGTTGAATCTCTCACATTTCCAAGTTTCTAGAATCTTTTCACAATTTTAAGCCAGCTGCTATGCCCAGATGTCCTCAGTAAAATGTTCTTTGTGGGGGTCCTAAATGGACCCAGGATGTTTGGTTATCACGTTTCTTTTTTTCATTCTTATTTTCCTTCATGGTCCCATAGGCATTCACAGTTAAAAGCCAAATAAACACCCACGTGGTGTATGTTCTAGCTAGAAGTGGGTCAGCACTGAAAAGTGAACACAAGCATTTGGTACTAATTATCCAGATTTGGAGTCCAGAAGCCTTTTGGGGCAATTCCGGCGGAGTAATGGGAAGTGAAAATGAATTGGTTGCATAGGCATGTTGTATATGTTCCCTTGGTGGGGGTGGTCTGAGAGCTCAAAGGAAAAGTCCATTCCCTGGCTTAATCTAGCAGCATTCTTGCTGAATGCTGCCCGTCATCAGGCACCGGGCAAGGTTCCTGGACCCTGGGTCCAGCGAGGCTGTCAGAGAGCTGAGGAGCAGATGGCTCGCTCTGCAGGCAGGGTGGTGGGCAGGATTTGAACCAGGATCTGCAAGGAAATGGGAGAGGAAGCCTCTAGGACAGATCAACTCCATTTCCTTCCCTTCCAACGGGCCCTCCTGCCTCCCCCGCTCATGCTGCCCCCAACCAAGTTAGAAAAGACTTCTCAACCTCCTCCCCCATGCGCCTCTTCAGTGTTGAGTAAGTGGATGTTTTGCTGGTAAATAACCTGACAGCTGTGACAGTTTGGAATCATGATTAGCTCACAGGTCTTCTTCTTTGACATTCCCCCTGCAATCTCTTGCTTTCTCTTGAACAATAAAGTCACTGTGCTCCGACACCTAGTTATTCCCTCAGTGAATTTCAGCTCTGGATCTCTGCAGGACGTGGCATAGCATCAGTTTATTTATATGGGATCTCTGACTGCTGGGCATATTTTATTAACTGCTTTCGATTTAATGTACTTTTAAGGTTTTACTAAAAATATCCTTTTTATTTTGGCCTGCAGTTGCTTTTTGCTCACTAAAATGTGTTACATTCCTGTTAACATGATTGATGATGTTTTTTCTTTTCATTTCTAGTTATGAAAAACCTCCTCCTGGGCTTATCAAGGTCAGTGTGAAGTTTGTGCCTTTGGTCATCCTCTTAGACATATTTGACTCAGTGCTCAGGCTCAGTAACTTGTTATGAAAACCTGTTGCATGTGATTTTGAACGTCCTTTTATGGAACCCTGCTTCTTCCTGCAGATGCCAGTCGGTTCATACACTTTGTGCTTTCTGTGTCCAGCCTGTGCCTTTGTAGAAATGTAATCAGCCGTGTGCCTGTTCCCTAAGAAACAGTGGCAGGCCCACATGTTCCTCAGTGATCAGTCCCCTTCTCCCTCCCTCTCTCTCGCTGTGGCTGCATCTGCTGTGCTCCTTCTCTGACTTGCTGCTGGTTTCCTGAGTATCATTAGCTCAGAGAACAGTAGTCTCTGGGGAAACTGGAAGGTCTTCTGGTCCGGCCCCTGGTGCAGGACACCCCCCTACCCACCTCCACCCCTGGCAGCACCTGGCCCTAGAGTCCAGTCTCTCTGCGGGAGGGAGACCTAGAGGGCTCGGTGGAGGCCAGAACAGCTTTCTGCTTGCTCATGTTCAGTGAAAAGAAAAGATTGTTACAAAACCTTCTTCCATTATAAATTTAATATTCATGGGAACTGAAAACAATCAGATGGTTAAAAAAAAAAAAGCATCTTAATTGTGTAACGAAGTTACTTGGTGGTAAAACACACTTCATATACAGCAGGTGTGAGATTGTAAAATGTAACAGTGGTTTCCAAGGGATAATAATTGTTTTTAGTTTAACATGTTATTTTTATTATTTCAGAAAATCTTGTTTAATTCTATACTTTGCTTCATTCCACAAGGTCTTTAAGGTAGCAGAAAAGTTTGTGATCTGAATCTAATTTTTGTGATCTAGAATCAGGATTTGGAGCTCACAAATCATTCTTAAGTGAACGATACTAGTAATATAATTTTTAATCATTTTCATGATATAGTTCTTCTGGTTTTTTCTGTCAGGTATAATTCGTCTTTCTTTCTAGTACTTGAGAGGGTGACTTAGGATGTCATGGGCATGTCCAGCCCATGAGAAAGCCAGGCAGTGCTGTGTTCTGAAGCAGGTAGGAGAGAATTCCTGGGCTTTTTTGCCATGTTGTGTACACGCTGTTTCCTTTTTTAGGAAGATGGGACTAAGCCGGAAGACTGTATAACAGATGTACCAGGCAACGAACATGCCAGGGAATTTCTGACTCACGCACCAACCAAAGGACTTTGGATGCCACTGGGGAAAGAAGTCAAAGTTATGCAGTGTGAGCACGGGAGAGTTGCAAGTAACACTCCTCCATACACGCAAGTTATACACCATGATTTACAAAGCGTGTTTACTTTTTTGTTGTTGTTATTTAATTTGTTGTCACCGTAGCCCTGTTAAGTCAAGGCATTAATCTCTGTTTTATAGTTAAGGAAGCCGATCTGCATATGTGTTAGTAGTCTTAGGTAAGAGGTAGAGGAGAGCTTTAACTCCAGAGCTTCTGACTCCAAGGGCAGTGGTCGCCCACAGGACCATAGCTGCCTTTGGAGTTCACTCTTCAGCAGTACTCCAGTAACAAAAAGGATATTCCGTAGTAGAAATGCCAGGAACGACAAGGGATGTATTGGAAGGCAGGTCCCTTTGGGTCTTGCATCATCATTCACCACCACACTCCCGCATCAAAGTCAGTGTTAAGGTTTCATCCATGTAACTTGAGAGGAGCTGTGGGCCCCAGAGGGTGGGTCCACAACAGTGTGTTGTTCATGCATACCCCCACCCTACCAGGGCCACGACACTTTTCATCTAGCATAAGATGGTATTTGAAGAAAGGGTACTGCTGCCTTTTAAAGACATTTGTTTGTCCAAAGATTCTTCATACACATAATTAAAATAGTTTCCAGTCTCTTTTTCTCCATTTCCATTTATAGATTTTTTTTACTTGGTTATTTTGATATTTATCTTCATATGTCTAAGTTCACATATGTATTGATTTTTCAGGTTTAGCTGTTTGTTGACATTGTACAATGGAAGATGAGAATTTAGCTCTCTCCTGGTCCTACCACACACATCTACCCTTATTATATCACATCTTCCCCAAAATGGTTTTTACATAATTTTGGTTAGATAAGTCTTTGATGTTTATTTCATTATGATAATATCCAGAGCTGAATCATATAGTAAACTGATTACTTTTCATGTCATGCATCCTGAAGACTTCCCTCCTTTCCCCTGGATTAATGGTTGTCTTGTTTTTTGTTATTTGTGTGTGCATGTGTGCGTTTTGTTTTATTCTGTTATTGTTTTTGGCTTCCATGTACTGATTTTTACTCAAATTGTTCTAAAGGTTCAATCTTAAGACCTTCACATGCTTAAGGCATTCTATTAATTTCATCCTCTGACAATGGTTGCTTCCATGCTTGTCATCCAGAGATCTCCCTTCACTTTGGGTTTTGAATAGAATGTTTGCGTCCCTCTACAAATTCATATGTTGAAGCCCTAATCCCCAGTGGGATGGTATTTGGAGATGGGGTCTTTGGGTAGTATTAGGATTAGATGAAGTGATGAGGATGGCTCTGATGATGTGATTAGTTCCTCTTAAGAAGAGAACAGAGAGCTTGCTGTCTCCAGTGTGTGGACACGCTATGAGAGGACACAGCTGTCTACAAGTCAGTAGAGTAATCATCAGAAAACAACCTTGTTGGCATCCAAATTGTAGATTTCCAGTGTCCAGCACTGTGAGAAAATAAATTCCTATTGTGTAAGTGACCCAGTCTATATTTTGTTAGGGGGACCCCGAACTAAGACCATCATTCTGCAGTTTCCCTTAGCTTATTTCCTCTGTTGAATCTTCTTTTTCCTGTATGTTGAGTCATCTTTTTTGTTATTATCTCTTGTTATGTTGGAGCCAAGACCACTAAATGGGGAAAGAACAGTCTTTCTTAAAAAAAAAAAAAAAAAAGAACAGTTATTCCCATGCAAAAGAATGAGTTGGACCTTTATCTAATACCATATACAAAATTTAACCTTAAGTGGATCAAAGACAAGTGTAAGACCTAAAACTATAAAGTCTCTTAGAAGAAAACATAGGGCAAAGCTGTACAAAATTGGATTTGGCAGTGATTTCTTGGATCAAACACCAAAGGTACAAGCAACAACCAAAAAAAGGGACAAATTTGACTTCAAAATTTTGTGAATAAAAACATTATCAATAGAGTAAAAAAGCAGCTTTCAGAATTGGAGAAAATATTTGCAAATCATATCTGATAAAGGATTATATCTATAATATATAGAGAACTCCTAAAAATAATGAAGAGACAATCTGATTAAAATTTGGTAAAGGACTTGAATAGACATTTCTCTAAAGAAGGTATACAGATATCCAGTAAGCTCATGAAACGATTCTCAGTATCAGTAATCATTAAGGAAATACAAATCAAATCTACAGCGAAATATCACCTCGCACCCATTAGGATGGGTACTAATAAAAAAAACAGGATGTAACAGATGTTGGCACATGGGCACAGCCTTCTAGCTTCCCAGGATTGTGTCAGAATTTTTGAAAGCCCTCTATGGACATCCCACTCCCCAGATCTTTTACATTTTTAGCTGGGTTCCTGTTTATCAAATGATATCACAGCCATTGGCAACTGTGATGTTAAACAGTTGCAGGTGGTTGTTTTCAACAAATATCCTGAGGGATTGGGTTTTAGGAAAAGCTGTATGACTGGTTACATAGCAACAACATGCTGTCAGTGTGGCTCTATGCTCTGGGATTAGGGTTTTTTGTGGGGCTCGTAATCTGGTCTTACCCCCTTGAGGGTTCAGGACTCTTGCTTTTCATAGCTGTCATGGTTGCAAGGCTGTTGGTTTTTAAGATTATTGTGGAGATCAGGAGAGAGGGCTGGGAGTAGGTCTGGTTAAAATGCCAGAAATCCTGCTGTTCTTACCAAACTTCACTAGCTTTTCTTGAATGAATGCTCCTCAGATTGTGGCAAACCATTGGTTAATTTCTAGAGTTTCAAATAAGTTGATTTGGGCAAGTTTACAACTATTTCCAGTGCTCTTATGGAGGTTGTCACTTGGGCATTCTTGAAGTGCTTCCTGGCTTGTTCCTTTTGAAAAGAATCCTCTTCATTGTCATTTTTATGGGATGTCAGGATGAGAATGAAAGCAAGTAAAAATGTGTTTAGTTTGTCATCTTTACTTGGAAATCTACAGGTTTGTGGGTTTTTTTTTTTTTTAAGTTTGAAAACCACTGCTCTGTTTTATGAGGTGGTTACTTACATTATTTATTTTAGAGAATGGGAATGAGCATGGTTAAGTGGGGGAAAAGAGGGGCAGAAGGAGAAAATCTTGAAGCAGACTACCTGCTAGCCTGGAGCCTTACCCAAGGCTTGATCTTACAATACATGAGCTCATGACCTGAGCCAAAACCAAGAGTCGGATGCTTAACAGACTATACCACTCATGTGCCTCCATTTCAATTACCATTTTATCGTTATTTGCATTGACTTGGAAAATAAGTGTCTGGATTGGGACCAGAGCCAATTTTACTCACTTCTGATTTTCAAGGGCCTGAAGGGGACATAATGATGTGTTGATATGGTCATATAATTTTGTGAAATTTGCCAAGGCAAGATATTTTTTTTTCCTAAAGAACCCCCGCCATAATTTAAACTCAGGCCCCACAAAATTTTGACTCATCCCAAATAGGATAAAAGACACATGTACATGTACATCCTTTCACTGATTTTACTGATTGTGGTGTTATCTAGAACAGTGGTTCTCAAACTTTAATATGACTATGAATCACCAACTAATCTTAAAATTCTTGTGTGTTTCCGCATTTGGGTCTAACACTATGCATTTCTAACAGTTTCCCGTGTGTTGCTGATTTTGCTTGCCCATGACTGCATTTTGAATAACAAGAATCACCTTTCCTTTAACAGTAACAGAATTTTGAACACCAAGAATTTTGGTTTGAAGGAGTATAATCCTTCTTTCCTGAACTTTAAATGTCTGGGGAGTTAAAGACAGGGACAGCTCAGAGGCAATCAACAAAGAATCTCCAGATTTCATTCTTTTTTAATGGTTTCCTGCATCCAACCCTCAAAATTAAAAGGGAACATCCCTTCTCTTTCACTTCATACTTTGAGTACTTGTCAGCACAGAGCAAACCTGGCTGATCTTACTCCTGCTTCCTGCTTCCTGACTTCCTTGGTTGGAGTTCCTTAATGTCCAAAAACAGGGTCTCACTTAGCTCACCACTCATATGACTTCCTGATTGCCTCAAATCCAGATGGTTTTGAGAGGATGAAAACAGGTGAGGGAAGTAACAAGGATCTCACCCAATCCTGATTTGTTCACCCCTTCATTTTTCCCACATTAATGCCTGATGCTAAGTCTGTAGTCACTGAAATTCCATGAAGGTGTGCGTTTCCCTCTTTTGCCCAGGAATGTGTGTGTGCATTTTCTTATTATGCCTCCTCCCAGTTCCTCATCAGGGCCATCTTCTTCTAATAATAAACCTTTTTTTTTTTTTTAAGAAATAGATTTTTTTTAAAGATTTTATTTAATTTGTTAGAGAGAGAGAGGGAGAGAGAGAGCACGAGCACAGGCAGAGTGGCAGGCAGAGGCAGAGGGAGAAGCAGGCTCCCCACCGAGCAAGGAGCCCAATGTGGGACTCGATCTCAGGATGCTGGGATCATGACCTGAGCCGAAGGCAGCTGCTCAACCAACTGAGCCACCCAGGTGTCCCAATAACAAACCTTTTTACAAAGGACAGGTTCACCTATTCAGCAGGTGAGGCTATATTAGAGTGCTAATGGAATTAACATTGAAAGATAATTTCTGATTTGTTTTAATTAAAGGTGAGGGATTTTTTTTGTAGTTATTTACTCAATCAGAGAAAGAAGCTATTTGCTCTAGTGTCTAAAATTGTAAATGAGAATCAGAGTCTCTTGATGAATAGAAGAGACCTCCCCTTTGAAAAATACTATAAGCTACAGCCTAAAAACAATTTCACTCTATAGTACTTTTACATTGGATTACTTAATACCTATCTGGTGAGGTGATATTTATTCCTAAAGCTACATGAATAAAGATTGTTTGGGGAAGCAGTTAGTTTCCCTTTATTTCCTAGGATCTTACATGGTTTATCCACTCATTGCATTTGCTTTTAGAATTGGAGTTTAATGAAGAAAAACTTTAAGATGATCTACTGATTCTTCATCTTCATTAAATGAAATTGTTATCTTACAGACATATTTCCCTTTTTTGTTTTTATTTTTTAAGATTTTTTTTTTTTTAATTTATTTGACAGACAGAGGTCACAAGTAGGCAGAGAGTCAGGGAGAGAGAGGAGGAAGCAGGCTCCCTGCAGAGCAGAGAGCCCAATGTGGGGCTCGATCCCAGGACCCTGAAATCATGACCTGAGCCGAAGGCAGAGGTTTAACCCACTGAGTCACCCAGGTGCCCCTTTCCTTTGTTTTTAGGTTGGCGGTGTAAACGGTATGGTCACCGAACAGGCAACAAAGAATGCCCTTTTTTTATCAAAGGCAACCAGAAGTTAGAACAGTTCAGAGTAGTAAGTAGAACCCCACCTTGTCAATTTACATTTTTCAGAAATAGTGGATATTAATGAAATAGGCAGTAATCAGTGAACTGGAAGTTCATGTAAAATACATTCGCAGAAGCTTTTTCACCAGAGTATCTGGTGTTGACTACATCTCTTATTAAATTACATTTGTGTGACAGTTAATAAAAAACTAACTTTTTTTTTTTAAAGATTTTATTTATTTATTTGTCAGAGAGAGAGAGGGAGAGAGAGCAAGCACAGGGAGACAGAATGGCAGGCAGAGGCAGAGGGAGAAGCAGGCTCCCTGATGAGCAAGGAGCCCGATGTGGGACTCGATCCCAGGATGCTGGGATCATGACCCGAGCCGAAGGCAGCTGCTCAACCAACTGAGCCACCCAGGCGTCCCAAAAACTAACTTTTTATTAAAGTGTTACTTTTTTATACCTTGGGAATGATTCTTTTTCTAAAGCAGACTTTGTTAATTATTCAATCACTTGTTTTAACTTATATAAAAACTCATGTTTCATGAGTTTTCATGAGGGTGTTAGTTTCCCAGTCTTTAAAGACTAGATGTCTTTAAATTATAAGCTAGAAGGGCACCTGGATGGCTCAGTGGGTTGAGCCTCTGCCTTCAGCTCCGGTCATAATCTCAGGGTCCTGGGATCGAGCCCTGCATCGGGCTCTCTGCTCAGCAGCGAGCCTGCTTCCCTCTCTCTCTCTGCCTGCTTGTGATCTCTGTCAAATAAATAAATTAAATTAAACTTAAATAAATAAATTATAAGCTAGAAGTGTTATATAAATTGTATATACTCTTCAGTTGACAGTAAAATAGTATATCATTCCCTTTATTTAATAATGTCTAAGTGTACTGAGATTATCAGCATATATTAAACTGGGGCCAACATTCACTAAAGTTTTTAAGACATTTAAAACATTGTGGGGCAGGGGTGCCTGGGTGGCTCAGTGGCTTAAAGCCTTTGCCTTCTGCTCGGGTCGTGGTCCTGGGGTCCTGGGATCGAGCCCTGCATCAGGCTCTCTGCTCGGTGTCCTCCCCCTCTCCGCCTGCCTCTCTGCCTCCTTGTGATCTCTGTCTGTCAAATACATAAATAAAATCTTTAAAAAAAAACACTGTGGGGCAACTGGGTGGCTCAGTTGGTTAAGCATCTGCCTTCAGCTCAGATCGTGATCCCAGGGTCCTGGGATTGAGCCTCACATCAGTCTCCCTGCTCAGCGGAGAGTCTGCTTCTCCCTTTCCTTCTGCCCCTCCCCCGGCTCTCTCTCTCTTTCTCAAATAAATAAACTCTTTTTTAAAAAAGACATTTAAAACATTATGGCTTTAATTATCTGAAATTATTTAATATTAATTATTTAATAATTATTTAATAATCTGAAATTATTTAATAACCTAGGTGGAATGTCAGTTTTTACAGATACTATGTAAAATACAGTTTGGTGATAAATCTCAAAAACTTTGAAGATAATCGTATTTTTTTTGGCTCAGAAATCCCATTTAAGGTATTTAAGGATATAAGAGAAAATCAATATGTACACAACTGTTTATGAATAAGGATATGTATATATAAGGATAATTCTTATAATTTATGATTAAAACAATGGAAACAAAAGAAAAATGGTAAACTTAATAGCCCAACATATCAACATAAATTTCTGTAAATGCAGATTATTTAGTCATTAGAAATTATTATTTACATATTTTGAGATTTTATTTTTAAGTAATCTCTATACCCAGCCAGGGGCCAGAACTCACAACCCTGAAATCAAGAGTTGCGTACTTTACCGACTGAGCCAGCCAGGTACCCCAGGAATTATGTTTTAGAGGACATAATGTCAGGCACCTGGGTGGCTCAGTTGGTTAAGCATCTGCCTTCAGCTTAGGTATGATCCCAGAGTCCTGGAATCTAGCCCCACATCTAGCTCCCTGCTCACTGGGGAGTCTGCTTCTCCATCCACCCTGCTTGTGCTCTCTCTCTCACTCTCAAATAAATAAATAAAATCTTAAAAAAAGACGTAATGTCATGGGAAAATATTCACAAAGACATAAGTGAAAAACAATAGAGTTGTGTATATAAGAGGATTATAGTTTTTATATATAAAAATATATAATATATTATATATAATATATATTATATATATTATATTATAATATATATATTTTATATATATAGTTTTTCATAAATTACTAATAATGATTGAAAGAAAGAGATCAAATGTTAATAGTACCTCCCCAGGAAAGGAGGTAATAGGGTCTTTTTAAAAGATTATTTACTTTGAGAGAGAGAAAGAGAGTGTGTGTACATGTGCACACAAGTTGGGGGAGGGACAGAGGGGAGAATTTTCATGCATACTCCCTGCTGAGTGTGGAGCCCAATGTGGGGTTCAGTCTCATAACCCATGAGATCGTGACCTGAGCAGAAACCAACTGACTGAGCTACCCAAATGCCCCAGTAGGTTTTAGTTTGTCTTGCAGGACTTGAACTCACAACCTCGAGATCAATACCCAAGCTGAGATTTTTTTTTTTTTTAAGATTTAGAGTTGGACATTTAACCAACTGAGCCACCCAGGTGCCCCACTTGTTTGTTTTTTTTTTTTAAGATTTCATTTATTTATTTGACAGAGAGAGACAGCAAGAGAGAGAATACAAGCAGGGGGAGTGGGAGAGGGAGAAGTATGTTCTTATGTTCTTTATGTTCTTATAAAGGATATTTCAATTATAATCTATATTTTCTAATTAGAAAGTCCTTTGTCACAGCCCTCAGCAGGGCAGTGATAATAACCCTTAGGAAGGATTAGAACATGTTAAATATAAAATTACACCAAATAGGAAAAAAAACTGGTTTCAGTCAAATATGGATTTAATTTTTATTTAACTAATAATCCATGGAGCCTAACGCAACCTTAACCTTTTCTCATCCTCAAGGCACATGAAGATCCCATGTATGATATCATACAAGAGAATAAAAGACATGAAAAGGATATAAGGTGAGATGGCCCTGGTGCTAACAATACCCCCTTAAAGTCTGAAATTATATAAAGTTGGAAACACCAGTTCCAGTATTAGATGAGTGTTTTGGTGACTATGGTACTTCAGTTGTCAACTATTTGGTTTTTGTTTTTTTGTTTTGTTTTTTTTAAGATTTTATTTATTTATTTGACAGACAGAGATCACAAGTAGGCAGAGAGGCAGGTAGAGAGAGAGAGGAGGAAACAGGCTCCCTGCCGAGCAGAGAGCCCGATGCGGGGCTCAATCCCAGGACCCTGGGATCATGACCTGAGCCGAAGGCAGAGGCTTTAACCCACTTAGCCACCCAGGTGCCCCTTCAGTTGTCAACTATTTGGAAGGCAGGAGTCATCACAGAAAAGGCCAGTGGGTAGGGAACCTGCAGGCCAGCCTCATTCCACTTGGGTTAGCTTAAAGCAGTGGGCTTGGTCCTGCCTGCTCACACCTGATAGTTGATGTTGACAGTTGTAACTTAGTTTATCTTCTCCAGTGTCTTTACGGAGCTGAGCTATTCTTAAAAATTATCCTTAGACCTGAATAAAGATAGGATGAAGAAAGTGGAGGGTTTGATTTTCTCCAACTGGTTACATGGAGTTCTGATTGTTAAAAAGATAATCTAGATTATCAAGTGGCCAACTTGAGTGGTTGTGGGTGGTTGGGGGGTGCTGATGAAAAGTAAGGGAAGCATTTGTTTGTTTGTTTGTTTTAATATTTCTTTTTTTTTTTTAAGATTTTATTTACTTATTTGACAGACAGAGATCACAAGTAGGCAGAGAGGCAGGCAGAGAGAGAGGAGGAAGCAGGAACCCTGCCGAGCAGAGAGCCCGATGCCGGACTTGATCCCAGGACCCCAAGATCATGACCTGAGCTGAAGGCAGAGGCTTTAACCCAACTGAGCCACCCAGGTGCCCCAGGAAGCATCTGTTTAAAGTTATGTAGCAAGGACTGGAAAAACATGCAGAAATATTTAGGACAGTGAAAAAAATACAGAATGTCTTATACACTGGGTACAATCCTGTCAGAGAGGCACCAGTGTGGACAAGAATGGGGAAAACATGGATAAGAATGGGGAAAAATAAAAATACTATCTTCAGTAAGGTGGTTATTCATGATGTTTTTTACCTTCACTGCTGCCCTTATATAATTTTTATCTGCCTTTTTTTTTTTGAGTTAAATATGTTCTTTGGTTAATCTTCTATGTGTAGGATACAGCAGTTGAAACAGTTACTAGAGGATTCTACCTCTGATGAGGATGGGAGCAGCTCCAGTTCCTCAGCAAGTAAAGAGAAACACAAGAAAAAGAAGAAGAAAGAAAAGCATAAGAAAAGGAAGAAGGAAAAGAAGAAGAAGAAACGAAAGCATAAGTCTTCCAAGTCAAATGAGAGTTCAGACTCGACTGAACAACAACTCGAATGTTCAACATTCTCTTCTCCCAAATCAGACACTGCGGCCAAAGAACAGAGGCGCGCAATCCGGGAGGACTAGGAGAGCGGGGTATTTGGTGTCCCACATGTGAATTCTCACCTGCCTTCCAGCAGAGATGTGACCACAGGAGGGTGAGTTGTACTTTCCCGGGCGCTAGCTCTGGACAGCGGCTGATGTCAGGCAGGAGAGCTTTGTCCAGTGTCGTCCTCCCGCTGATCCCTGCAGTTTGTGATTCCTTCAAGCTGCCTCTGCCAGGGTGGCCGGACCAAGGAATGAGTCTCAGGACGCTCCAGGTGCTGCTGCAGCCTTCCTCCCCAGGGCGCTACTTAGTTCCCAGAGACTTCAGGTTTGATTTTTCTCTGTATGCGAGGATAATAAAAGCTCATTATTTTATTTATTTAGAAAATATTCATTATTTTTGAATCATAATATACTTACACAGTTCAAATTTAAAAGGTTCATAAGGTTTGTTTAATGAGGAAAAATCCTCTTCTCTCTTCCAGCCACTCAGTTCCCTTCCACCATGGCTAATGTTACCAATTTCTTGTGAAGTCATCCAGAAATATTTTTATATCATGGAAAAAATGTTTTCTCTCTTTTTAACATACTATAAACATTTGTCTGCACCATTTCTTTTTCATTTTTTAACTGAACAATACAAAGCATATTGGGCCTTCCTGCACTCAAAAGATCCCCGTCCATAAACCCCTGACATGATTGCTTGAGATTTTTTTTTATAGTGAGATACACTGTAATAACATTGAAAAATCATGTATTTAACTTGCTTACGTCTTATTGCTATTTTCCCATGACTATTATTATTTCCATAATAATAGATTCAGAAAAATTATAATGGTATAGAGATTATTATACTAGGTCAGCTACCCACATCCCCATATACATCTTCATCCCGTTGGCTAAGCACAGCCCACCTGGGAACTTGTCCCTTTGACTGCGCTGCAGCTGAGGCAGCTCAGTAGGTTGGGTAGGCCTGTAACTTGGGGAGGGTGTCTGTTCTTTGCCAAGCCAAAGCAGAGCCAGATCTTGCTCACGAGCAAGTGTCCTTCCCTCACCATCGTCTGTTGCTGCTTTCATCATTCTGGGTCCCAGGAACACATTATTCCTACTTTATGCCACTTTCCCTGGGGATTCCCCCTCTTTTTAAAATTTTTTTAAATTGTTTAAATATTTTATTTATTTGATAGTGGGCGTGTGTGCACATGAGTGGGTGAGGGGCAGAGGGCGAGGAAGAAGCAGGCTGAGCAGGGAGCCCCACGTTGGGGCCCATCTTAGGACCCTGGGATCATAACAGGCAGACGCTTAACGGACTGAGCCACCTAGGCGCCCCGCCCCTCTCTTTAAAGTATAAATGATGCAGGCCAGGTAGACTCTTTCTCCAGCTCTCTTCAGTTAATGCTTCTAGTCTTGGCCTTAGAAAATTTATCTCAGTAACACAAGATTGGCCCAGATTGGAATTGCCAGGATTTGTCAATACTGAAAATTATAAGGCCAGTAAATTGAGCCATGTCTTACACCTACCCTTGGCATCCTAGCTCAACATGCAGCAGGAAATTCTGCTTGCAGGAATTTTCTTCCTCCTGCAAGAAACCCATTCATCATAAACATACGCAATGACAATACGGGAGAATAATATAGATGATTGTCAAACTTATGGTGCAGCAAAATCACCTGGGGTGGTTGTTAAAATAGATTCCTGTGTCTTAACTCCTAGAATTTTAGAATTTCTGATTACTAGGTCTGGAGTGGACTGGACAATTTGCAGTTGTGTCAAATGCCCAAATGATGCTGACACTGTTGGTCTGGGGGCCAGACTTAGAGAACCACTGCTCTAAATGTTAAACCTCTTCCTGGTTTGTTGTTATTGTTATTGTTGTTTTTGTTGTTTTTAATTTTTTTCAGTGTAAACTTCTTCCTGAAGCCTTCCTCCACTTCCTGCTTTAATTGAAATCTTGTGGTGCCCCTGGGTGGCTCAGTCCATTAAGTGTCTGCCTCCAGCTCAGGTCATGATCTCAGGGTCCTGCGATTGACTCCCGTATTAGTCCCCTGCTCAGCAGGAAGCCTGCTTCTCCCTCTCCACTCATGCTGTCTTTCACTGTCTCAAATAAATAAATAAAATCCTTGAAAGAAAGAAAGAGAGAGAAAGAGAAAGAAAGAAAGATACCTTGCCATCTAGTGCAACCCTTGCAAGTTAATTCCTGTCTCTTCTCTCTCACTCCAGGTTTGTCTGTCTACTGTCTCTGGCCTAGGTTCCATGGTCCTTTATTTCAGTCTGTCATATCCCTTGACCTGTAGTCTTTTTGCCCAATTTACCCAGAAGAACCTCAACCTAACCTCTTTTTCCTCTGCTCCAACTCCCAGACTGCTGAGCCTATCAAGCTGATCAAAGTTCTTCATCCTAAAATCTCTCCTTTCAGACTCAGTACTCTCCAGTCCTATTTAGGAAAGGAAGAGAAGTCACCAGACCTCCTTCTACCAAGGTATCTATCAACCTGTCATTGCGGTTGTGGTAGGCAGAATTATAAAATAGCCTCCAAAATTTTTTGCCCAAATCTGTAGAAATGTTACTATAATGGATTTTACCCCCATGATTAGATTAGAATACACAGTTGACCTTTTCAAAGGGTGCAGGGCTGTATGGTGTGGCCTCTTACCCCAGTTGAGACAACTCTGCAGCTCAGGAGCTCCCAGTGGAACTTTGGCTAAAGACTTTGTTGTTACTGCATCACATCCATACTTCTTCCCTATGCTTAATCAGGCTTTCTTTGCCCCTTCAGAGATTTTATTCCCCATAACACTCCCCACTAAATTTTCTGCACACAAATCTTCATGTGAGAGTCTGACCCTAAGGAACTCATTGTGCCAGGAGGTACAGTAACTGCTTGGGAAAATGAAAGGGAATGTGTTGTCACGATGTACCCTTCATTTGGACTTATGCTTCACTTCTCTTTTAGCCTCTAGAATAAAGGTAAGAATTTGGGAAGGATTATAAAGCAGGCACAATGTTCATTGGACCCGTCCTCTTTTTGTGCTTGCTCTTCCATATACCAGCATTACCATCTTCCCCACCTTCTAGGGTCCAACATCTTCCCAGTAGCCAGAGAGCCCCAGTTATGGTCCCATTTAAGTGCCTTCAGTTAGTTCACCCAAAGCACTTGTAACTCATTTTACAGATGTCAAAAAAGCAATCAGATTCAACTCATATTAACACATTAATGAAAACCACACTCTTTAATCTTCTTATGAGCATTTATAAGCAAATGAATTAGATTGTTGGAATTTGAATGAATCAGGATTGTTGGTGGGGAGTTAGAGTAGTGGATGCCTTCCTGGTTCCCAGATAAGCAAGGAAGTTGGATTATATGGACTCAAGTCTTCCTAATTGTTCAGTTACTCCAGCTAATGCATTCCTACCGCAGCTTTCCCATTTTGATTATGTTCTGGGCTTGGAATGATGGAACAGTGACAAGGCCAAAACTGTTCATCCAAATTGACACTAAGCCATTCATTCACAAATATTTGAGTGCATATGATGTGCTAGGCTCTATACGAACTATTCCTTGGAGCTACCAGCCCTAAAGAATACATGGTCTCAAGGGTGAAAATGTTGTAACTCTCCTGTCATGTCATGTCATGGGCTATGAAAGTGAAAATGCAGGTGTTACTAAAACACACACAGGAGAGTCCCATACTCCAGCCATGGGTGGGGATAGGATTCACAGATATTTTCCTAGAATATCTACCCAATCTTTTAGGTAGGGGTTAGGAGAAAGATAAGTCACAAAAGCTTATCATAAGACCAGCTTTAGAAACCATACTATATTTTGCTTGACTTTTTGCATCTCAGTGAAAACATGCAAATGCTATCACTTTGTACCATCTCCTTAATGCATCTTGAGAATTAACTTTGTTACCACAGGTAGTTAAAATGCAGTTAAAAATATAAAAATAGAGTAAACAAATATAGTTAACTCATCACTGGGCAACTCAGAGGCAACACTGAGTGAACCCATCCATAGGTATCAAAATATTATTCATACCGTCACCCAGAAAGCCCTTCCAGGAAGCAACTCTAGCTTTTCCACATGTGCCCTGTTCTTACAAATACCCTTAAGGACAGTCTTCACCCACATATAAACATTTTGGCACTTAGTCACAGGCTTAATCTGTACCATTTATTGGGAAAAGACTGGTTCCACAAATTGACCATATAGGTTGTAGTTTCTGAGTATAAGGAGCTCTTATTTGCCTTGTTTCTGTGAGTGTACACTGGGAGTAAATAACATATACTACAACTCACCAACGGACATACCAGTCAGTGAAGCTACTATAAGCCTGGTTTCCATTTGTAAAAAATAAATAAGCTGCTGTCTCTATCATCAGGGTAGTTCCTGTTTTGGGCATCCTTCATCTCTTTATTCTGCCCTCAACTCACCATCCTCTTCCCCATTTTAAAGGTCCCTGGAGATAACAAGACAGTAATACACCTGGCAGAAATATTCATGAATAACCCAACTCTACTGGTAGTGTTACCAGTGATGTGGCCATTTGGAGAGGGGAAGAAAATGCTTGAGAATCAAACACACATGCAATTCAATTTATTTGTTGTTTTAGTTCTTTTAATTCCAAAGGCTTTATAATGTCCCATTTTCTTTATGTTGGTATAATTGCTTTCTCAGCTCAAATCAAGGGATAATCCTGTGTTCTAGGCCATCACGATGATGTACTATTTAGCTCTTCTATGTAGCTGGAACACAGCAATTTGTTTCCTATGAAATAAAAGAATAAAAGAGTTCTTTAAATTAGCTGTATAACAGACTCAAGATATACAGAAAGTCATTACTACTATCTTTAGTTTTCATCTTTACAATAAAGTTAAAGGTCTTAACATTTTGCCTGAGCTTGAGTATTTGTCTTTTCTTATGACCACTGTAGCATAGGAATGGCCTTGAAAGGGCCAATAACCATGTGCTCCCTGACACCCTAGGCCTAGGGGTTGAAAGTGTGGCAGGGATACCAAGACTCAGTGTGAAGAGAAGCCCGTCATGCCACTAGCCCCTTAAGGGAGACCCTGAACTTCAAGTACCCAGCTCTTCAAGCTCTAAACTGGGGCACTTTGATAAACCACTGGGATAACTTACAAAATCCCATATAACCCACAACAGACTACCATTAACACCCCTGGGAATTAAACGTGGAAAATCAGCATAACAATGACATTCCATGGAACTGAAAGGCTTTGGCTCCAATCTACTTATAAGGAAGGATCTATAGGTCTACAGGTCTGTTACCCAGTCAGAATGCTGCCATTTTTCACTGTCCACAAGCAGTGTTAGTTTTGCAGGGCAGAACATGCACTGAGTAGGAAACCCCAAACAAAGCCCTAAAAGCCAATCATGAGACACACAAATTAGATACAGAATAGATACCAACCTCTGTACCTGCTATTTCCTAAACATTACAGCATCTGCCTCAAATCTGTTTGAAACTTTGTAAGGTACCTCGGTTTTCCATCTCTCACAGTTACCTGAGGTAAGAAGTGATTCATACATTAAATAATCCAAGTTACTTAAAAAACCAAAGAGGGGGGGCGCCCGGGTGGCTCAGTGGGTTGGGCTGCTGCCTTCAGCTCAGGTCATGATCTCAGGGTCCTGGGATCGAGTCCCGCAAAGGGCTCTCTGCTCAGCAGGGAGCCTGCTTCCCTTCTTCTCTCTCTGCCTGCCTCTCTGCCTACTTGTGATCTCTCTCTCTCAAATAAATAAATAAAATCTTAAAAAAAAAAAAAAAAACCAAAGAGGGGAAAAAAACCACACCCTTCTTGAAAAAAAAATCTATTGTTCAAGATACTATTCTGTATCATTCTATAGTCCTTGACAGAAAAAAAAAAATCAAAATAATGGACACAATCTAGACAACTTGGCCTGAAAATTACCATCTTAACTGTATAACCAAGAGTAAATTAAAGTTATCTTCTTCACAGGGCTGTGATAGGATGGAAAAAACGGATTCCTACACACTGAGGGGAAATGACAGCAGAGGCAAATGAGACTTTGAGAAGACTAAAGGTAAGATGGACAGTGTTTTGGTTTAGAAACTAAGACTGGAACTTAATTAAATTTCCCCGGGGGCCCTTATGCATCCCATTTGTCACTTACCTGCTTCATTTCATTTTTGCTCCCCAGGTATAACCATCCCCCAGACTCTACTTTGGGCCCTTCCCACTCCTTTGAGCCCTCTCCCTAAACATAGGGTGATCCAAATTCAAGCTTCAACCAGGTATGTATGATCTGCTAGTCCAGTCCTCCCACTGACAACCACACAGTAAAGCAAGACAACTTCCTTTCCCAAGCTTCCTTGTCTATGGATGTTATCATTTTTTCTAGATACAAGTTCAAACCCCAGCCTTTTTTTTTTTTTTTTTTCTATTGACAAGAGATAGAGAGAGAGAGCACAAGCAGGCAGTGCAACAGGCAGAGGGAGAGGGAGAAGCAGGCTTCCTGCTGAGCAGGGAGCCTGATGAGGGGCTTGATCCCAGGACCCTGAGATCATGTCCTGAACCAAAGGCAGACACTTAACTGACTGAGCCACCCAGCTGCCCCTCCAGCCTTTTTTCTCTTTTCTTAAAAGAATCAGTTTTGTTAATGGATTCTCTGAAATGTTATCTTTTACTTCCATGTGAGTTAGGACCCTTTATATCCAATGTTCAGTTAAGTGTTGGTGGTATAGTGGTAAGCATAGCTGCCTTCCAATGTTCAGTTAAACTGACTTTATAAAGGGGTTTCAGCCAAATGGACATGCTTCAAATTCTTCCTCCGCTATACTGCCATATGAAGAGGCCTAGAGCACATTTCTTCTTGTCCCTTCTCTATTCAATTTGCTTTGGGCACCTCCTTACTGCCTACAGGACAAAAATCTCAAAAGGAAAATTTCTACTATTTTAGCCCAGTCTGTTTAGACCCACTTGGCCTAACTCGTCACAGGTCTCCCTTCTGGCTGGCTCTTCTCAGCCTCAATCCCTGGAACACACTTGACCTCTCCTGGCTACCCAATCAAGCTCATGCTACTGTCTCCATTCTTACTCCAAACCACAGCCCCCAAATTTGTATCAAAATTCACCGCCTCCACATGGACTGCCCTTTCTCGGCAACTCCACCCAGCTCCATGTCCATGACTCTTTTCTCTCTCAACCCTCCTGTCCTTTACCACCACCCAGCTTTCCATCAACTCCTACAGCTCTTTGTTCAAATTACATCACAGTTTCCTAGAATGCAGGACCTCAAACCTAGAATTTCTCCCAATCCTACAAACATGGGCACCTACAGTTATTTAAGAACATACTTCCAAAATGAAGAAATACTGTTGATCTATGGCTGCCTTTGCATCCAGGACACAGTGTGGAACCACCACAGACAACCAAATGGAATGAGTCCATTAGTCACTTACATTCCCAGGGCTTGGGTGAGGCTCTCTTGGACTCCAATCCCTCCTGCACAGCCATGGTACGTTCTCCTCGGAACCTGCCATCCTGTCCTGTTACTTTGCACACCGCAGGGATGCTCTCGTATTCCCCAAGCTTTAACCTGTACTTTTTTCTGGTGCACCACACAATAAGTTGGGGAGGGAAAGAGCACTCAGCTGGCATCCTGATGATCCTGCCAACCTCGCGATAAATCCTCCCTTTGGAAGACATCACACAGCCCAGTGGACTAACTTCTTCCAAGAGACATTCTATCTCATACATTTCATCTTCACCTTCCTCTTCCAAATCATAGTCTTCTGAATCGTTGGGAAGTACAGTGTTCAAGGCACCATTTTTCTTCAATAAATAGACTGTGTTCCCACTTGAGATGTTGCTTAGGGATTTCTGCTTCCTGCCTTTCACAGTTTTTTCAATCTTTGCACACTTTTTGAAGTTCTCATGATCCTCCTCCTCAATCTCATCATTCATGGTCATTTCTTCTTCATCTGTGTTCAGTCTCGCATTCCTGATGGTCCTTCTCCGTGATCCCTTAGTTTTGCAATCTGGAGATGACTCTTCATCGTTGGAAGGCATTTGCTCAAAGGATCTCTCCAGCTGTGCATCCTGCCACCAGCTCCTATCACACTGAATCCCTTCATCTACCCGCCTGCTATTCATCTGGGCCAACCAGGCAGAGCTAGACACATACTTTGAGCAGCTGTTCCACTCTACCACCTCTTCCAGTTCTCCATTTCTGCATTCTTCTGTTGTCTTTCTGCTCTCTGGTGAGGACTCAGGAGATTTCTCGTGCTCTGCATCCTGCCACTGGCTCACATCATACTGAATGCCTTCATCGACATGGCTGAACTGGGTGAGGGAGGTAGGGGGGAGGACATAATTCTCAGGGTAGCTGTTGCTCTTTACAACTTCACCTTTGCCCACTTTCACAGGGAAGCCACGGCCCCCACTACTGTTGTCTAGCATACTTTCCCCAAAGTGAATGGGACTCCGGATTTTGGACTCTAGGCTCAGGTCCTCAATGGCTTTATTGCTGGAGCAGACTGGACTTTCCTGCTGGAGCATATCGCCATCTCCAGAAGACTGGCACAGATTGGAATTCAGAGTATCCTGGATTTCATCTCTGTCTTTTGCTTCATCTAGAGAGGACAGGCATTGGAGAACAGCTGCATAGCCTTTTTCTTTACCCAAGTTCATGTCCATGATGGATCCCAACGTTACCACCTCATCATGTCTTACATGACACTGTTCCGACCACAGAGTGCTTTCTTCGTCTTTACACATAATGCCATCTGCACCCTCGTGACGGTTATGAAGCACACTTCTACTCTCCCGAGAACTCTGTGAAATCCTACCGTGCTGCACCATGATGTCTGGCATGGTTTTAGCATAAGCCAGGTCATACAAATGGATAGTTTCCTTCAAAGTCTTCCAGAACTGTGTTACAGGGGATCCTTTGCATTGTTCTAGCCCCATTTTCCCTTTCTCAGACACATAGTTTACTTGAGGTGATGCTTTGTATACAGTGTTAGGAGAAGGGCTCTCACCATGTAGCTGCTGCTTCTGGGCAACAGAAGACAAAACCCCATCTGTTGCTTGAGGAATGTTTTCAGTTTCTGTGTCACTATTAGAAGTTGGGATACTGGTCACATCACCTTCTGAGTGGGTGTCTTGTTTCTGAGTCTTGTTTTCAGCCTGATGAGGTTCAGTCTGAGTCTCTTTTGTCTTCTTTTTCTTTCCATAGCCACTACACTGCCAGAACTGTGCTGTGTTACAAAACATGGGTCTTCGGTTAAGGGCAGTGGGCAACGGGGACTGAGGGATGAGGAAGCCAGGAGACTCACTGAGTATCACTGAATATGGGAAATACAGACTTCCATTTCTGAAACCTAGGAAGAGAACACAGTAGTTAGCCACTCGGTCTCCTGCAGCCAGTCACAACATTCCGCCAGGACACAGCCAGCTGACCACACCAGTTGGTCAAATACACAGTGTTTTCAACGCCAGTTGGTAGCTACTGGCCCCCACTTCTCCCTGAATATCCTCAGGATTCGACAAGGGAAAGGACAGTGACCAGAAGCATGGGGCCTCCAGAACCTTCCTTCACCATGAAAGCAGGCATCTGTTCTGATGGGTTGGTCACCACGCCATCAAATAGTCAGGGTATTATGAATCACCCCTACTTAGTAGTGACTCTTTTTCAGAGAGACCTAGCACCCAGTAAGGGTAATTTAGGATTGTTGTGGCTGGGGAAAGAATAATTATGTCAGCCCGTATAGAACAAAGAAGAACAAAAGTTCTTTGTATGTACAGGCCTTTCTAAACCTTTTTATTCAGCACTACTCATTCACAGACCCATCTTCCCCTGTTTTCCAGTCTTCAGAAGTAAACAGGGAAATGGTGCCAATAATGCCAGACACATTTCCGTCATACAAATTCATGTCAGGAATGGCATTTGATTTTGCGAGACAGATATATATAAGTGACAAATGAAGTTAAGATAAAACTTGTACTTAGTATATAAAAGCAATAATTATATTCAGATCAGTGTTCATCAGGTAATTTACTCAATATAAAGGTTGATCTGGGGCGCCTGGATGGCTCAGTGGGTTGGGCCTCTGCCTTTGGCTCGGATCATGATCTCAGGGTTCTGGGATCGAGCCCCGCATCAGGCTCTCTGCTTAGCAGGGAGCCTGCTTCCTCCTCTCTCTCTGCTTGCCTGTCTGCCTACTTGTGATCTCTATCTGTCAAATAAATAAATAAAATCTTTAAAAAAATATTAAGATTGATCTAATGAACTCAATTTTATGGTTTAAGGCTGCATCAAAATGCTTCTTGGTCCTGGCCTAATCTACTTATACATAAAAGTATATGGATTTCTTTCTTTATTGAAAGGAAGTAGATGAGTCTCAGCTTGACTTCGACATGGCCTACAGAGGTTAGAAGCCAACAGAATGAAGTTCATGAGTCAGAGAACTTCCTACTATACATGTTGTACTATATCATACAATGGACCAAAATACCTTAATGCAGGTCCCTGCCACTAGCATCTCTCCCAGGATCCTATTCAGCTACCCACTGCATAAACATAGGTGTTAGAGTTGTTACTTTGTCCCTCACTAATCAGCAAAATCTATGGCTACTCTTTGTAATACCTTCCCTCTTCTGCTACCATGACCAGGACTTTAAGTCATCTCCATGTTTTTACTTCAGTAACTACTACTAGGAACTTCCTTTACCCATCTCCCTGACATTCACAGATCTGTAATCCAAACTAGCTCCAAAATTATCTATATTTCTGTCTTTTCTTTCCTTCCTCTATTTTTTTTTTTTTGAAGTAATATCTATACCCAGTGTGGGGCTCAAACTCATAACCCCGAGATCAAAAGTCAGATCCTCTCCCAACTGAGCCAGCCAGGTACTCCCAGAATTATCTTTCTGACTCGGGTATGACCCCTCATTTGAGAGACAATATTTGAAGTAATTTGAAGTATTGTCACTGCTAGTTGGGAAATGAGGAACAATGACCTCATTCCTTAGGATGCCATAAAAGCCCTCATTATCTGATTTGTGAATCTATCATCTCATTCTTCCACTAAGCCTATATGCTCTAGCCATATGTGGGTTCCCCCACAGGCTAACTTCTCTTCACTTTTCAGAGAACTCCTCCTTTCCTACTTCTTCCACTGCTACTAAAACCTTTTGTTTTTTTAAATGGAAATCTTGCCATTAGTGACAATAGATGGACCTTGAGGGCATTTTCCTAAGAGAAATTGGACAGAGAAAGACAATGCCACATCATCTCACTTCTGTGTACAATCCAGAGAAGATGAACTCAGAAACAGAATAGTGGTTACCAGGGGCTGGGTGGTTGGGTTAATGGGGAAATGCTGGCCAATGGCAAAAGAAAACTAATTCATCTTGTTATACAAAGGAGGGTACTGAGGCAGCAAAGAGAATTTAATATTGATTCAAAATCAGCCTATTTATAAAAGCATGAATTTGGCCCTCTATTTCAATTATACAACTATGTGTACTGCATGCCTAATTAATGTTAAAAGCTGGTAGATGGGGCACCTGGGTGGCTCTGCCTTTGGCTCAAGTCTTGATCCCAGGGTCCTGGGATCGAACCCCACATCAGGCTCCCTGCTCAGTGGGAAGCCTGCTTCTCCCTCTCCCACTCCTCCTGCTTGTGTTCCCTCTCTTGCCGTGTCTCTCTCTGTCAAATAAATAATAAAGTCTTTAAAAAAAAAAAAAAAGCTGGTATAATTTCTGGTTGTACATAAGAATATGTAAGAAGTTTGGAAGTCACTTACTCTGAACAAAGTAAAAAGCTCAACTGAAAAATCAAGAATTCTTCCCAAATTCTACACAGCAGTAGGTTACAGAGCAAAGTGCTATCCCCAATGTTGGAGAGATATGTGAATGTAGACAAGCACAACTTACAGGCACACAAACCCAAGAGGTAAAAATTCCATAGGAACTAGTAGTAGGATAGGGAAACCTGAACTGTTACCGACAAATTAAAGGCTCAGAATAAACAAATCAGAGAGTTAAAAAACTTCAAGGGGACCCATTCATAATGAACCCTTGCCCCCTCCCTTGTTTTGAGTTTTATCTGCAGTAGCTCAACCAGTTTCTTACAGTAAATCTAGAAAAGAAATCCCACAGGAAGAGTGGGGAAGAGAAACAATGGTGACATATACAAGGAAAACTCTATTCCTACCAACACTGGACCTCTGGATAAGCTAGTTAATCAGAGCCTAATTGATAAGGGGGTAGGCAAATACTTATCTCAAACCCACCCTAACAACCCTTCCCTATCCAATGGGAGGAGGAAGGTGAAGAACATATATAGTTCAAAGTTCAAAGGCACCATCTCACTAAAAGACTGAGACCTAAAACTACAGTTCTTCAGTAACCATAGGACTATGATTCCTGTCCCACCTCCCCAACTTAACATGTTACTAAAGGCCTATTTAAAGCAGTACTTTTTATCCAGCACAGAATGCCTGGCAATCAAGAAAACATTACAAGATATACTAAAAGCTAAAACCTGTGTAGTCTGCGAAAAAATTCACTTTCAACATAAAGACAAGGATGAAAAGTAAATGCATGGAGAAAGATGTTCTGTGCTAATAGTAAACAAAAAATGGCAGATGCAGTGGGTAAAAAAAATCACTAAGGACAATTGATCTAAACAGCACCTTTAACCAACTGGAAATAATGGACATCCACAGACTACTTCATCAAGCGAAATACACATCTCATACCCATATGGAACATGCACCAAGACAGTCCATACCATGGGCCAGAAAATTAAAAAGTACACAAATTAAAAAGTACATTAATCATATAGTATCTGCTCTTAGCCTACAACTGAGTATAGAAAACAAAGATAGCTGTAAAATCCCCAAAATACTTTGAGATTAAATGCATTACTAAATAACACTGAATCAATGAAGACACAAATGACTAATCAGAAATGAAAGAGGGTACATCACTACAGATCCCACAGACAGTAAAAAAGATGGAAAGAATACTATGAACTCTATTGTCACAACTTTCCAAACCTATAAAAAATGGGCCAATTCCTTGAAAGATAAAGTTGGACAGACTCAGACCAGTAGAAATGGATATCTGCACAGATTTTTATATATTAAAGAAATGAACCACTTAACTGATAACCATCCAGAACAGAAAGCACCAGGCCCAGAAGGGCTCACTGATGAAGTCTACCAAACACTTAAATTACAAATAGATCAATGTAGGATAGAATAGAGACCCTACACACAGACCCATATAAATATAATCAACCAATATTTGACAAAGGAGCAAAGACAATACAATGGACCAAAGACAGTTTTTACAACAAATCATCCTGGAACTGGACATATACGTGCAAATGCAACCCTAGACACATACCTTACAACAAACATCCTTCACAAAAATTAACTCAGAATGGACCACAGACCTCCATGTAAAACATAGAAACTGTAAGAACAAGAAAATTACACAAGAGAAAACCTAGATGTCCTTGGGTATGGTGATGACTTAGACAAAATACCAGTGGCATACATGATCCATGCAAGAAAGAACTTGATAAGCTGACCTTCATTAAAATTAAAAACTCTTCAAAAGATACTGGTACTGTCAACTGAATGAAAAGTCACAGACTAGGAGAAAATATTTATAAATACATGCCTGATAAAGGACTATTACCCAAAATATACGAAGAACCCTTAAAACATTAAGAAAATAACCTGATTTTAAAAGAGGCTATAGAACTTAACAGATATCTCATCAAAGAAAATACACAGACAGGGGTGCCTGGGTGGCTCAGTGGGTTAAAGCCTCTGCCTTTAATCCCAGGGTCCTAGGATCAAACCCCACATCGGCCTCTCTGCTCAGCGGGGAGCCTCCTTCCTCCTCTCTCTCTCTCTCTCTGCCTGCCTCTCCACCTACTTGTGATCTCTGTCGGTCAAATAAATAAATAAAAATCTTAAAAAAAAAAAAAGAAGAAAATAAACGTTGCCAAATAAACATGAAAACATGCTCCACATCATATGTCATCAGGGAAATGCAAATTAGAGCAATGAGATACTGTACAAGTACTAGAATGGCTGAAGTCTTAAATACCGATAATACCCAGTACTGATGAGTATGTGCAGCAACAGGAACTCTGATTGCTAGTGGAAATGCAAGATGGTACAGATGCAAATGCTATAAAATAGTGTGAAAGGAAGAAAGTTTGGCAATTTCTTGCAAAACTAAACATATTCCAAAACTTGGGGAAAACCAAGATATCCTTCAGTAGATAAATGGATGTATAAATGTCATAATTCAGACAATGCAATATGATTCAGCAGTAAAAACAAATGAGTTATCAAGTAACAAAAAGATATAAGGAAACTTAAAATGCATATTACTGTGTAGAAAAAGCTAATATGAAAAAACTACATACTATATGATTCCAATGATACAACTTTCTGGAATAGGCAATGCTATGGAGCCAGTAAAAAGATAAGTGGTTGCCAGGGGTTAGGAAGAATGGAGGCATGAATAGGCAAAGAATTTTTAGACAGTGAAACTATTCAATACAGTATCATAGTGGTGGCTATCTTTCATGATGCATTTATCCAAAACCACAGAACATGCAGCTCTAAGAGCACACCCTAACATAAACTGAGGGTGAAATGTGCCATTTTAGGTTCACTGATTATCACAAATATCACGCTGGTGAGGGATGTTGATAATGGGAGAGGTTATGCACAATGGAGGGCATATGGGAAATCTTTCTGCCTTCTGCTCCACTTTGCTGTGCACCAAAAGTTGCTCTAAAAAATGAAGCCTACTAGGGGGACTGGGTGGCTCAGGTGGTTAAGTATCTGCCTTCAGCTCAGGTCGTGATCCCGGGGTCCTAGAATTGACCCCCGCACTGGGCTCCCTGCTTGGTGGGGAGCCTGCTTCTCCTTCTCCCGCTCCCCCTGCTCGTGCTCGCTCGCTCACTCTCTCTCTGTCAAGTAAATAAATGAAACCTTAAAAAAAAAAAAAATGAAGCTATTGAAAGAGAAAACCAAAGTTGGCAGCATCACAATTCCAAACTTCAAGCTCTATTACAAAGCTGTCATCATCAAGACAGTATGGTACTGACACAAAAACAGACACATAGATCAGTGGAACAGAATAGAGAGCCCAGAAATGGACCCTCAACTCTATGGTCAACTAATCTTCGACAAAGCAGGAAAGAATATCCGATGGAAAAAAATACAGCCTCTTCAACAAATGGTGTTGGGAAAATTGGACAGACACATGCAGAAGAATGAAACTGGACCATTTCCTCGCACCACACACAAAAATAGACTCGAAATGGATGAAAGAGCTCAAAGTGAGACAGGAATCCATCAGAATCCTTGAGGAGACCACAGGCAGCAAGCTCTTTGACCTCAGTTATAGCAACTTCTTCCTAAAAATATCGCCAGAGGCAAGGGAAGCAAGGGCAAAAATGAACTATTGGGACTTCATCAAGATCGAAATCTTTTGCTCAGCAAAGGAAATAGTCAGGGCACCCACGTGGCTCAGTGGGTTAAAGCCTCTGTCTTGGGCTCTGGTCATGATCCCAGGGTTTTGGGGTAGAGCCCTGCATCGGCCTCTCTGCTCAGCGGGGAGCCTGCTTCCTCCCTCTCTCTCTGCCTGCCTCTCTGCCTACTTGTGATCTCTGTCTGTCAAATAAATAAGTAAAATCTTTAAAAAAAAAGAATATAGAGGTTCCTCAAAAATTGAAAATAGTGGTACCCTACGACCCAGCAATTGCACTACTGGGTATTTACCCTAAAGATACAAATGTAATGATCCGAAGAGGCACGTTCACCTCAATATTTATAGCAGCAATGTCCACAATAGCCAAACTATGGAAAGAGCCTAGATGTCCATCAACAGATGAATGGATAAAGAAGGTCTGGTGTGTGTGTGTGTGTCACACACACACAAACAATGGAATACTTTGCAGTCATCAAAGACCTGAAATTTCGCCATTAGCAACAATGTGGATGGAACTAGAGGGTATTATGCTAACCGAAATAAGTCAATCACAGAAAGACAATTATCATATGATTTCTCTGATAGGAATTTGAAAGGCAGGGCGGGTCGTAGGGGAAAGGCAGGGAAAAAAATGAAACAAGATGGGACAGGGAGGGAGACAGACCATAAGAGACTCTTAATCTCGGGAAACAAATGGAGGGTTGCTGGAGGAGAGGAGGATGGGAAGGATAGGGTGGCTGGGTGAGGGGCATTGGGGAGGGTATGTGCTATGGTGAGTGCTGTGAATTGTGTAAGACTGATGATTCACAGACCTGTACCCCTGAAACATCATACATTATATGTCAATATAATATGTCAATAAAAAAATTAAAAAAAAATAAAGCCTACTAAATACAGGTACAGATCCTTGAATATGCATAGAATATATCCAGAAAGATACCCAAATCACTGGCAATATTTTCTGACTCAGGGAGGATACTGGGAGACTGGGAAAAGGGATTAGGGGGTAAAGACTTCATTCCTTGTTTATATACTATTTTAATTCTTAGCCCATGCATTTGGTTAGTTTTTCAATAAAAAAATGATTTAAGCCAGTTTCAAGTGAAGAGATGTTCTGTTACTCATAGAATAGTTACACCTCTCATTCTGAATAATTCCTAGTCAGAATGACTAGGTACAAAATAAACCACAATAATCCCTGCCCTTTAGGTTAGTACATCCAGAATGCTTTTGAGTCCACTTGTTCAACTGAACTCATGTTATATTCCCTCAAAGAATATCTTTACAACCTTGGCTATGATAGACATGCTGTTTAATATACAATTTCATCAAGCTATTTAACAAATTCTAATATATTCCTCTCATTTCCTACTTAACTCTATCCAAAAATGATGTAAATTATCTTCAATCAACATCTTTCTGTACTGGCATCCATTCTTCTCTTGGCAATAGGTCCTTCAAGCTCCTTTGAAAAAGGAGAGACCTTCTCTGTCCAAATGGAATCTGACAGGCTCATACCACCTTCAACATGGGGCATATAACCTAGACTAATCAAGGAGACTAGTTCATCTTCTGGGTGGTAAGTAGAACAAGGATAACATGTGGCAAAGCCAAACCACCCAGGAGTCAGCTTTGGAACTCTTTTTGAAACTACTGGAAGGGAAGGCTCTTCTCTGGGATCCTTAGCCAGAAAATCATTACAGGCCCACAAATTCTGTAACTATCTTTGTCACTTTGAAATGGCTGAGAATGAGAACAATACAGAGAAAGTCAAAACCTAGGAAAAAAAACAAAATTAGAAATAAAGGAATATAGATTCTAATACGGATTACGTCCTTGGAGTCCCTATTTAGCTAGCCTGAGTGGCTTCTTTCTTGGAATTCATGGTTGCACAAAACAGTAAGTCATATGAACTTTTTTATCCCCACTAAAATATTTGAGTTAGGTTGCAATTAAAACAAACAAGCAAACAAACAATACAGATGGGTTCCTACTCCCAGTACTTATCACTCTAATTCTCCTAAACCACAACTCTCAGGACAAATATTGTAAACGTTAAGGTGAATTGCATGAAAAAAAGTGCACAAGTACAGAATCTCAGCCTTTTAATTAAAGTTCAAGATACAATACGCATTTCTTTCTCTCAGGAATTTTCCACCCTCTGACCTCAAGAATCTTCCTCAGACAATTCCTTCATCTGAACTATTCCAAAATCACATTTCAACATCCGTATTAATTAGGGATCACCAGAGAAAGCTAATGGAATGTTTATATATAAAAATTTATTTAAGAACTAGACCATGTGGAGGTACAAGTTCAAAATATGTCAGGTAGGCAGTCTTGTTGGAGACACAATGAGGAGCTGAAGTCCATAGGTCATATGCTGGCAAAATTCCTTATTCCTCAGAC
This sequence comes from Enhydra lutris kenyoni, assembly GCF_002288905.1. NCBI lineage: Eukaryota > Metazoa > Chordata > Mammalia > Carnivora > Mustelidae > Enhydra > Enhydra lutris. Next base: position 31,987,256 of record NW_019154100.1, on the reverse strand, counting down.
TACAATTTTAAAATGGTTTCCACTAGGAGCTCCTTGGACTGAAGATTCTACTACTTAGGTGGGATCAGTGATTGATGGACTAAAAATCTGTCCTTATCACACCTAGTTTTCTCCTTGGAAAACAGTTGCATACAATACACAACATGCTTTATCTACAGCAGGGTACACTGAAGAATAGATTTAACATTATCTTTGCCACTGGAGGCATGAGAAGGGAGAATCACTCCATGGATCCTTCTGCCCTGCTTAAACCCCCCTCCCACCCCATAATGCATGAAATCCTAGATTTCTACCTCCCAAACATTTCAAACCTCATTGTTCTTCTCCCAAAGTACTTTTTTGACCTCACCAGGACAGCTTTAAGAATCTTTAGGCCTTGTTGAAAAAATTATAGGGACTAGGAGCTCTAAGGTGCCTCTGTAAGACTGGTCTCATAATAATAGATTTTTGGTTTGACTCCTGTGTAACTCTGGGCAAGTCCGGGCCTCTGAGCCTCTGTTCCCGGATTTGTAAAACATAGCTTATGGAGCTGTTGAGGTCAAATGAGAGAACCTACTTCCAGTATTTGGCAGAATAACTGGCATATAGGTAGAATTCAAATTTTATCTATTAATGTGAACTTCAAACACTGCCCCTGTGTGCTACCATAATATCTGTGACAGGACAGGGTGAGGGAAGGGAAGTCATGGATTTTAAGGTATTAGAAACCCTCAGGCATTGCTTGAGGGGGAGGGTCCCTAACCCCACTGAACTTCTTGAATTTCTTACCTGCTCCAGGAACACAGAACGGATTATAGCTGGGATTCTGGTACCAAGGACTCGGGTAAGTCTGCTGGCCCACGGCGTGCACATAAAAAAACGGTCTGGCGTTACCGCCCTCAAAATGTGCATTGTTTTCTGAAGAGGAGTTCATTTTCTAGGCTGAAAAACAGGTGTTCATATTTAGGAAAAGGCAGTGGCACTCAGCACTGTATACTGCTGTGTAGGGAGAAATCATCCTAGTTCCCTTTCAGAACCCCAAGCCTGGGTGGCAGGGTCCTCACCGTCTCTTCCCACCCGCCTGGGATCGGGGACACAGGGCTGCACTGCACTGAGGACCTGAGCAGTGCTGCCCACGGGCGGGGCCGCATCTTGCCAGAACACCTCAGTTCCCAGAGCAGCAGCAACACAAAAATTAGACTGAGACCTGGGAGGCCAATTGGGAAACTGTGCAGCGCCTGGAGCGCCATGGGCACCCCAGGAGCTCCACCCGGGGCAGTGGCTTGTACCCGGCCTGCAAGCACTGGTCTTCAGCCTCACCGCCAGCGTGCCTACCCCACACCACCTCCTCCCCAGTCTGGAGGAGCCCATCCCCTGAGCCCAGTGTCTCCTTACCCACGGCTCACCCCTACCCCCCACTCCGCCCAGCCCCGGTCCCACAATCCAGTCTACTCCGCTCCCTCGGGACCCGCAGCCCAGCACACCCATCTGCTCCAAACCTACCTCCGTGACCTGCAGAGTCTCTGGCACCTGGGGCCCTGGCTCCCGCCCTTACATACCCTGGTTGGCACGTGCTGCCTGTTGCGCAGGTGCAGCTCTAGCGCAGATGGCCTGCGCATGCGCTCTGGGCGAGGCCCGCCCCCAGGCTGCCCTGACTGAAGGCACCTGAAGAAACGCGTGGAGCTTTCTGCACCATGCGAGCTCCAGTGCGTGCACGCCCAAGTGTCGGTGCCTCCAGAGGACGGATCAGTCCCTGTCTCCCTCGGTCTCCCAGACTGTCCCTTCCATTTGAGTGTGTTCAGTTAGGACAGCTTGGGACACCTCCTCTGAGCTCCTGGTGTCCCTCGGGCCTAACGCCTCAGACACAGGAAGAGGAGCTGACCGAGGAGAAGGAGAGGGGAAGGAGGAAGCCAGACTGGTCGGTGCAGGCGATTCACAAAGGAGGGGCGCTCCAGCCTGCTTCCCGCTGAGGTGAGTAAAAACCAGGGGAGCAGAGACTCTGACAATTAAGGCGCTATTGGTTAGGAAAGTGAGGGACAGAGGACCTGGAGAAGTCGTCTGTGAGCTGGTAGGTGGGCATGTTGAGGGAGAAGCTGGAACTCACGGACTCCGCTTTCTTTGCACGTGGGAGAAAGGAAAGTCTTCTAGGAGAGTAGTTACCGGGAGTTGTGGGGTTGGAAGGACGATTGTGAATTTTTTGTTTGTTAAAAGTAGAGATTTCGGTATCTTTATGGCCAGAATGGACAGACGGGGAGATGTTCCCTATAGTGGAGAGAGAAGGGATGTTAGGAAGCAAAAGGCAAGGTTAGCTAAGCCTGGTAAGTTACTGAGATAAGAGGGAAGTGAAGTCCCGAAGGCAGGGATTCAGTGCTTTAGCATCTGATGACCTTGATTTTTTTCAGTGGAGGGCCGGAATAAGACTTGCAGGGAGCCCTGAAAATTTGGGATGGCTATTTGTATTACTAGATAAAAATTGTGTATGAGCAGAAATAGTAGTGCCTGAAACTGGAGAAAAGTTTTTCTTTCACATGGAAAAGTCTGAATATATGTCATCCATCCAGCGCTGGTCTGGAAGCTCATTGCTGTCATAAAGAACCCGATCTCCTTTCTTTCTGCTCTGCCATGCTTAGCAATGGTTTCCATCTTCAAATTGGCAAGTGTTTCAAGATGCCTGTTCCAGGCAGAAAGCAGGGAGTTGAGAGGGGAAAGGGTAAAAAAGAGCACAGAGGTTACCTACAGCTTCTCTCTGTCATCAGTTTTGCTTTTAAGGAACTTTACTAGAACACCTACCCAACTTCAGATTATACCATTTTGGCTTCCCATGGGTGAAATGTCGTTGTCTTTTAGCTGGGCATATTTCTACTTGAAATAAATTGAGATGCTGTGACTAAGGAAGAAAATGGGTATTAATTAAATTGACAACTAACAATGTCTGCCATACTGCTGCAGGGAAGAGAAAAAGCAGTCATCTACAGATGTGCAAAAGGGTTGCTGGTAGAGTTGAAGGCTGACCTAGAGTGAGGATCAGTAATTTGTATTGTCCCTCATCTGCAGTGGTATGTCACTTGCTCAGTCATACTCAGTTGCATAGGAGAGACATTGAACGACTGTTTGGATCAACGACTGGTTTTGGAAGGCTTGTGGAAAGAAGGGCAAGGATTCAAGAAAGTTCAGTGTAATGGCGAGAAATTAAAGTAATGCATCATACTCATTATACATACTATGCCCTTGCATGACCCTGAACATGATTGCTTTCTTAAATTTTCACCCTAGAGTGCACCCTACTTAGTGGCTAGTACTTACTCAGGAAGAAAAAGGAAGTAATGTTGGAAAGGAGCTGAACAACAACAACAAAAAATAATAATAATAATAATGGGGATCTTTCACATGAGAGTGAAAGAGATAGAGGGAGGGGGCTTGTGGTCAGAGAATGAAAAATTTAAATGTAGGATTTAAGAGTTGGAGCAGTTGCAAATTGTATAACAAGGTCCATAGGGTGGCCAGGCAGTGGTTTGCTGTAATGCTGTGGAGTGAAAATCATTGACACTGAAAAAGGAAAAGATCAAGGAATCTGGAGTTTTGGATGATTCACCCCTTCCTTCATATGGTATATGGTAGTCATTTCAAGGTTCCTATGTCCTCAGTGAATGTAGTAGAGTGATCCACAAAGTGAAAGAGAGAAGTATCAGAAGATGTTTATATTTATAATTTTATATTTTTCTTAAAGAGAGCCCCCCAATTTTGTAGTATTCAGTCCCCAGAAAACTTTATTTTCCACAAGCTAGTGTCCATGTCTCAGCCCTGGAGTGCATGAAGACTGGAAGAAAGAAGAACCCCCTTCTGAGGGCAGCTCAGAATAGGAGGTCCTTGGGAGAAAGCAAAGTTTAGCAACTATTTAGTAAATAGGTTGAAGGATATATTGGGTTGTGATTAGCCAAACAGGACTTCTAAGTCACATAATTGAGAGGGTTGGTAGGTAGGTCATTAGGGAGAAGAACTGGAATGAGAGTGTCCCAGAAATGCCAGCCAACTGGAAACTTTGGATTTGGGGCACTGCAGGAAGATGTCAGGGATGAAACTACCTGATTTTGTACTACTCAGCCCATAGTGGTACTATCTGGTCCATAGATACCAACTTGACCTCTGATGTAAGAATGTTTTTGTGCCATCTGTGGCATTTTGTGTAGGGTGGGATGTCTGAGGTTAGATGGTGGTTGCTATTTTTGTGTTAAGATCCAATTAGTGAACTCTGTGTTCTCTGCTTAGGATTCCAAATGGGTATTATTATCATCATCTCTATTTTAAGATGATGACACCTGAGATTCAGGGAGGTTAAGTAATCTGCCCATATATAGGAAGTTGCTATCCTAAATTGAAAGGAGATTGGGCTAAAGCCTTTGGATTCCCAGTTCCAGTGTCTTTTCTGTTGCTTGAGTGGTCCCTGACCTCCTCTTTTTGACAGTCTGACAGTCTCTGTCTCTCATTAAAGTAGTGATTTATACTTTCCCCTCAGCTGACACACTGGATTTTAGATTTTAGAAATGCTAGAGATAAAAAAAAACATTAAAAAATGAAGAATGCCTTCGATGAACTCAATAGACTGGACGTGGCTGAGGAATTAGTGGATATAACACAAGAGATTTCAAAAAGTGAGAAGCAAAGAGAAGAAAGAATGAAAAAGAACAAAATATTCAAAAACTGCAGGAACACTATAAAAGGTGTAATTTACACGTAATGGGAATACCAGAAGAAGAAACCAAAAAGAACAAAATCAATAACTGAAGCAATAATGACTGAGAATTTTCCCCCAAATTAATGTCAGACAGCAAATCACAGATACAGGAACCTGAGAGAACATCAAGCATGATAAATACCAAAACCAGCCAACCAACCAACCAACCAACAAAAATACTACACCTAGGCATATCATTTTCTGACAGGTTTTTAAAAAGATTTACTTATTTATTTTAGAGAGAGAGATAGCATGGCGGGGGGAGAGAATCTCAAGCAGACTCCCGACTGAGCAAGGAGCCCATGGGGCTCAATCTCATGACCCCTCAAGATCATGACCTAAGCCAAAACCAAGAGTCAGATGCTCAACCAACTGAGCAACCCAGGTGCCCCTAGGCATTTCTTTTTTTTTTTTTTCTTAATATTTTATTTTATTTGAGAGAGAGAGAGAGAGAGAGAGCCTGTGCATGCACAAGCTGGGGGAGAGGCAGAGGGAGAGAGAGAGAAGCAGGCTCCCCACTGAGCAGGGAGCCCAATTCGGGGCTCAATCCCAAGACCCTGGGAATCATGACCTGAGCTGAAAGCAGACGCTTAACTGATAGAGCCACCCAGGCGCCCCTACCTTCAGGACTTTTATCTTTCATTTTCTGTACTTAGAAAATAATATGCCAGGGAGCCTGGGTAGCTCAGTCGGTTGAGCATCTGCCTTCAGCTTGGGTCATGATCCTGGGGTCCTGGGATGGTCCTGGGATCAAGCCCCACATCGGGCTCCCTGCTCAGTGGGGTGTCTGCTTCTCCCTCTCCCTCTGCCTCTCTCCCTGCTCATGCTGTCTATCTCTTTCCCTTAAAAAAAAAAAATATTGAAAGAAGACAGAGGAGAAAAACATCTTAATGATAGACAAGCAAAGCTAAGGATTATACCCAACTTCTCAGAATCCATGCAAGCAAAAAGAGAGTGGAATGAAATATTAAAGTGTTGAGAGAAAAAATTCCACCAACCTGGAAATCTGTACCCCACAAAATTATCCTTCAAAAGTGAAGGGAAATAATGACATTCACAGACAAAAATAGAAGGAATTTGAAAGATTTCTTGAAAGAAATGTTAAAAGTTTTTAGAGAAACAGAAAATGATGTAGGTGAGAAATTTGGATCCATATAAAGAAAGGAAGCTTGGGCCTCCTGGATAGCTCAGTTGATTAGGCATCCAACTTGATTTTGGCTCACATCATGGTATCAGGATTGTGAGACTGAGCCCCACTTGGGCTCTGAACTCAGCGGGGACTCTGCTTAAGACCCTCTCTTTCCGGGGCACCAGGGTGGCTGAGTTGGTTGAGAATCTGCCTTTGGGTCTGGTCATGATCCTGGGATCCTGGGATCCATCCCTGCATTGGGCTCTGCTCAGCAGGGAGCAAACTTCTCCCTTTCCCTCTACCTCTCCCCCTGCTTGTTCTCTCTGTCTCTCAAATAAATAAATAAACTCTTTAAAAAAAAGATTCTCTCACCCTCTCTCCTTCTGCCTCCCCTGGGTGCTTGCTCTCTTTCAAGTAAATAAATATATATTTTTTAAAGATTTTATTTATTTATTTGACAGACAGAGATCACAAGTAGGCAGAGAGGCAGGCTGAGAGAGAGGAAGGGAAGCAGGCTCCCCGCTGAGTAGAGAGCCCAATTCAGGGCTCTATCCCAGGACCCTGGGATCATGACCTGAGCCGAAGACAGAGGCTTTAACCCACTGAGCCACCCAGGCGCCCCTCAGGTAAATAAATCTTAAAAAAAAAAAAAAAAGGAAGGAAAGAAGGAAGGAAGATCATCAGGAGGGAAGGAATATGTGAAAGTAAAATAAAAATGCTCATTTTCTTATTCTTAATAAGAAAATCAATTAAGAATATTGATCTTGATTGATCAACAGATAATAGTTTATTCAAAATAATAATAACAAGGGGCATCTGGGTGGCACAGTTGGTAAAGCATAAGACTCTTGGTTTCCACTCAGGTTGTGATCTCACTGTTGTAAGATCAAGCCCCTGTAGGGCTCCACACTGGGCCCAGAGTCTGCTTGAGATTCTCTCTCTCCATCTCTAAAATAAACAAATCTTAAAAAATCATACCAGCAGTGTATTCAAGTATGTGTGTTTATGTGTGTATGTATATACACACATTTATGTGCATATGTATAAATGGAATGATAGCAATGATAAAAGGGATAGGAAGTAGGAATTAGGAATAGTTTGTTATTATAAAGTACTCGCACTACCAAAGAAGCAGTATTATTTGAAAGTGGTCTTGGATTAGTTGTAAAAGTATATAACAACTTGTAAGGCAACCATCAAAAAGAGTGAAAACAGAAGTACAACTGATATGCTAAGGAAAAAGAGAAAATGGAATCATATAAAATGGTTGATGAAAACCAGCAGGAATGAGTGAAAGACTAACATAAGAACAAAGAATAAGGGCAAGAAGTAGAAAACAGTGGGACGCCTGCTTGGCTCAGTTGGTTAATCATCTGCCTTTGGCTCAGGTCATGATTCCAGTGTCCTGGAATCAAGTGCCTTATCAGGTTCCTTGCTCAACCAGGAGCTGCCTCTCTCTCTGCCTGCCACTTGCCCTGCTTGTGCTCTTTTTCTGTCTCTCTCTCTCTCTTTGACAAATAAATAAATAAAATCTTTAAGAAAAAAGTAGGAAATAGTAATGTATATGGTAGATATTAATTCAACAATATCAGTAATCATTTTGTTGGTGATCTCAATGCATCGATTAAAAGATGCAAGTTATAGTGGATCAAAAAAATAAGACTCAGCTATGTGTTGTCTATAAGAAACTGACTTTAAATATAAAGACACATAGAGATTAACAGTAAGTGGATGGAGAAAAGATGTACCATACTAACACCAATCAAAAGCAAGTGGGAATAGCCATATTTATTTCAGATACAGCAAACTTCAGAGAAAGAAAAATGGTCAGGGATACAGAGGGGCATTACATAATGATAAAAGGCAAACCATCTTAACATGTATGTGTGTAACAGCAAAATACAAACTGTGTGAGGCAAAAACTAATAGAACTGTAAGGAGAAATAGATGAATCCACTCTTTTTTTTTTTAAAGATTTTATTTATTTATTTGACAGAGATCACAAGTAGACAGAGAGGCAGGCAGAGAGAGAGAGAGAGGGAAGCAGGCTCCCTGCTGAGCAGAGAGCCCGACGCGGGACTCGATCCCAGGACCCTGAGATCATGACCTGAGCGGAAGGCAGCAGCCTAACCCACTGAGCCACCCAGGCGCCCCGATGAATCCACTCTTATAATTGGAGACTTTAATACCCCTCTATCAGAAATGGACAAATCCAGCAGACAGAAAATCAGTAAGGACACAGATAAACTCAGCAACATCATCAATCACCTGAATAAAAAGAGTAACTATAGACTACTTTGTTCAACAATAGCAGAATCCACAGTCTGTTCAAATTCACGTAGAACATTATACATAATGGTGAGAAACTTGAAGCTTTCCCACTAATACCTGCTATAAAGCAAGGATATCACCTCTCACCCCCTTCTCAAGACCCTGAGATCATGACCTAAGCCAAAATCAAGAGTCAGCCACTTAACTGACTCAGCCACCCAGGTGTCCCCTACTGTCACTTTTCAATGCCATCCTGGAAGTCCTAGCTAAGCAATAAAATAAGAAAAGGAAATTTAAAATATACTAAATTGGAAGGAAGAAACACAACTGTCTTTGTAGATGACATGATCTTCCATGTAGGAAATATGAAAGAGTGGACATGGAAACTCCTAGAACTACTAAGTGATTATAGCAAGCTTGCAGGATACAAGGTTATTATACAAGAGCCAATCACTTTCACATTTACCAGCAATGACAAAGTTCACTCTGAAATTAAAAACACATTACCACTTATATGGGCAATTTCCCAAAATGAAATACTTACATATAAATCTGACAAAATATGTACAAAACTCTAATGAAAGATATCAAAGAATTAAATTAATGAAGAGAAGTTCTAAGAGATAAAAAGACTCAATATTGTCAAGATGTCAGTTCTCTCAAACTTGATCTATAGGTCCAGTCAAAATCCCAGCAAATTATTTCATGGATACCTACAAACTGATCCTTAAGTTCATCTGGAAAGGGAAAGACCCAGAATAGTCAGCCCAATATTAAAGGAGGACAACAAAGTTAGAGAACTGACATTACCTTACTCCAAGATTTATTTATAAAGCTACAATAATCAAGACACTGTGGTATTGGTATTGGCAAACAAATCAATGGAACAGAATAGAGAGCTCACAAATATACCCACATAAATATAGTTAACTAATCTTTGACAAAGGTGCAAAGACAATAAAATGGAGCAAAGATAGTATTTTCAACAAATGATCCTGGAACAACTTAACATCGACATGCAAAAAAAAAATATGAATCTAGACACAGACCTTACACTCTTCACAAACATTAACTTAAATAGATCATAGACTTAAATGTAAAATGCAAAAGCTATAAAATTCCTAAAAGATAGCGCAAAATGGTATGGTGATTACTTTTTAGATAAGACACCAGTGATGTAACCTATGTAAGAAGGAAATAATAAGCTGGACTTAATTAAAATTAAAAACTCTGTGAAAGACACCACCAAGTGAATGAAAAGACAACCAGACTGGGAGAAAATATTTGCAAAAGATATATCTGATAAGGGACTGTTACCAAAATATATAAAGAACTCTTAACACTAAGAAAACAAACCTCCCAGTTAAAAAATAGGCTACAGACTTTAACAAGTACCTCACCAAAGAAGATATGCAGATGGCAAATAAATGTGAAAATATGCTTTATGTCATTATGTCATTAGGGAATTGCAAATTACAACAACACTGAGATACTACTATACACCTATTAGAATGGTCAAAAGCCTGACCACTGACAACACCAAAGGCTGGAGAGAATGTGGAACAACAGGAACTCTCCTTCATCCCTGGTGGGAATGTAAAAACGGTACAGCTGCTTTGGAGGACAGGGTGGCAGTGTCTTCTAAAACTAAACATACTCCTACCATATGATCCAGCCAAATTAAAAATGCACATTTTGTCTCTGCCACAGTGATAGTAACAATTTTGCTAAATAAAGTACTAAGGACTCCCATGAGCTTTAGGATTAGAATATTTTCCTTTTAAGCTAGGAAGAATCAAACAAGATGCAGTAGTACTGTATCAAGTTATCTTGTTTTAATTGCACAATAGACCCAGGAAGTAAGCACAATTATTATTTTTCCCATTCTACAGATAAAGAAACTGAGGCTTAGGTAGGTTAGGTAATTTGTCTCAGATACAGATCTGGTAAGTGACAAAACCAAGTCTATTTTCACTCTTTTCTTTTTAACTTTTTTGGAGTAAAAATGCATAACATGAAGTTTGTCATTTTAACCTTTTTAAGCACACAATCCTGTGGCAGTAAGTACATTCACAGTGTGGTGCAACCATCACCTCTATCCATATCCAGAACTTCTTTATCATCCCAAACAGAAACTCTCTATCCATTAAATAAGAACCTCACTCTTTCCTCCTACTAGCCCCTGACAGCCATCATTCTATTTTTCTGTTTCTTTTTTAAAATTTAAATATTTTATTTATTTATTTGTCAGCGAGAGAGAGAGAGAGAGAGAGAGAGAGACAGCACAAGCAGAGGGAACAGCAGGCAGAGGGAAAGGCAGGCTCCCTGCTGAGCAAGAAGCCTGATGTGGGATCATGACCTGAGCCGAAGGCAGACGCTTAACTGACTGAGCCACCCAGGCTTCCCTAGTTTTCTGTTTCTAAGAATTTGACTGCTCTATATACCTCATGTCAGTGGGATTGTACAATGTTTGCCCTTTTATGTCTAGCTTATTTCAGAGCCTGATGTCTTCTAGGTTCTTCCATATTGTAGCATGTGTCAGAGTTTCATATATATATATATATATATATATATATATATATATATATATATATGAACATATAATGTGTTATTTGTTTTAGGGGTACAGGTCTGTGAATCATCAGATTTCACAATTCACAGCACTTACAATAGCACATACCTTCCCCAATGTCTATCACCCAGCCACCCCATACCTCCCACCCCCCTAACCTCCAGCAACCCTTGGTTTGTTTCCTGGGATTGAGAGTCTCTTATGGGGTCTCCCTCTCTGGTTTCATCCCATTTCAGTTTTTTCTCTCTTCCCCCATGATCCTCTGCCTTGTTTCTCAAATTCCACATATCAGTGAGATCATATGATAATTGTCTTTTTAACTGACTTATTTCGCTTAGCATCATACCCTCCAGTTCTATCCACATCATTGCAACTAGCAAGATTTCATTTTTAATGGCTGTGTAATATTCTAGCGTGTGTGTGTGTGTGTGTGTGTGTGTGTGTGTGTGTACCACATCTTCTTTATCCATTCATCTGCCAATGGACATCTAGGCTCTTAACATAGTTTGGCTATTGTGGGAATTGCTGCTATAAACTTTGGGGTGTGGGTGCCCCTTCAGATCACTACATTTGTATCTATGGGATAAATACCCAATAGTACAATTGCTGGATAATAGGGTAGCTCCATTTTCAACTTTTTGAGGAACCTCCATACCATTTTCAAGAGTGGCTACAACAGCTTGCATTCCCACCAACAGTATAGGAGGGTTCCCCTTTCTCTGCATCCTCACCAACATCTGTGATTTCCTGACTTGTTATTTTAGCCATTCAGTTTCCTTCTTTTTAAAGGCTGAATAATATTCCATTCCATTGCAATAATATTCCAATGTTATATGTATGAAAAATATTCTAATATGTATTATGACATTTTGTTTATTCATCCATTGATGGACATTTGTTTTTACCTTTTGACTGTTATGAGTAATGTCTTTATGTACATGGGTGTAAAATATTTGCTTGAGTCCCTGCTTTCAGTTCTTTTGGGTATATACCTGGGAGTGGAATTGGTGGATCATATGGCAACTTTATATTTAACATGTGGAAATGTTAAACATTTCAACAAATGTTACTTATTAAATGATAGTGTGCTAGGCATTTTATTATGTTGTCTTGAATCCTTGTACAATCCTAAGGTACAGTATCCCCAAGTTTTTTTGTGAAGAAATAGGTTCAGAGAGGTTAAATAACTTGCCAGGATGACACAGCTATTGAATGGCTGCTTAAAGATACAATCCAGCCCCGTGCTCTTCTGAAGGACTCTCTCATTGCCTGCATTGGTCTCATGGGTTGATTGTGTTTGTGGCAGACATTATTGGTGGTCTTACCAGTGGGCTGAAACACATTTTCCTTGCTAAATGAACCCTGATTTTGTCCAGATAAAGAAAAGCAATATGGTCAGAGAATGTGGGACTTTTCCCCTTCTAACCCAACAAATGACTGGAAACCAATTAGAGCAATCTCATTTTCCTGCCAAGAAGATGTGAGAGGAACTTTGCTGAGCATTTTGGGAAATATTTTTATCTGATAACCCAAGAGAAGAGAAAAGAAATATCACCTCTTCTTCCTTCTTGTTCATACTGCTGAGAAAATGTGGTAGTTCCTAATAACTGAAGTGATACAAGGATGCAACTGGCTAGGAGGAAAGAAGGCCAAAAAACAGAGTAAAGATCATAGAAAGACTCTGGTTCCAGACAATCTAGATTTTTTATTTTTATTTTTTAAAAAAGATTTTATTTATTTATTTGAGACAGAGAGTGAAAGAGAGAGAGAGAGAAAAAGAAACCCAGCTGGGCGGGGAGAGGGAGAAGCAGACTCCCTGCTGAGCAGGGAGCCCTACCTGGGGCTCCACAAGAGGCTTGATCCTAGGACCTTGAGATCATGACCTGAGCTGAACGCAGATGATTAACCGACTAAGCCATCCAGGTGCCCTCAGACAGCCTAGATTTTAATCCTAACTCTGCTGGCTTATTAGTAGTATGATTTAGAGTTAGTTAATTCATCTCTCTGTGCTTCAGTCACTTCTACTGTAAAGTGGAGACAATAGCAAACTCATTGAGTTGTTGTAAGGACTAAATGAGTTAATATGTATGAAGTACTCATCCAGCAAGTGTTACTTGTTGTTGTTATTATTATTGTTGTTGCAAAACAAAGTCCTTGGATACTCAGAGGCTGGTAGACGTATAATCCCTGGAGTGGGATTCGCAATTATTAACAGCCTACCTTGCTTTCCTCTGGTAATACACAAGCTACTCAGGTACCATTTTGACTTTTTGGAACATGGCTACTTTTGCGTTGTCTATACAACCTTTCATATTATCTTTCTGTAACACAAAAGAAATTACTGTCTGCTGATAATTTTCCATTTCCTCTAGGATAGAGTCCAAGCATAACATATAAGACCCTTCGTGATCTGTATCTATCTCTTGTTTTCCTCTCTAGATCGCCTGTCATTCCCCACATTTACTCCGTGTTTCAGTCATGGCCAAAGACCTCATTCATTTAACAAATAGTTATGCGTGCCTAGACAAGAACTGTGTAAGGCACTGGAGAATCAAGATATAAAAGTACTTTCTGCCTTCATGGAGCTTACATTATCAAAACATTTAGTTACGGGTTGCCTGGGTGGCTTAGTCAGTTAAGCCGCTGCCTTTGGCTCAGATCATGATCCCAGGGTCCTGGGGAGTCTGTCTACTTGCTCAGCGGGGAGCCTGCTTGTGCTCACACATTGTCTCTGTCAAATGAATGAATAAAGTATTTTCAAAAACCCAAACATTTAGTTACAATCATCACAAGGGTTATGAGATAAAAAGTGCTGTGTGCAATAAACACATATAATAGTGAAACCTATCAGAGCTCATTTAAGCCTCTATGACTTGACCCATGCTGTTCCTCTGCTTGATCCCTTCTTTTTCCAACTGCCCTGCTCCACTTTTTCTGAGACGCCTTTCTTGTTCTTCTGATGGACTCTCATAATACACATTGCTTTCACATATTGAAAGCATATTGCTTTCACAGAATTTATCCCACTGTTGGTTTGCTTGGGTCTTTTTGTCCATCATTTCTCTATGTGTCTTTTATCTCTGTACCCCAGGGCACTAAAATAAATCTTTGTTGAATGAATGGTATTCACTTTAAAAAACTTTTTATTTTGAAGTAATTATAGACTCAGAAGAAGTTGTAGAAATAATACAAAGTTCCTTGAGTACTGATCACCTAAGTTCCCCCAGAGGTAATATTTTACATAACTATGTAAATTATCATAAGTAGGAGATTGACACTGGCACAATGAAATTAACTAGACTATAGACCTTACTCAGATTTTATCACTTTTTTATACATTAGTTTTAAGTAGGTATTATATATAGCTCTATTAAATGTTATTGTATATATTGATTTGTGATTATAGCACAATCAAGATATTGCACTGTTCTGTTACCATAGAGAACTCCCTTGTTCTACCCCATAATAATGATGTCCATTTTAACTATTTTTCTCTGTATTATTACAGGGAAGCAAGAGGGAGAGGATATATTGCATAATAGCTCTGGAATGCACTGTCCCCTTCAGAGATGGCCCTGAGAACTTCCTCCCCCAAATCCAAGATTTTTAAATAGGTTAGAATGTTAAAATTAACAATAATGTTTTAGATTATTTTATTATCTTAAATTATTATGATTTATAACATTCAGAAATGGTTAAGCACAGAAAAGACTCACATTTAGAAAATTTATAGTTGCATCTTTTCTTTTTCCAAGAAGTATTTGTTTTCTTTTCTAGAATCATGACAATGTTTCAAATCCAGTCTTAGGAAGATACTGTTTCATGGTTTTTGGCATTTAATTAAAAGAAAATGCCTTGTTAACTAAAAAGGAGAGCTTGAAGCAATGTCATATGCCTAGTTTTGGATATAGATCACGGGGGAGCTGCTGTACATTGCAGAAAAGTTAATGTAATCGCTAGAAAATACTATTTATGATCTCCCTAAAGTAGACACTGTTAACTAGTTGTGATTGTTCAGCTTCCAAACTGAGGGGCAAGATCTGTGAAAAAAAAAAAAAAAAATGAAGATGGTGTTGATGCTAATAATGCCAAGCACATTATAATTGTTCTATAATAACAGCTATAGACAGAAAACTAAACAAGCAGTCCGTGTTCTCTGACTGCAGCAAGCCCCCCCCAGCCCTTTTTAAAGATTTATTTATATATTTTAGAGTGTGCGAGAGAGTGGGGGGTGGAAGGGAGAGGGAGAGAGAATCTCAAGCAGACTCCCTGCTGAATGTGGAGCCCACTGTGGGACTCTTCTTATGACCCTGAGATCATGACTTGAGCAGAAATCAAGAGTTGGAGACCTAACTGACTGAGCCACCCAGGTGCCGCTGTCTCTTCTTCTTGCTCAAATCTCCTCTGAGGCTTTTTTTTTTTTTTAAAGATTTTATTTATTTATTTGACAGAAAGAGATCACAAGTAGACGGAGAGGCAGGCAGAGAGAGAGAGAGAGAGAGAGGGAAGCAGGCTCCCCGCCGAACAGAGAGCCCGATGCGGGACTCGATCCCACGGACCTGAGATCATGACCTGAGCCGAAGGCAGTGGCTTAACCCACTGAGCCACCCAGGCGCCCCTCCTCTGAGGCTTTTTAAGGGGGTAGCAACCTTGAAGGAAAAATAGCAAACAAATAGAAATATTTAAGGATAAAATGTTCAACCTGTTCCTTTTCTAGTTAAGACAACCAAAAGACTGGACTTCTAGCCTTAATTCAGCCTGCTAGCTCTCAGTGTTTGTTTGTTTTAAATAATTTTATTTATTTATTAAGTAGGCTCCATGCCCAACATGGGGCTTGAATTCATGACCCTGAGATCAAGAGTCACATGCTCTACCAATTGAGTCAGCCAGGGGCCCCAGCTCTCAGTGTTTTAAATGTTAAAACTGGGGGCACCTGGGTGGCTCAGGGGGTTAAAGCCTCTGCCTTCAGCTTGGGTCATGATCCCAGGATCCTGGGATCGAGCCCTGCATCGGGCTCTCTGCTCAGTGGGGAGCCTGCTTCCTCCTCTCTCTCTGCCTGCCTCTCTGTGTACTTGTGATCTCTGTCTGTCAAATAAATAAATAAAATCTTTTTAAAAATGTTAAAACTGATGCTTCAAGTATTAATGAACTCGCAGACTGCTATTTGTCTGATCCAGCATCCATTCCCAATGCTTTTCTGTCTTACAACTTTGAATTAGAGCTTGGAAAAACTTAGGTCTTCATAGCTGCATTTGGCCAAATTATGGTTCTAGACATTGAGATGCATATGGAAGTCTGCTGAGTTGGGATATGAGGTGCTGTCTTGAGAAGGCTTCTACTTTTTGAAAAAATAAAAATAAGCATAGATGGGTTAGGCCACTCCTTTCCCTATCTTCCTGTCTTAAGTAAAGTATGAAGGCTAAAACTGCTGTGGCCATCCTGCAACCATGAGAAATATAAAAAAAAATCACAGAAATTATGGCTCTGCTGTTTTTGAGCTGTTGAAACCAGGGTAGCTGACTATGTATAGACTTATGTGACCAAATAGTTTCTTACTTAAGTAGTTAATGCGATGAAATTTTTTATTTGCAGTCAAATACATCCCTAACTGTACAGCTATTAAAATGGCACCTTTTTAGTCTTCTCTTTCATCCTCACAATTAGCTACACTTCTGTAGTGACTGATATAACTGTCTAATCACCCCAACTAGAAAACTCAGCCACACCTCACTTCTTATTTTCCCTTATCCTCTTATTAACCAAGTCTTGCTTATTTTATTTAGCTAGTTTCTTCTTCTTCTTCTTCTTCTTCTTAAGATTTTATTTATCTGAGAGAGAGAGAGAGAGAGAGAACGTGCACAGCGGGGTGGAGGGGCAGAGGGAGAGAGAGAAGCAGAGTCCCTGCTGAGCAGGGGGATGGACTTGGGGCTCAATCCCAGGACCCTGGTATGGTGACCTGAGCTAAAGGCAGATGCTTAACTGACTGATGCTTAACCCTGGCCACCCAGGGGCCCCATCTAGCTAGTTTCAAATCCATCTCTGCTTCACTATTCTCACTGCCACTGAGTTTGGACACTCTCTCCATCTTCTGTCTGGGCTATTAACAGCTTCCTAACTAGTTTCCCTACTTCCAGTCTGATTACCCATCACGCTTCAGAATGATTTTTCTAAAATTTTATCAAGATATTCTGCTTAAAAATCATAAATTGCTCTTTTGTCTACAGGATGAAACACAAACTCTTTTCTTTTTTATTATTTATTTATTTTTAAATTAACATATAATGTATTGGGGGTGCCTGGGTGGCTCAATGGGTTAAAGCCTCAGCCTTCGGCTGAGGTCATGATCTCAGGGTTCTGGAATCGAGCCCCGCCTTATTGGGCTCTCTGCTTAGCAGAGAGCCTGCTTCCCTTCCTCTCTCTCTGCCTGCCTCTGCCTACTTGGGATCTCTGTCTGTTAAATAAAAGAAAATCTTCAACAAAACAAAACAAAACATATAATGTATTATTAGCCCCAGGGGTACAGGTCTGTGAATCGTCAGGCTTATATACTTCACAGCACTCACCATAGCACATTCTTTTCTTCTTTTTTAAAGATTTTATTTATTTTATTTTCTAACATTTACTTATTTATTTATTTGACAGAGAAAGAGCGAGAGAGGGAATACAAGCAGGGGGAGTGACAGAGGGAGAAGTAGGCTCCCTGCTGAACAGGGAACCTGATGAAGGGCTCAAACCCACCTGCAATCATGACCTGAGCTGAAGGCAGACGCTTAACGACTGAGCCACCCAGGTGCCCCTATTTATTTATTTTTTAAAAAAATATTTTATTTATTTATGTCAGAGAGAGCACAAGCCGGAGGGATAAAGGGAGAGGGAGAAAGAATCTCAAGCTAACTCCAGGGTCAGCATGGAGCCCAATGTGGGCTACATCTCATGACCCTGATATCATGACCTGAGCCCAACCAACAGTTGGTCAGTTAACCCACTGCACCATGCAGGCGCCACAACACAAACTCTTACCAAAGGTATCATTTGTGGTTTGTGCCTTCTTGTTCAGACTTTGCATCTCCAGGGTCCAATCTGGCACAGAGTAGGTGCTCAAATGTGTTAAATGACTGAATCTTTTATATAGCTTCTCTGCTGTTTAATATCAAACCACTTAAGCATTTAACCAGACTAAGCAGAATGATACCATACCTGGCACTCAATATTGTTGAATGAACCTATTTTCTAAACTCTTCTGTAAAATCCTTTACCAGTATTCCCAAATACACACATCTCGGCGTACATTCAGTTGATCTAACCTACCCTACAGGAAGAGGCTCTTTGGTAACTAAAGGCTTTTAGTTTATAATTAGTCATGTACATATTCCAGATTGGGTTTGTGCCGAGAGTGTAAATTACAAAGGTAGGTGAGGTCTGTGTGGGCATTCCTGACAATTTTGCATCCATGATAACTTCATCAAATGAGAGAGCAAATCTACAACTTTCTGCTTGCTAGCAAGCTGTACCAAGTTAACCAAACCAGCGTGGGCCACAGCCATCTGCTGCTACAAAGGCTTAAGCTTGTGAAGCTGAAGGCGCTCCTTTGGAACTTGCTGGGGTGGGGTGGGGTGGGGTGGGGGGAGCAGGTAGCCACCGCATTGCAGCACAAACCTATCCGAGGGATTCATATACAGCTGCTTCCCTCCTCACCCTGACAACGGTTTCCTCCACTGAACCGCGGGCCCTTTCAGGTGCTGCTGTGAGGTTTTCCTTGGCCTTGAAAGACCTGGACAGAAGCCTTTCTAGATGAGATCGGGAAAGCCGACCCTGCTCTGAAAGTGGAAGGCGCATTTTGGAGAGCAGGGACTGAGGAGACAAAGCCCATTCAGTCAGTCTCCCAATGTCTCTCTTCTTCCCGTGGTCTGACGTCTAGTCTTCCTCTTCCCCTATTCCTGACCCAACCTGAACATTTCTGTATTTCAAAGGGGGGGAAACAGCCTATGGCATAAAATTTCGTGCTTTGGTGTCTGGGTTTCCTAGCACCGAATTTCTCGGGCCTCTCCCTGTGGCAGACCAAGCCTAAACCCTCCGGCGTCCCAGGGCCGCCGGTCTCGGGGGCGACCACCACGCCGCGCACGCGCCCTCAGCGGACTATCGGCTGACCTTCTTCGGGAAACCCCTCCAAAAGCGCCTCCGCGTCACCTCGCACCGCCCCCTCCCTTCCTCCCTTTTCCGCTTCCTTTTTCGCGCTTGCGCGGACCCAATTGTTTTGGCTTTCCGGTGGGATCCAGCAAAGGAAAAGGGCGGGGGAAGCTAGGGTAAGGGCGGGAGAACAGGGAGGGGGATCCTCAAGAACCCGGGAAACTGCAAAACTGCCGCATGTGCCGCTGGGCGGGCGCGAGCGGCGGGAATTGAAACCTGGCGAAGGCTGGCTCACGGTCCGCTGGCCGCGCGTTCCCGGGCCACGGAAGGGGCCCGCGAAGGGGGCGAGCGCGCGCCGCAGGGGCGGGGCGGGAGCGGCGAGCCGGGCGTCTCGCGGCCCGGCGGCTCCCGGGGGAGGAGTCTGGCTGTGGTCGGGCCCTGAGGAGCGTGCGGCGGCGCCCGCAGAGGACGCTGCTTTCCGCTCAGGACGGGCCGACAGAGGGAGGGCGCGAGGGGAAGCCGGAAGGAAGACGAGGCGGCGGCGTCAGGCTTCCTCGGGGGAGGCGGAGGCGAGACCCCGGCCCTGGCCTGGGCGGGAGGGCCACGCCCCCGCCGCCGCGCCCGAGGGGCCCAGTGTTTTCGGGGTCGCCGGCCGCACCGGATCCCAATCTTCCGGACCTGGGGACACGGGTGAGCAGGCGTCGCCAGCGCCGGGCGAGCGGGAGGGGCGAGCGGGGAGAGCCCGCGAAGACCTGTGGAGGAATTGGGGAAGGAGGGCAGCGGTGGGAGGGGGCTCGGCCCTTTGTGGCTCCGTGGGCGGGGGGGGGGGCAGGGGGCGGTGGCGGCATCTTTCAAATCCGAGACGTTTCCGCCGCGGGCGGGGGAGGGGCGCGGGCAGCCGGCGCCGCCCTCCGCACCCTGCGGCGGCCCCTCCGCAGCCCGGCGCCGGGCGGGTGTGTGGGGCTGGGGCGGCGGGGTGCGCCGCTCGCGGGGGCGTTTCCGGTCCCGGGCCCCCGGGCGGCGCCCTGGCCCGGGTTGGCGCCCGCCCTTGCCAAAATAAAGCTGTTTCCCTGCGAGATGGTGGGCCGGGGAAGGGCAAGCCCTTCCTTACATTTTTTTTTTTTTTTCTTTACCGGTGCATCTGAAGTAAGCAAGAGATGTGTAGATTGACGGAGAGCCCATTAGGATCTAACGATTTTTAAAAAGCAGAAGCTGCCCTTTGAAACAAAATTGTGTACGTGTTTACTTCAGACTGTGAAATCGTTAACTTATTTGAACTCGACCACCTCCCTCTCCCCATGAATTGACAAACCATTAAGTATAAGAATATCCCTTGGTTTGACTTGAAGCAGTTATTCTGAGTTAATGTCTTCCCCTCCCTCGCCCCCTCCGTCCCCCCCGCAGTTTAGCTATCGTAGGTCTTGTTTTACAGCGACCTCAAAGGGAGAGGAATGAATACACACTTTATGGGCTACAGACCCTTAGATTGTCCGTTACCTCTGGTCTCTTCACGTAAAAATGGAAAACCCAAAATGTAAAATGAACTTTAAAAGGGCATGTTCGTATATAGTGCTTATCTTCTATATCACTCAGCCTTATAAAAATGTAGGGTACAAGGCTGGTCACGTGTTGTTTATACATGAATCTGTACGTCTGGCTCACTGAGCATTCAGGCATTCAGAAACAAAACCTTATCAGCAATGTGGTGTGACCAAAATTGTGTTTTCTTCTGTTGAGGCAGCTAATAGGGTGGAATTTTTTTTTCTCCTTCCCTCTGAATTGTGAGTTTTTGCCTGAATTTGGGTAATAATGGACTTCAAATCTCTTGCGATTGTGACTTATTTTAGTTAGCCTTTGGTAACTTTTTTTTTTTTTTCCAGAAGGATTTTCTTTTCCCCTGACATAAAGTAAATTGAGAAGTCAAACCAGTCTTTTGTTTTCTTGTCTTGAAATGTGAAATTTTGCTGTTCTTTTCATCTGGCAGCTAACTAATGTTAAGCTTACTTCTTCACTTTCACCTTTCGTTGGTCTAAGTGCTAATTGAAACCCCTTTAGTTTGGGTACTGAAATCCTCAAGTCTGTGGGTAGACTGTATAGTACTATGACATTTCTGTTGAGCATCCCTTATAGTCCTCACTTTCCACGTAGTGCTGTTTCCTCTACACGGAGTTTTGTAGGAAGAGTTCAAGGTGTTGTAACTCTTCTCCCCTTTTTGTTTGCTGTTATAGGAAGTGTAAAGTCTGTTAACTTTATTCATGGGGCCTATGAGGAGGAGGGTGGGAATAGCTGTGTAATAGTTCCTAAGCCCACACAATTCTGTAGATTTTCTTTCTCCTAGTTAATGGAAATAATGAGCTATTCCATAAGAATCAAACATTGAACAGTGAATTCCTAGAAGTTTGAACGTAATCTGAAAAGCCAAAAGATTTTACACATTTATTTAGACGAGTTGTTTTTCTTATTGCCTAGCTTCCTAAGATTGGGGAAAAAGGATTTGTCCTACAGTCATAAAACACATGAATGAAAATGTCGAACTTCATTATATCTCAGTCTTAACGTTTTCAGTTTTGTGGAGTTTGAATAGAACAGGTAGTATTTGAGTATTAGAAATGACAGGTTGAGGTCACCTGGCTGGCTCATTTGGTTAAGCGACTGCCTTCCCTCAGGTCATGATCCTGGAGTCCTGGAATCCAGTTCTCCTATGGGGCTCCCTGCTCAGTGGGGAGTCTGCTTCTCTCTCTGATCTTCCCTCCCCATGCTCTGTCTCTCATTCTCTTTCTCAAATAAATAAATAAAATCTAAAAAAAAAAAAAAAATGAAATGACAGGTTGATTACAAGTAATTTTTTAAATATTTGAAGATTACACCTGATTCCCTTGCCAGGAATTTGCAGTACCTAGATTTCCTCAGTGTGAGAAGAAGGGATTGTTGTGGATTTGGAGAAAATGTAATTTAATGAGAGAAGCTTTTAAAATTCTTGGCTTTCTTTGCTCTACTTCCATACCTCTGACAAGTGGTGACATGTAGTAGCTTCCATGGTAGGCAAAGGATTCTAAATATTCCTCAGTTTACTTTTTTTTTCCCCCCCTTCGGAAGAAACTGAGAAACTTTAGTAGTCATAATCATTGTTAACTGACTGTACCCTTAATGACTACACCAGTATGTTTGAATATCTGGGAAATATTTTCTTCTGCTGTTGTGATTGAAAAAAATAATTGACTTGGTGGAAAATGAAATCCCAGTGAGAACGTTAAGGTCAGTTTTGCTTTGGTCTACATTTCTCTAGTTTTCTTAAGTCATTGCAGAGCTGAAGAAAGAACGAAAAGCAATATCCAAAATAAAAGGACATACTATAATCATAGGATTATTCTGTCACGGGTCTTGTATAATATTTTTATACCATCTCCTTTATGGTCTTGTATAATATTTTTGAAGTGAAATAACTTACTGATCATAATGTAGTACAGAAGCTTATACTTCTGATCTGAATTTACTTGATGGAGCCCTATAGAGTTTTCATTGTGGTCGGAAATGAAGAACATAGACCTGAGGTGTGATACTTGGTTAGAGTAGGGGAAGCTATACTGACATCCACCAAACTTGATAAATTCTTCAAAAGGCAAGGTGTTTGTTTTTTAATAGATGTTTGTCACAGCTCCAGAAAATTCTGTGTAGTGGTTCACCATCATTCTAAAGACAGAGTACTTTTCCAGACATTCTCAGCTGTCAGGGTGGTTTTGATAATTTGAAAGTAAACTTGCTGGCACCAATATTTTGTCCACCTTATGGAGAAACCTATCACTTCGTTAATACGAACAGTGTTTTACTTTGTCACTGGTGCTTTCTGTTTGTTTTGTTTTAGTTTGTTTAGTTTGTTTTGTTTTGTTTTGTTTTTGCACTGGCATCAGCCCTTTGAAGATTAGCCTTTGTTGAGCCAGTTTCATGATTTGTACCATCAAAATACTCCCTAAATCTTTGAATGTCTAAGATCCCTTTCATCCAGGGTAAAAAGAGAACTGTGTTTGAGTGCTGAGACCTTTTAACTGGGACGCCTGGACCCGGTACAGGTGTGGAGATTCAGGAGTTGGGAAAGTGCCACAAAAAGCCTAGCCAGTGAGTGCATTAGTAAGTGCAACTGTAGATGTTTATGTAGTAGTGTAATGTGTCAGGCACTGGTCCTAAGATCTTTATGAAATTCATTTAATCAACTCATTGAGAAGAGTTCCATTTTTATCTTCCATTTCACTGATTACCATACTGTGGCACAGAAAGGAACTAATTTACAAAAGGTTACACAACTAGTAAGTTGAAGAATTGGGCTTTCACGACTCCACAGCTCACGCTCTTAATTTTTTGGCAATAACTTGACATTCAGAATGCCTTGGATCCTTCCCAAGAAAAGTTCTCTATCTTCTGTGTTGGCGATTGTGGCACTGAAAGATGCAGCAGCATCTCAGTTAATAACGTGCAGTTGGGAAGCACTTCGTCCGGATGATGACCTACAGTCCGCTGCCCTTCCTCGATGTTGTTACTTCATCCTTTGTAGAATTTCTTTGCAGTCCTTGGCAACCTCCTTCTCCTCTTTTTATTTCATTTAACATACACAGCTCAGTTGATGGCAAATTAATCTCATTTTTACATTCAGCAGTTATTTAATACTTTATTCTTTCCTTGATCTTCCAGGTTTTGCCTGGTTAACATTGGAAAAGCTTGCTTTCCTTCTGTTTGTGTTTCTGTGGCTGCTCAGTGGGAGGGTACTACAAATGACACACCTGTGGGATAAAAAACTAGGTGTCAAAGTGAAATTAGACACCCCTCACCCCCAATAAAATCCACTGCCATCAACCTCTGAAATCTTTGTGTTTGGAGTTATTTTTTAAAATTTCAACTTTTTCATGCCTTTCTCCAGTTAATCTTGGTTTCTGCTCCTTTAATAACAATGTTCAGAATCTGTAAAATACATAGCTTATTGTTACTATTCTTTAATTGTGATTAGCAGTATTTACTTTGTGTAGATTTTCTTTGTAAATACAGTTTTGGGTATATTTTGACTTTTGAAGCCTGTGGACTTAAGCATCTTTTTTGTAATACTGTTATTTTACAGTCACATTGATTATTTGAGGAAAACCTGTTGGAATAAGTTCCCATAAGAGGTGTTTTTCAGATTTTTAAATAGAATTGTGTATGTTAATCTGGATTGTTGACTGATTTAATCCTGATCACCTAATAGCTGTGTTTGTTTCAAAGCTGTTTTATGTGGTAGAATTCACTCAATAGAGAAAAAAAGTATTAGAACCCCAATTTTTTCTTTTTCGTTTTTCTTTCAGTCAGAGTTTATAAAATTTCCTACTTCTATAGGTAGCCCTCAGATTTAAAAATCAGGTGGACTTTGTCCTCTAATGTTTTGCAGGAAGTCAGTGGGTGGAGAATAGAAGAAGGGATCTCGTCCTGTGTGTGGCATTCTGACTTTATTCAGTGCTGTTATTCTCTGCCATCAACCAGATCAGTAAAAGCCATTGAATTGAGCCCATAACTTAGAAAAAGAAGTTATAATACCCATAATTTTTATATAAAAGTTCATTGCACTTTATTAGATTCTGAATTTCATTATATTATGTTTGTACAACCCCCATTTAATTCTTACTCTGGTCAGCATTTTTCATTGTGGAATATGTTCTGATACTCTAATGACCAGCTTTAAAATACAGGATTTTAAAGCATATCTCTTGACACAAAAATTGTCTCGGACACATCGTGTGGTTCTCAAATGTATGCAGTTATTATTGTAGTTGATAAAATAGAAAATAGGTTGTGGTTCTGATTCTATAATATTTTTTCTCATTGTTTTTTCTTTATTTTTTTCAACAGATTATCTTGTAGAGGAATGTCCTTTATGTTTTTAACCTCAATAAAGGGTACTCACAGTACATAAAAGAGAAAGTGTTTCAGAAATCCACTGAACCTGCAGTAGGTGGAGAAAGCAGTTAGTTGTGTGATTAGGTAACAGTTCTTAAAATATTTTAGGTGAAAGTGGAATATATACAGGTTACATTAAGAATTACATTTAGGGGGGCGCCTGGGTGGCTCAGTGGGTTAAGCCACTGCCTTCGGCTCAGGTCATGATCTCAGGGTCCTGGGATCGAGTCCCGCATCGGGCTCTCTGCTCAGCGGGGAGCCTGCTTCCCTCTCTCTCTCTCTCTCTGCCTGCCTCTCTGTCTACTTGTGATCTCTCTCTGTCAAATAAATAAATAAAATCTTAAAAAAAAAAAAAAAAAAAGAATTACATTTAGGGACAGCTGGGTGGCTCAGTTGGTTAAGCAGCTGCCTTCTTCTCAGGTCATGATCCCAGTGTCCTGGGATCGAGTCCCGCATCGGGCTCCTTGCTCAGCAGGGAGCCTGCTTCTCCCTCTGCCTCTGCCTGCCATTCTGTCTGCCTGTGCTCGCTCTCTCTCCCTCTCTCTCTGACAAATAAATAAAATCTTTAAAAAAAAAAAAAAAGAATTACATTTAATTTGGGGCACCTGGGTGGCTCAGTGGGTTGGGCCTCTGCCTTCGGCTTGGGTCGTGATCTCGGGGTCCCGGGATCGAGCACCATGTTGGACTCTCTGCTCAGTGGGGAGCCTGCTTCTCCCTCTCTCTCTCCCTGCCTCTCTGCCTACTTGTGATTTCTGTCAAATAAATAAATAAAATCTTAAAAAAAAAAGAATTACATTTAATTCAGCTTTTAAGCATTTTAAGGCTTGTGCTTTTCTCCTGTTTTTGTGATCTAAAGGGTAAATACTCTTCTAGGAAAAACAACTTGAGCTATGCATTTTAATCACATACTCTTAATATTTGATCAAGAGGCAGTCTGAAGCAGAGATTGGTACATGTGGTCTGTAGCCTGTTTTTGGAAATAAGTTTTACTGAAACACAGTATGCCCGTTTGTTTATATACTGTCTTTTGCTGCTTTGGGGCTATACCAACAGAGTTAAGCATTTGGGACAGAGACTTTACAGCTTGCATATTCTTTAGAATATTTTGTCTTTGTGTAAGAGGAGAAAGTAGTATACCCTTTAAAAGTTTATTTTTCTAAATTAGATAATCATTGCGTATGTAAATTTAGAAGGCTTAAAAAAGGTCTTTAAGTTTTTCCGCTTTCTGTAGTGTGAACCACTGTTCGTATTGGAGCCAAGTGCTAGCTACCTCCTTTGCTCATTTTACTTGTATTGCAATTTTTTCTTATGATAGAGAATAAAATTTCTTATTCTTGTGTTATCAGAAGTTTGGAAATGAAATTTCAAGACAGCTAGGTTTGCTTATTTTTTAAGATTTTTTTTATTTGTCAGAGAGAGCACAAGCAGGGGGAGCAGCAGGCAGAGGGAGAAGCAGACTCCCGGCTGAACAGGGAGCCTGATGCAGGACTCCATCCCGGGACCTTGGGATCGTGACCTGAGCCGAAAGCAGACGCTTAACTGACTGAGCCACCCAGGTGTCCCAAGATCGATAGATTTTAAGAAAAACGTTATTTAGTTTTATCTTTTCCTCTATATTTTGCACTTTTTAGTTCTTAAAATTCCTTACTTTCTTAAAAAAAACTTTACATGACTTGTTTCACCTATTTGCTGCTGCCTTTTTAGCTTTTGTTTAGAATAGCTAGTTTTAAAACTTTTTAAATGATAATCATGGTTTGGGCTATAGTCTGTAGTAAGAATAAATGCATATGGTGTTTTGGGGCTCTAGTGGTTGGCAACTCTCAGTCTGAGTACTTAACAGTACAATGACCAGCACTTAATGAATACTCAGTAAACATTTGTTGAGTTAAACTTAAGCAGCCATTAATTTGTGATAAAAAATTAAATAATTTCTTGATTCCTGGGAATTAGTCTGTGGGTGCTAACTTCTGCAGATAACAGGATGTGTGACTTATTTTGAAGCTAATTTTAGGTATGACAGAATGGTATGTGACATAATACATTTATTAAAAAGGGAAAATTCATAAAATATGTCAAATCACTGATAATATAGTACAGACTATAAAATATTTTTAGGATATTGATTTCAAGTTTTGTTTTTGGGAGAGGAGGAATCTTGTTAGAGTAAATGGTTATGTTATGGACATTTGAGGGTTGTTAGTTGATGATTTTAAACTTTGCACCTTTTCACGTTTTTAGTTAATATATTTTGAAGTCTGTAGTCTCAAAAGTGACAGCTTTATTTTGAATTGTACTAGATACAGATCTGTTTAAATTATTAAACTTAATTACTTGATTTCTAAATTACTTACCTTTTCTGCCTCCTTTATTTTATTTTATTTTATTTTTTTTAAAGATTTTATTTATTTGACAGAGAGACCACGAGAGAGGGAACACAAGCAGGGGGACTTGAGAGGGAGAAGCAGGCTTCCCACTCAGCAGAGAGCCTGAGTGGGGCTCTTTCCCAGGACTCTGGGATCATGATCTGAGCCGAAGGCAGCCGCTTAATGACTAAGCCACTCAGGTGCCCCTCTGCCTATTTTAGTATTAAGATATTGTAAATAAAAATTACCTTATCAGGAAGAAAGTGAACCTTAGATTACAAAGGCCTGGGAAATAAGGGTGCATAAAGCAGTCATAATGAGGATTACATAAAGTTGGCTCACTGTAATTTTATAAAAGCAGACTTCACTTGTTTCAGTATGGTTTCCTGAGTATGATTTTAAAAACTCAGATCTAGTAAAACCCAGACATAACAAATGAGCCCTGAAAGAGTCACAGCAAGAAATCAAGTCCCTACAAAAAATCAGGTCATGTTATGAAGTTAAAGAAATGACCAGGGCGCCTGGGTGGCTCGGTGGGTTAAAGCCTCTGCCTTCGGCTCGGGTTGTGATCTCAGGGTCCTGGGATCGAGTCCTGCATCGGGGGTCTCTGCTCGGCGGGGAACCTGCTTCCTCCTTTCTCTGCCTTCCTCTCTGCCTACTTCTGATCTGTCTCTGTCAAAGAAATAAATAAAATCTTTAAAAAAAAAAAAAAAAAGATTTGGGACACCTGGGTGGCTCAGTTGGTTGGGCGGCTGCCTTCGGCTCAGGTCATGATCCCGGCGTCCTGGGATCGAGTCCCGCATCGGGCTCCTTGATCAGCGGGGAGCCTGCTTCTCCCTCTGCCTCTGCCTACCACTCTGTCTGCCTGTGCTCATGCTCTCTCTCTCTTTGACAAATAAATAAATAAAATCTTAAAAAAAAAAAAAAAGATTTTAAGAAATGACCAGAGGGAGAGGCTGTTCAGCTAATCTGCAAGGAATTCTGGGGTCTAGCAGTGTGATCCAAATCCATCTGGGCCCTGGCTACCAGTTCTTCTCACCTGGGGTAAATATGGATGAGGACAATTTTGGGTCTTGCAGCTAGGGTTAGGACTTCCCAGTTTATCAATGCATGCATTTCTGTAAGATAAATTTCTAGAGGTAGAATTGATAGATTGAGATACTGAACATTTACATTGCCAGATACTCTGCTTTCTGTAGTCATTCACTTGCAGTTCTGAAATTCAGAAAGCTCTTAAAATCAAGTTTGAAGAGAAAACTGACAAAACTCAACCTGAAGTAACATGAGGCTATTTCTAGTATTGTTTTCACACTGTTCGTATTTCTCACAGAAAAGATCGTAATATGTTCAGTTATGGAGTGCTGCACCAGATTTCTTGAGAACGTCCTGAAATACATGATATATATACCATATTACCTCTGTAAAACCTGAAAAATTCTAAATTCCAGAACATATCTAGCTCTAAGGGTTTTGAATAAGGGCATGTAGGTATGAATTGGCTTACACTCCTGTGTAAGAATACTCATTGTCCCACACCGTTACTAACACTGGATTTTGCATCATTGATAAGTGAAAATAGCCCATGATTTTAGGTATTATTAGCCTTAGAGGTTGTAGTAGTAGATGAGATTTATAGTGTAACTTCGAGATCTGGAAGAGCAAAGTCATTACCTTAAATGACCCAAAGTCTCACTCTGCCTTTGCACCTGTTTTAGTTACGTTTAGAATTAAGTTGGCTGGAAATTTGACAAGTGTATATCAAGTTAGCAATTTGTGTAATAGTATAGTTGGGCAGGAAGTACAATGTGATCTTTTTGACATATGGGAGATACTTTGTGAGAAAAAGTGTTAGTGGTTCCAATCACGGTAATATTTATAGGTTTCCTGTGAGTGGTACTTGATTTTTTGATTATGGGAACTAAGAGTTATCTAATTAGAGAAGAAGTGATAGTTTTTAGCTATTTATTAATTCTTTATGGGTTTTACCTCTTTTCCTGATTTGTAACTCCTTTGCCATATGTTGTAATTACTGATTTCCAAATAATTTAAATTTTATTTCAGCTGGAATTTCTTTTAATGAATGCTTTGCAATATAACATTTTTTCCTCTCAGGTGGTTAGTGAGTTGTTCCAACATTATTTGTTGAAATAAGGCAATCTTTCATTTTAAAATGCTAGAGTTTAGTCTGTCTAATTTCTTATATTTACTTGGGCTTATTGTAGATTTGTAATATATATATATATTTTGTAATATATTTTAATATTTGATAAGAATCATGAGGAAAAACTTGCCCTCCCTTTCCCTCAAATATCTTGGCAACTTCTGTGCATTCTTTTAGACGAATCTTTTGCAGATAGGATTTAGATTGGATTTGTCTTAAAGTTACACATTTTGGAGAGCGTTCATATTTGTATAATATGGAGTCTTCATATAGTAACACATGTCTCTCTATCATGTTTAGTTTAAAAAAGTTTTTTTCCCCAGTAAAATTGTATACTCAAAAAGATTTCTAGGATGGAACCACTGTGCAAAGATACATTGCATATACTTCCCTTACTGGACTGAACTACACATATAAAAAACATAGTGTATACTTTGGAAGTAAACTAATGGAATCTACTTACCATATAGTTTAAGTAATTTAAATTAAGTATAAAACCTTTGTAAGTACATTTAGACTATATCCTGAAAATAAGGTTCTCCATATAAGAGAAAGGGTTGTTGTTGTTTTTTTGGGTGTGTGTGTTTTTTTCCTCATAAATTATGGTCCTGTATTGCCACTAAACAACTACGAGATTTGGCTTTGCTGGTAATTTAAATTCTTTATTTTAAAATAATTAAAAAATATGTGCTTATTGATGTGCTCCTTATTTTCTAGAATGTTTATATTTTGAAGAAAAGACAAAAAGTTCATTTAAAACTGTAAATGTTAATTTTCTTCAGTCTTTTTTATTTTAAATCTAATAGACTTTAAAATGGCCCTTTTCTCATGGTTCATTTTAGTGTCTGTAGTTGAACTTCAAATAAATACAATTTCTATATAAATCTGCCTTTTAAGCACTGTATCCTAAAAATGTACTGGCCTGGATACTCTGACCTTTTTTTTTTTTTTTTTTTTTTTTTAGTTACTCCAGAGGATTCGCAGAACATAGGATGTTACTGCAAAATCTACCTCGTGTGTTACTCTCTTTAACTCATGAGCTGCACAATTGCAAATTTGAGCAAGACGGCTGCAGACTGTGTTGAAGAACTGAAGAACCTAATTAACACAGGATGACCTAGGAGTGATTCTAAGTGTATAACAAGATACTCACTAGTGAATGTGTCAGTCTTGATTCTGAATGCTGCAGATAACAGCAAGCAGAGTTTCTCCTTTTTTTATTTCTGAAGCATTCACTTGACCTTCCATCAGTGACTGACTTTTCCAATCTGTTCCAGGAGATATTAATGGAATACAGTCATGTCCACTCAAGACGAGAGGCAGATCAATACTGAATATGCTGTGTCCTTGTTGGAACAGTTAAAACTGTTTTATGAACAGCAGTTGTTTACTGACATAGTGTTAATTGTTGAGGGCACTGAATTCCCTTGTCATAAGATGGTTCTTGCAACATGTAGCTCTTATTTTAGGTAAGTACTTTAATCTTACTTGGTTTTTAATTTCAAATGTAGAATGTCAGCTTATTTTAATGTTTTAGGAGGAATTCTTTTAAACGTTTAAGTTAAAAAGAAAAGATGTCTTAATGTTTTACTTAACTTTTCTATCCCAGTGGTGTAGTGCTTGCCAGATCACTTCCTTGCATGGAAAAGACAAGTGAAAGAAGTTTTTACAAAGGTTTAAATGTAAGAAATTTGTTGAAATTAACTCAGGTGAAGTTTTAATTATGGGGAGGCAAAAAGATTGAAAGAGAAAGAAAAATTGAATAATTTTTATTTACCATTGAGATTTTAAAATACTACATTTAGAAAAGAGTAGTCATTGTTGATATAAGTAGGCTTGAGAATAACTTTTAGAGGATCAGTGTTGCTATTCAGATATGTTAAGGACTTTATTTCCTTAGGAAAAATGTTTTTTTCATTCTTGGTTATTGTTATCATTTATGATATTGGCCTTACCAGACTCCTTGCCAGATTTAAATAGTTAGTAATTAATAACATTGTTCTCTGTGCCTTAGAATTTAGAAGCTGATTATTTGTAATAGCAAATAAGTAAGTAAAGCATAACTTTACATTTTTATGATCTTCTGAAACTTTTAATCTTTTTTAGGTAGGTTTCTCTTTATTATGTGTTTTATGAGAGGAATAGAAGCAAAGGCATAGAAATTCTTTTGTGGTCTGCCCTTAGGTTGAATTTTTTTTAATATCTGAAAGGGACAGGGTGAATAAAGATGAGTTAAATGTGGACCAGTATAATCCTTTCACAGATATTAGTGGCCATAAAGTGGAGATCAGCAGTGAAAGTTAATTTCTGCTGTTCTTTAGTGACAACTGTAGACAGGATTTGATTTTTTAAGGTTAACATACATGAAGGTGTAGAAATGCTGCATTTCTTAATGTAACGTATCTCATGATTGCAGAAGCTGAGGCCCAAATGCTAATTACCTTTGCTGTGCCTGCAGTTGTTTCAGGTTAAACTGTGGAGTTTTCATGCAATTTCAGACACTGATTTTCTTAGAAAGCTTAGCATATTTGCAAACAGTGGTTCTAAAACTTGGTTGATCATCAGACTCCTCAAGTGCTTCTACAGAGATTCTTGGATTTCAAACCTAGAAATTCTGATTTAGTGGGTCTGGGTTAAAATTTCAGAATTTTTTATGCTTAAGAGCTTCCTAAATGATTGTGATAGTTTCTTCTTCTTCCTCCAATTTCTAGTACCATGTAACTAAGCCAATAGCTTAGTTACATGGTACTAGAAATTGGAGGTTATAGATTGAGTCAATACCTAGGCTTATTAGCTCTCCCCTTTTGAAGATTTTTGAGAGAGAGTGAAAACAAGCACTGGGGCGGGGTGAGAGGAGCAGAGAGAATCTCCAGCAGACTCCCTGCTGAGTGTGGAGCCCAATGCAGGGCTCGATCCCAGGACCATGATCTGAGCTAAAATTAAGAAAGATTCATCAGAGAAGTAAGAAGCAACAGTCCAGTACCATGCTGCTTAGGACAAGAGAGCTGGGGTGTCAGAAAACTGGAATCAAGGGCAACACACACCACAAAAGCAGTTAGGTAGTCACTGGTGTAGCTTAGAATGAGGAATAAGGACAACCTTTTCTCATTCTTTCTTTTTTATCCTCATTGAACTTTACCTCAGGTTGGTCATTGGGATTCTTGGGGTGCATTTTTGAGTGTTTTAGTCCCCCTCAGATAACTTACTCACCTTTAACACATGTCACTTTGTAAATAAATAATTCATAGCCTGTTGCATTAATGCTTGACCTTCTCCAGAGTTTCAGTAATATTTAAATACTTAACTGATTGTTGATTATTTCCTTACCTTAAAGGTATCCAAAATTTAACTCCCCCTTTTCCCAGGATTAACTTGACCTTGCAATTCCTTGACCTTAAAATTTTTCTCTCAATGACTAGCAGTATTTTTTCAGGCACTTAATTGGAAAATAAACACATAGCTTTATTTCCCTCTCTACTCTGTTCATTTCCTCTGTTCAGAAAAATCACTGGATCTTGATTCATTGTGATAGCTTTTGTATCCATTTCTGCCACCCTGGGGCAGGTTCTTCTTATTCCTGTTGTAGATTATTGCAGTAGACTCACAGTCTGTTTTCCTGTCTCCAGCCTTTGGCCCTTGAGGTCAGTAGAGTAGTAGTCCTTAGAATACATTTTATCCTGCTGATAAATCCAGGCATGAAACCCTTCAGTGTTCTCCACTGTAAGGAAAAGCTCAGACGCCTCCGTCTCTTTTTAAAAGCCCTGTGACCTGACTGCCACTCATCTTCCCAGCTTGCTTTCCAGTCTTCTGCATGAGCTCTTACATCCCTGGAAAAAACGGTCATGTTCTGCGGTGATTCACTAGTTTATCCATGTTGATGGCTTTCCTCATCTTGTCGTTGAGGAGCCTAAGCTAGGGCTATTGTGATACCCACTTTTGATCACATACAGATTTTTCTCTTGTATGCATGCAGTAATATTCTTCGCATTGTTCTTTTCATCTCTCACCTGTAGTGGGTGTTTTTTTTTTTTAAGATTTTATTTATTTATTTGACAGGCAGAGATCACAAGTAGGCGGAGAGGCACGTAGAGAGAGGAGGAAGCAGGCTCCCTGCTGAGCAGAGAGCCCAATGCGGGGGTTGATCCCAGGACGCTGGGATCATGACCTGAGCCAAAGGCAGAGGCTTTAACCCACGGAGCCACCCAGGCGCCCCAGTGGGTGTTCTACCTTTTCTCTACACCACCAGGTCCCTTTTTGGTGTAGTTTCCTGTGTATAATACTTTTAGGAAACTACCATGTATATTTTTAGGGAATCATTTGAGCGAATGACATTTTTAACAGATTTATTGAGTTATAATTTACATATCACAAAACCCACCCATTTTAAATGAATTTTAATATATTTACAGACATGCAGAACCATCTCTATCATCTAATTTGAAACATTTCACTCACCTTTGTGCCCCCTTACAGTCAGCCACCATTCTTACCCACAGTCCTGGGTAGCTTCTAATCTCTCTCCTGTCTCTATATTTGTTTTTGGGGGGGCTATTTCATATAAATGGAATCCTACAAGATGTGGTCTTTTGTGTTTGGCTTCTTTCTTTGAGCATGTGTTGGAGGTTCATCTATGTTGTAATACGCATCAACACTTAGTTCCTTTTTATTGCTGAATAGTATTCCATTGTATGAATATAAAGAGTAAATGAATTTTGATGTTTTCACTCAGAATGGCATAACAGAATAGTCTGATACATCTTTGGCACTGAATTATGCTTTTTTTTGCTGTCTCCCTCAACACTTTCCCTAGAACATGTTCTTCAGCAAATACTCTAAATAAACATCTGTGTTGTCTCGTTTCCTTTTTATGTCTATGTTGGTTTTACCTTAAACCCTTAAGCTTTGTTTTCTCTCTCTCTCTCTGGTAGGGCCATGTTCATGAGTGGACTCAGTGAAAGCAAACAGACACATGTGCACCTGAGGAATGTGGATGCAGCCACCTTACAGATAATAATCGCTTACGCATACACGGGTAACTTGGCAATAAATGACAGCACTGTAGAACAGCTTTATGAAACCGCTTGCTTCCTGCAGGTAAGTAGGTCTTCCTGTTATATACATAAACTGTAGTTTATGTATTCAAGAGACATTGTTTCATAAGTGTTGTGTTACATTGATATAATTTTCTTACTGCAGATTTTAGAAGGTAGGTTTTCTCTTTTTATTTTTTATTTATTTATTTATTTTTAAAGATTTTATTTATTCGACAGAGGAAGATCACAAGTAGGCAGAGAGGCAGGCAGAGAGAGAAGGAAGCAGGCTCCTTGCTGAGCAGAGAGCCCGATGCGGGGCTCGATCCCAGGACCCTGAGATCATGACCTGAGCCGAAGGCAGAGGCTTAACCCCCTGAGCCACCCAGGCGCTCCGGTTTTCTCTTTTTAAAATGTACAAGGGAGGGCGCCTGGCTGGCTCAGTTGGAAACACGGGCAGCTCTTGATGTCAGGGTCCTGGGTTTGGGCCCCATATTGGTGTAAAGATTCCTTAAATAAATAAATTTTAAAATAATGTATAAGGGAAAAACAATAGGATTTGATCAGCCAGTAAACTTCTTTAGTTTTATGATGGGAACTTAATTAAAAGATGGGTGAAAATTTCATACTGGTTTCACACTCTAATATACCTGAGAATATGGGTTTCAAGTAAAAATTAAAAAAAAATTTTTTTTTAGGATTTATTTATTTGACAGAGATCACAAGTAGGCAGAGAGGCAGGCAGAGAGAGAGGAAGGGAAGCAGGCTCCCTGCTGAGCAGAGAGCCCGATGCGGGGCTCGAGCCCAGGATCCTGAGATCATGACCTGAGCCGAAGGCAGAGGCTTTAACTCACTGAGCCACCCAGGCGCCCCTCAAGTAACAATAATTTTTAAAAGTACTTACTAAAATGTACTTATTAAATTTAAGCGCTTCAGGGGCTCATTGGGCTCTCTGCTCAGCAGGGAGTCTGCTTCCCTCTCTCTCTCTGCTTGCCTCTCTGCCTACTTGTGATCTTTGTCTGCCAAATAAATAAATAAAATCTTTTAAAAAAAACCCAAAACAAAACTGTAAGGGCTTCAATTTTTTTTTCCTAAAGCCAGAGATGTATTAATTTTTGATGGTATTACTTTTCACAGAAAATCTGAATTTTTTTAAAAAGGTTTTATTTATTTATTTGACAGAGATTACAAGGAGGCAGAGAGGCAGGCAGACAGACAGGAGGAAGCAGGCTCCCTGCTGAGCAGAGAGCCTGACGTGGGGCTTGATCCAGGATCCCCAGATATGACCTGAGCCTAAGGCAGAGGCTTAACCGACTGAGCCACTCAGGTGCCCCAAATCAGAAGATTTTTTTTTTTTTTTTAAGATTTTATTTATTTATTTGACAGAGATCACAAGCAGGCAGAGAGGCAGGCAGAGAGAGAGAGGAAGGGAAGCAGGCTCCCTGCTGAGCAGAGAGCCCGATGTGGGGCTCGATTCCAGGACCCTGAGACCATGACCTGAGCCGAAGGCAGAGGCTTAACCCACTGAGCCACCCAGGCGCCCCAAATATGAAGATTCTTATGGAAATTATCAGACTTTATTTTTAATAGCCATGTGACTATATTTGTGCTATTAAGGAGAACTATTTAAAAAAGTGATCATTGATCCATTTACAGATGAACTATTTTACTCTATTTTCCTCTCAACATTTAAAAAACATTTAAGAGGAATTTTAAAAAATATATTCTTCATTCCTTTCTCTTGTTTTGAAAGAACAGTTTGTACTTCAGAAACAGTTTCTCTGAGGGGAGAACCTTGACCCTAAAGATTGTTTTTGGGGAGAACAGGTCATGATACCTAATAGGTACTTCATAATGTGTGCTGCATTGAGTATGAATGACACTGAATGAAATTCTGGGAACCAGAACTCAGTCCATGTTTTTTTTTTTTTTTAAAGATTTTTATTTATTTATTTGACAGATCACAAGTAGGCAGAGAGGCAGGCAGAGAGAGAGGAGGAAGCAGGCTCCCCACTGAGCAGAGAGCCCAACACGGGGCTCGATCCCAGGACCCTGGGATCATGACCCGAGCCGAAGGCAGAGGCTTCAACCCACTGAGCCACCCAGGTGCCCCCAGTCCATGTTTTATAGTGTCCTGCTGTACTTAAAACTCGGGAAATTGAAGTCCATAGTAGCTTCCTGGTGCTTTAGAATTAAAGGCATTCATAACCCACTTCCAGACCTGAAAGGAGCAAATGCGTACAGTCTGCACGGTCTTTCCATAGTTTTTCAGTAACCTTTTTTAGAACCAGACGCTGAAATAAGGTATTTTTTAGAATTGCTAAAAAAAAAAGTTGAGGAATTTTAGGAAATTTGGGTTCCAGGGTACTTTATTACTGTAAATAGTGACACTGTTCCTTACAACTTTTTTCCTACCACGTTAATGAACTCTATATGCACATAGTTACCAAATGTAACACAGGACTCTCTTGGACTGGGCTGTCCTCTGACAAGAGGCTTTTGGTAACTACCAACATGACTTTCCATATTAACCACAGAGAATGATAATGTTTTTATATGCCTGCTACTATTCTAATGTTCTATCTAGGTTAGAGGTTGTGCTTTATCTACAGATATATAGATATCATCTAATCCTTATTATAATCATTGGTAAGGATCTCCCCATTGTATACTGGAGAAAGCTGAGGCTTAGAGGAGTAAACCTGCCTAATACTGCCTAAGTACTGACCATACAGTCTAAGCACCCTGACTTCTCACTGTAAACTATTTCTAGTTACCTTGCTGTGGTATTTTAAGTAGAGTAGGTAGCATTCCTGTTTCAGCTGAGATCTACTTTCCTTCTTAAGAAAAAAAAACAAATCTAGGAAACAGAACGGCTAAGGTGGGTTATTTAAATATAATTTATAACGGCATATTAATGTATTTATTCCTTTGGTGACATAATTTTTCTAGGTAAGAAAGGCAAATAAGTACTTAGTCATTGTGCCTGGTTTTCTTGTTCTATGGTACTGTCTTGTTCATGTTGAGGAAACCAGATTCTACTCAACAGTAATCATTTATAATAAATGATTATCATTTATCATTATAAATTTATGTACTGTGATTTACATTGTTTCCATTTGGTTTTTTTAATTACATATTTTTAAAGCCTAGAAAAGTACAGAACTTATGCATACATTTCCATACTTTTCCTTTAAGACCATTTATTGTTAAGAGCCTATTTTTAATGTTACACTGTTAGCTCCTAAATAGGATACTTAAGTAGGCCACTGGACAAGTAGTAGAAATGCAAAACTATTTTATTATTACTGGAAGGCATTATCTCTTTGCCCAAGCATACATATCTAAAAATAGAAACTGCAGTATAGGAATTTGATTAATAATACTTGGATTTAAAAGAAAACTTGCATTTTACATAAAAGTAAAATTTGTCTTTATCACCCCCCCATTTTAGGTAGAAGATGTATTACAGCGTTGTCGAGAATACTTAATTAAAAAAATAAATGCAGAGAATTGCGTGCGATTGTTGAGTTTTGCTGATCTGTTCAGTTGTGAGGAATTAAAACAAAGTGCTAAAAGAATGGTGGAGCACAAGTTCACTGCTGTGTATCACCAGGAAGCGTTCATGCAGCTGTCACATGACCTACTGATAGACATCCTCAGTAGTGACAATTTAAATGTTGAAAAGGAGGAGACGGTTCGCGAAGCTGCTATGCTGTGGCTAGAGTACAACACAGAATCACGATCCCAGTATTTGTCTTCAGTTCTTAGCCAAATCAGAATTGATGCACTTTCCGAAGTAACACAGAGAGCTTGGTTTCAAGGCCTGCCGCCCAATGACAAGTCTGTAGTGGTTCAAGGTCTGTATAAGTCTATGCCCAAGTTTTTCAAACCAAGACTTGGAATGACTAAAGAGGAGATGATGATTTTCATTGAAGCATCTTCAGAAAATCCTTGTAGTCTTTACTCTTCTGTCTGTTACAGCCCCCAAGCAGAAAAAGTTTACAAGCTGTGTAGCCCACCAGCCGATTTGCATAAGGTTGGGACTGTTGTAACTCCTGATAATGACATCTATATAGCAGGGGGTCAAGTTCCTCTGAAAAACACAAAAACAAATCACAGTAAAACAAGCAAACTTCAGACTGCCTTCAGAACTGTGAATTGCTTTTATTGGTTTGATGCACAGCAAAATACCTGGTTTCCAAAGACCCCGATGCTTTTTGTCCGTATAAAGCCATCTCTGGTTTGCTGTGAAGGCTATATCTATGCAATTGGAGGAGACAGTGTAGGTGGAGAACTCAATCGGAGGACCGTGGAAAGATACGATACTGAGAAGGATGAGTGGACAATGGTAAGCCCTCTGCCTTGTGCGTGGCAGTGGAGTGCGGCAGTTGTGGTTCACGACTGCATTTATGTGATGACGCTGAACCTCATGTACTGTTACTTTCCCAGGTCTGATTCATGGGTAGAAATGGCCATGAGACAGACTAGCAGGTCTTTTGCTTCGGCTGCGGCTTTTGGTGATAAAATTTTCTATATTGGAGGGTTGCACATTGCTACCAATTCTGGCATAAGGCTCCCCTCTGGCACTGTAGATGGGTCTTCAGTAACTGTGGAGATTTACGATGTGAACAAAAATGAGTGGAAAATGGCAGCCAACATCCCTGCTAAGAGGTACTCAGACCCCTGTGTTAGAGCTGTTGTGATCTCAAATTCTCTCTGTGTGTTTATGCGAGAAACCCACTTAAACGAGAGAGCTAAGTATGTCACCTACCAGTATGATCTGGAACTTGACCGGTGGTCTCTGCGGCAGCATATATCTGAGCGTGTACTGTGGGACTTAGGGAGAGATTTTCGGTGCACTGTGGGGAAACTGTATCCATCCTGCCTTGAAGAATCTCCATGGAAACCACCAACTTACCTTTTTTCACCGGATGGGACCGAGGAGTTTGAACTGGATGGAGAAATGGTTGCACTACCACCTGTATAGCCGGCGAGTTGAGGGAGTGCACGCCTGATGTCTGTGCTTTGTCATTTTCTTTGCTAAACAGGAGAGGCTATGAAAGGACTAAATATGAGTACATAAAAGTCTATCTTTGATAAATTTTATTTTTATGCCCTACTTAATATTTGCATCAGTATAATATATATCCGTGAGTCTTACAGAAAGATATGCTTCCGTAATATGAAATAGATTATCCAATAATTGAGAAACTTCTACGTGTATCATGAGAGCATAAGAATCTGGATTATCTAATAACATTGTTAGCCCTGTGTTATGTACAGTTCAAAAAGTTCACTTATTAAAGTAGTTTCCTGTTCCTAGTGTGGTATATCACAAATTGTGCCGAGGTTATTTTAGTATATGTATTTCATTCCCATGCTTCTGTTCTAAAGTCCTAGAATACTTTTTTTTTCAGTGTAATTAATTCCGCTGCGCTTGACACTAGTGTCCATGTTGGTACAGAAATGTTGTCAAAATCCTGTACTATAGTTGAGGAAGATCTTCCATTTTATGGTATTGCACAGGGAAAGCTATGACTGCAGGATCAGTCTAACTATACTATTAGGTGCATGTATTCTCTCTTCACTAACTTATACTTGTCTATCTAGAATACAGGTCTTCCAGTTAGCTGGTCATTTACCAGGTGTGGACTTAAGTTGCTGGGCTTGCACTAAGAATTGCTAGTCCCTCGTTGTGCGGGTCTGTGTGGAGCTTTAATCAGTAAATGCCTCCACTTGATTACATTAACATTGGCTCATGCATATAACTACCTGCTGCTGTTGTATTTCTCCATCTTAAAGATTTAGAGTGGGTTAACCAGGTCATTACATCCTAATTTAATAACAAGCATTACTGTAGAGTGACTGTGTATAGTTACCCATTAGCTGTCAGGGTGTGCGTGTGGTTTTTTTTAACCCGTTGTGTGCGTGTGTGGGGGGGTAGGAGTAGAAAGGTGAACTGTTCAGGAATTCTCTGCACTAGCCGTGCAGATGAGCAGGTAACTAGTGCTGCTCTGGCATTAATCCCAGGAACCACTAGCAGTAGCGGGGCGCCGCCAGTCTAACGTGAGCACAGGTGCTTCATGACAAACCTTACTAGCATGTTCAACTGCATCATGTTCTGGCACTGTATTTTGAATGACATTAATTTATTAAATAAATTGTATATATTCGATATCTGTTTTTCTTTTGTGATGGGAATGGTATAATGGTGTGCTTTTAGTTTTAATTTTGCTGGGTCAGTTTAGCTTGTTACAGGTGTTCCCCCCCCCCCCCCCAGAATTTAACATACCCATCCACCCATCCATCCTGCTTTCCCTTATTACTGTCTGATTTGGGCCTTACTGTATCAACATAAACTACACAGAAGAGACCATGCCTTTCAACCCTGGTCGGATTAGGATCCTCTGGAGTACTTTTAAATGCCTGAGCCTCCCCCGACCTGAAAGGGACCACAATTTCTGGTGGGTAGACCCATCAGGTAGCTTTCAAAGCACTCACTCAAGATGATTCTTTTGTGCAGTCCCGTTGAGAGCCGTTGAGTGAGGCCTTAAATAAGGATTGCAATAAGGATTTCCTTCTGGATGGCCAGTCTTCCTACAGCACATCTCAGTCATGTTCACAAACTGCCTCTCACTGCCTACTGAATAAAGTCCCCAATTCATGAGCACATTTAAGGCTCTCTGTAATTTGAGTTTAAATTATTTTCACAGCCTTATCTTACATTATTTTTCCATAAACCTTAACTCCTAATCAGGCTTTTCCTATACTCTGCTGCCTTTGCCTGTGCTACTGGTCTACTCACAATAGTCTTTTCGTTCCTATTCTGCTTGTAGCTGTCTTTCTGTATTTAAGACCTACTTGGGGGAGTTTTTATATGAATGCTTCCCTGATAATCCACCTCTTACCCTGTGCTGAATAGAGTCCCTTCTCACACATCTTTAGTGCCTTTCACCTTGATGTGTTGATTGTGCCAATCATTCTACTGGCACTCTCTGCTATAAAATGATCCATGTTTCTGAGAGTAGGAATTTTCTTACATACAGTTCCACCCCCCCCACAGTGTAGCATTGTTGGTGATAAAAATGAACAAAAGCTGGTCCTATAACGGCCTTATGTTTGAAATAGTCAAACCCAAAATATACCAATTTTTTTTATTCTCATTAGGAGTTCCACTAAAAGTCATCTTCTTTC
The DNA here is from genome assembly GCF_002288905.1 of Enhydra lutris kenyoni. NCBI lineage: Eukaryota > Metazoa > Chordata > Mammalia > Carnivora > Mustelidae > Enhydra > Enhydra lutris. The sequence goes on along the minus strand of NW_019154100.1, from coordinate 31,945,779 downwards.
TTCACTTAGCTCTCCATCCAGCTTAGATCCGTCCTCTTACTACTTCTGCCACTTTCTTGGCAAGATCCTAGACTCCTTTGTTTTACTGTCATTATTTTATAACTGTGTGGCCAAACCCAAATCTCAGCTGAATTCCGCTCAGTCTGCCTCTGACTGTGTTGGGCTGCTGAGCATGGCCACAGAACACCACATGGGGGCACAGGCTGGCGCCACTACAGGATTGGTGGTCCCCATCCTCAAAGGTCCTCAACAGGAGCAAGACACCCATTATTCAAGGCAATGTGAAACCTCCAGTCTTACAAAATCTTCACCTTCCCCCAACTCTACAAGCAGATTAGTTCACAGGAAAAAATGGAAAACCTCCTGAGCTGCATCACCTAATCTGTCTGTACCTGCCCCCACTACAAGTTCTTCCTCAGACTCCAAAAGAAAAGAAAAGAATCCAGGTCTGTACTAGAGACAACATCCTTTCCAAGCTCCTTACAAAGTCTGCTCTGTGGCTCCCAAACTGGCTTGTGCACCAGCATCCTGACAGGAACTGAAATACTCCCAGACTCTACCCAAACCTTGAACTTGAAGTAATCCTCCCTGAGTCTTACACAGCCATTGCGTTCCTTCACTATCTTCAACTTCTCTAAATGGGTCCTTTCCTTTCTTTAGATAGGACCAAACTTTTTTTTTAAACATCTTTCCATCCTCAACCCCCTTCTTTCTTTTCCCCTTCAAAAACTAATTCCTTGCTGTTACTGTCTTTTGACACTGCATCTCACCATTTACCAGTGAACCCATGTGAGATTGGTTTCTGCCATTATCATGCCACTGAAACTTCGTAAGTTCAGATTCCACTTTGTTTGCTGACACATACTACTACTTTAAACTGCTGAATACTTCATTTGAAAGACTCTAAACTTGATTTGTGACGTTACACCCCTCTGGTTTTTTCCCTTACCTCTGGGGCCTTTGCTCAGATGTAGATTTCACCTCTAAGCGGCTCTTAAATCTTGATCTTTATATTCACGTATCTTAAACAATGCTGTTTACTTCAATGACTTAAGTTGATTTTCTCCGGCCTAGATCTTCACCTGAGAGCCACATTTGGAATAGCTTGGTCACAAAACAAAGTGCCATTGACTAGGTGACTTATAAAGAACAGGAATTTCTCACAATTCCGGAAACTGGAAGTCTGAGATCAGGGTGCCAGCATGGCCCGGGTCTGGTGAGACCCTCTTCTGGGCCATAAAGGCTGCCGATTGTTTGTATCCTCACAGGGCAGAAAAAGATTGAGCACGCTCTCTGGCCTCTTACAAGGATACTAAGGAGATCATGAGGGCTCCATCCTCATGACCTAATTACTTTCCAATACCATCAGGTTGAGATTTAGAGTTTCAGCAAATGAATTTGGGGAATGGGGGGAGGGGACACAGTCCAGAAAAAATAATCCAACTTAAATGTCTCAATGTTAGCTCAAATTCAGCATGTCTTAAGATCTTTCCCCACTCCCAGCTCTCATGTGTATGGTTGAGGTTCCCTTAGTAAACAGCACTGTCATCCATCCTCCAGCTTAAGCAGAATCTTGGAAGTTAATTTGGCTTTTCCCTCCCTCTCACCTCTGTATCCTGTGAGTCACAAGGCCTTACAGTTTCCCTTAAAACATCTCTTGAACCTCTCCTCATTTCTAACACATTAATACAGAGGCCCTATCATCTCACCTGAAGAACTTAATTTCCTAAATCTCCTTTAAAAAAAAAACAAACCTGGGGCACCTGGGTGGCTCAGTGGGTTAGGCCTCTGCCTTCAGCTCAGGTCATGATCTCAGGGTCCTGGGATCGAGTCCCACATCAGGCTGTCTGCTTGGCGGGGAGCCTGCTTCACCTCTCTCTTTGCCTGTCTCTCTGCCTACTTGTGATCTCTCTCCCTCTCTCTCTCTCTCTCTCTCAAATAAATAAAAATCTTTAAAAAAAAAACAAAAAACCTGCTTCACCGAGCTCTAATTCACATGCCAAACAATAATTCAGTGGTCTTTATATTCATAGTCATAGTCATGCAGTCACACAATCAAAGAACATCTCGTGATCACAAAAACCCATACTGAACTCTCCATTTCCCCCCCTAAATGATCTCTGCTGGTACTCTTTTTTTGTTCACACTTTCACTACATTGCAATCAACATAATCTTTTTCCAACAATTATGTCATATTTTTGCTTGGAACTTTTATTGTCCTTGGAATGAAGTCCAAGGTCCTTTCTGATTTACAGGGCCTTTAGAATATGATTTCTCCATACTCTTCTGGCCTCCATTTCTTCCTTACAGTTTACAAACTCACTAAATGGAGATTTTTAGTTATTTTAATAGACTGAGTCCTCTTTCACAAATGTTTTTATTTGCCTCACTCTTCCCCTTTGGTTAGATCTAAGGTAACCATATATTCTAATTTATACTTATTTTCCCCTTGACTTTTAAAAATTTTCCTATTTGGGGGCACCTGGGTGGCTCAGTGGGTTAAGCCTCTGCCTTTGGCTCAGGTCATGATCCCAGGGTCCTGGGATTGAGCCCCGTATCAGGCTCTCTGCTTAATAGGGAGCCTTCTGCCTCCTCTCTCTCTGCCTGCTTCTCTGCCTAGTTGTGATCTCTCTCTCTCTCTCTCTCTCTGTCAAATAAATAAATAACATCTTAAAAAAAAATAAAAAATAAAATTAAAAATTTTCCTGTTTGGATGATAAAATACTATGGTAACCCCTGCCTAAATTCAATTTACATATCAAGTAATCTTTAGGTGACTGGCACATGGTAGACACAAAATAAAATCTATACAAAAGAATGCATAGGCACAAAGCAAATTTGAATTCAGGCCACTATTTTGGAATTGTAGTAATTGGTATTAGAGTATTTCTGACACTATGGAGAAAGGATTTAACAAATAAATTAACATCAAATGAGCTGGCATTAAAAAAGAAAAAAAAAAAAAGAAGAAAAAACTTACCAACATAAAGGATTTGACCAAGTAGATTTTATCCCAGGAATGAAAGGTTGATTTAACATCTGAAAATCACATAACATAACCATATTAGCAGAATAAAGGAGAAGAATCATATGATCATCTCAGGAGACATACACATTTGACAAAATCCAATATCCATGTATGATAAGAACTCAGCAAATTAGAGAAGGATATTTGCTCAATCTGATAAAGAACATCTATGAAAAACCCAGAGCTAATACACTTAATGGTGAAAGACTGAAAACTTTCCCCCCTAAGATCAGGAACTAGACAAGGATGCCTGCTTTTATAACTTCTAATGTGGAATTGTACTATCCAAGGCAACAAGGGAAGAAATGGAAAAGGCAAACAGCTTAGAACTGAGAACAATAACAACTAGAATAACAGCAAGTATCCTTAAGTAAGGATACAAGATAAATACATAAAACCAAAAATCAGCTGTATTTATGTATTATCAACCATAAAAATTCATTAACGATGACATAACAAAATTAAGAACAAATTTAACAGAAGATGTGTAAGACATTGATAACTACACAACATTGCTGAGCTTGAAGAGCTAAAGAAATAGAGCATGTTCACGGACTGAAAGAATCAATACTGTTAAGATGGCAATTCTCTTTGAACTGATCTACAGATTCAATGTAATCCCTATCAAAATGCCAGTACACTTTTTTAATTTTTGATTTTAAAAATTTTCCAGAAAAGCAAGGGAACTACAATAGCCAAAACCATTTTTACAAAAAGAACAAAGTTTGAACACCTACACAGAAAATTTCAGGTGTGCCTGGCTGGCTCAGTTGACAGGGAATGTGAATATTGATCTCAAAATTGTAGGTTTGAGCCCCACATTGGGTGTAGAGATTAGTTAAAAATAAAATCTTAAAAAAAATTCAAAATTTTACTATAATGAAGACAGTGTGGTACTGGCATGAAGACACAGAATATAACAGAACCCAGAAATATATTTTCATGTGTTTATGGTCCATTTTTTTTTTTTTAAAGATAGTATTTATTAGAGAGTGAAAGAGAGAACACGAACAGGGGAGGCTCAATCCTAGGACCCTGAAATCATGACCTGAGCCAAAGTGCAGATGCTTAACTGACAGCCACCCAGGTGCCCCATGGTCAGTTTTTTTTTTACCAAAGTCCCAGGATAATTCAACAGGGAAAGACAGTCTTTTTAAAAAATGGTGCCTAAACAATTTTTTTCCCTTTACATTTTTATATATAGGAACATTAGCAGACTTAGCAGAACATGGATGAGTTCCTCTAGGTCATATTGTGACACCTGCTGGTATATAAGAATACTTCAAGTTGTTAGTATTTCTAATACCTTTAGAGAGCTTTTATTTATGTATTTTAAAGATTTTGAGAGAGCGCGCATGCATGCATGCATGAGTGGGTTTAATGGGCAGGCAGAGGAAGAGGGAGAAGCGAGCTCCCTGATGAGCAGGGAGCCTGATGTGGGCCTCAATCCTAGGACCCTGGGATCAATACCTGTGCCAAAGGCAGATATTTAACCAACTGAGTCACCCAGGTGCCCCTCTTTCAAGAGCTTTTAGAAATAAAAAGACTGGGATGCCTGGGTGGCTCAGTTGGTTGGGTGTCCAACTCTTGGTCTAGGCTCAGTTTGTGATCTCATGGGGCTCCCACTCAGCAGGGAGTCTGCTTGAAGATTCTCTCCCTCTGCCCCTCCCCTACTCATGCATAGTCTAAAATATATTTTTTTAAAAAGTTAAAAAATTTGGGACACCTGGGTGGCACAGTCGGTTAAGCATTTGCCTTTGGCTCAGGTCATGACCCCAGGGTCCTGGGATTGAGTCCCACATCAGGCTTCTTGCTCAGAGGAAAGTCTGCTTCTCCCTCTGCCTCTCCTGCTCCTCCTGCTTGTGGTCTCTGACAAATAAATAAAATCTTAAGAACAATAAGAACAGGGTGCCTGGGTGACTCAGTGAGTTAAAGCCTCTGTCGTCGGCCCAGGTCATGATCCCAGCATCCTGGGATCGAGCCCTGCATCGGGCTCTCTGCTCAGCTGGGAGCCTGCTTCCTCCTCTCTCTCTGTCTGCCTCTCTGCCTACTTGTGGTCTCTCTGGACCGACAGCCACCCAAATAAATAAAATCTTTAAACAAATAAATAAGTAAACAAAATCTTTAAAATAAATAAATAAAATCTTTTAAAAAATAATAACTAAAAAAAATTTTTAAAAGACCAAGGGCTCTATAGGAAGTTGATCCTGTGAGATAAACAATGAACAGGGAAAGAAATGGCTAACGATATGAAAACATGCTCACCTCATTCATGTTAAGTGAAACACAAAGATAAAACCAACAATGAGATAACTATTTCTCATATATTAAACTGGCAAAAATCCAAAGGTTTGACATACTGTTGTTGGAAAAACACTCACACTCATACATTGCTGATGGTCCTGCAAATTACCACTGCAGTTGTTGGGAATTTGACAATACTGGTAAAATTACTAATTCTTTCGACTAGCAATCCCGCATCTAGTGCTCGCTCCCAAAAACAAACTGGCAAAAAATGTTTTTTAAATGTAAATATGCACAGGCTGTTATCCCTTACAACATTATTTGTAATAGCAAAAAGACCAGGAACAACTCAAATTTCTATCAGAAGAGGATTGGTTAAATAATATCAAATCCATAGCTCCAGATCAAAAAGCAAAATGGAGAGAGTGAGTGAGTGTGTGTGTGTGTGTGTGTGTGTGGTAAAATATATCCTATTTTATGTGTATTTGCTTGTGTGTTTAAAGCAGAACGATAAATTACAGACATTTTTAAATAGTTAACTAGAGAGAAAAGAACGGAACACAACAAGGGACAAAAATTAAGTCATTTTGACTATATCTAGTTTGGTAAATTTGACTTTGGAACTAGGTAAATATGTTACATAATTATAAAACAAAATGAAATTTAAAAACTTGAGGATGAAGCTAATGAATCTAAATTAGTATCCAGTGGGTGGCATAACGACACAAAAAGTAACTCTTAAAGCAGTAACTTATGCATCCCTAGTGGTATAAACCCTAAGGAAAAAAATCTCTGGGGTACTTGGGTGGTTCAGTTGGTTAAGCATCTGACCCTTGATCTCCACTCAGGTCTTGACGTGAGTTCAAGGTCCAGGTGAGGCTCCATGCTGGGTGTGGAGCCTACATCAAAAATAAGCAAAAATCTTTACCCGTCGTTAGCCACATTATCAGTGGTCGTGTTAGTATCCTGAGACTGTTGGGTATGTACCATGTATTAAAGTAAATGAGTAATAATCTAATTTGTTATTACTAGAATCTCTACAACTGGGATCCTCTGCATGGGAGAAGGAAATACCTAGGTACAATAGGGGGTAAGTCAAATCCTTGTGGCCTGAGTTTGCAGTGCAAGTACCTGCATGCGCTCACAATACATCTTAAACAAAACAAATTTTCCTCTTTCTGCTGAATAGGCCTGCAAATAACTTACCAGTCAGTGAGCAACTGATTCGCCTCTGGACTGAAGTTTTGAGGTAATATTTCCTACTAAATGGAACCACAGATTCTTGGAGAAAAGGCTGATTCTAGATATGGGGCAAGAAATGTACAAAGGAGGCTAGAAATCCCTTATACCAGCTAGCGAGTTAGCGATCAAAGAATGTTGCAGTCATGCCAAAAGACTTGGGAACCAAGCAGCCAACAGGAACCACTGGCCAGGCCTGACCAGGGCACTGTAGGATGGGAAACACCTAGGATTCAAGATAGCTGGAAAGGCCTGAGGGCCCACCAGGACAGCAGGGGCATTTGGGGTCTGCCAGCAGTCACCACGCAAAACCTCCTCAATGCCAGCCATAGGAACGTGGCTGGATGGCTGAGGGCAGGCCTCATCCCACTGGCCGGGAGGGCGGATGCCTAAGGGAAGGTGTGGGGAGCAAACTGCCTGCGTGACACAGCTCCTGGGATCAGTCCCTGGTCTGGCTTGTAGGGAGAGATTGGGGCCACAGAATTTCTTAAAACAAACAAACAAACAAAAAAACCACCACTGGCCAAAGAGAGGACAAAGTGAGCAACAGTAAGAATAACTCCAATAAGAGGAAGATAAACACGTTAAGAAATTTTTGAAAAATTAAAGCTTCTGAATCATAACACATATACATATCACATGGCCCTTCACATATTGTGGTTAATTTTCTCGGCCTTTTATCATTGTACTAGCAGCATTATTTGGGGGGGGCAGTAAAATTCAAACATCAATAAATGTATTTGAAAGCAGATATTTTTCCCACACCAACCACATACTGTGTCATATATCTTCTGTGTTGAAAACATTTCCTCTGGGACGCCTGCGTGGCTCACCAGCTAAGCGTCTGCTTTGGCTCGGGTCATGATCCCAGGGTTCTGGGATCAAGTCCTGCCTGGGGCTCACCACTCAGTAGGGAGTCTGCTTCTCCCTCTCCTTCTGTCCCTCCCCCTACTCTCTCTCTCAGAATCCTTTTTTTAAGAGTTTATTTATTTGACCGAGAGAGACACAGTGAGAGAGGGAACACAAGCCGGGGAAGTGGGAAAGGGAGAAGCAGGCTTCCCGCTGAGCAGGGAGCCCAAAGCAGGGTCCATCCCAGCACCCTGGGATCATGACCTGAGCCAAAGGCAAACGCTTAATAACTGAGCAACGCAGGCGTCCTCTCTCTCAAAATCTTAAAAAAATGTAATTCGTCTCTGTGAGGATGTCAGCTGTTTAATGGTACATAAAGGGACCTATCTTACCCTTAATCTACTGAAACTCCTACAGGACACCACTATATGTCATTGTTTTTTTCCTGCTAAATGGTCTACTAAATATTTAACCTCTTTATCTTCTTCAGAAATTAAAACATTAGCATGAAAATTTTCAAACATTTTGCCTTAACTTTACTTGGAAAAAGTGTATGCATATTTGAATTATTAAACCCTAAATGACTTTATATCAAAAGAAATATCATTAATCATCTAATGTGATGAATGTCAAAGACTCTATTCATGAGTTCCTGCCAAAATGTGGCAACTTATTAAAAAAAAAAAAAAGAACGCTTATGTAAAAGAAAACAAAACAAAACAAGAACAACCAAAAAACTGCACTCCAGTGGAATATATTAAATATGTTTAATCCACCAATTCATTTTCATAACCCACAAATAGTTGATCATTATTAGAGGATAAAACAAAGGGAAAAATTGAAGCATTTTATCCTTCTTTTTATATACAAACTAAATCATGCAGTAATAAAAGAATTGAGGGCAAATTTTTTCTTTATATTATATTCCAGCTAATAGATAAGGAAGAAATGACAGCATGAGACTATCATTACTTCTTATGGCAAAATGGACCTGGGTAATGATGATCAATGGCTGCTATTAAAAAAAAAAAAAAAAAGACAATTAGGTTGGTAGGGTAACAGCCTACCTATAGTCACCTTGCCCTTCTCCATCAAGACTGAATCTGAGGGGCGCCTGGGTGGCTCAGTGGGTTAAAGCCTCTGCCTTCAGCTCAGGTCATGATCCCAGGGTCCTGGGATCGAGCCCCGCATTGGGCTCTCTGCTCCACAGCGAGCCTGCTTCCCTTCCTCTCTCTCTGCCTGCCTCTCTGCCTACTTGTGATCTCTGTCAAATAAATAATAAATTAAAAAAAATTATTAAAAAAAAAAAAGACTGAATCTGATATAGTTTCTATACCCAAGTACTGGTTTCTGAAAGCACAGATGTTAGAAGATCATGTTAACTTGTGCCAAGAGGACGCAATCAACAAAATCCAGATTTTGGGAAACTGCAGGACACAGGACTCGAATATCTTAACGAACTGAAAAAATATATCAAGTTGTGGAAGGAAGAACCTATAACAGAGACTTAAAAGATTTATCCACCAATAGCATTGTGTAGACTTTACCTTGGTCCTGATTCAAACAAAAAATAAATATGGCTTCACAAACACTTGCACACAAATGTTCATAGCAACGTTATTTATAATAGCCAAAAAGTGGGTAAATAAAATGTGGTATATCCATACACAGAAATTCAGAAAGAAAAAAAAAAAAAAAAGAATCAAGTAAGGGGTACCTGCATGGCTCTGTTGGTCGAACGTCCAACTCTTGATTTCAGTTTAGGTCTTGATCTCAGGGTCATTGGTTCAAGCCCTGCCCTGGGCTCCACACTGGGTGTGGCGTCTACTTAAAATAATAATAATAATAATGAAGTACTTATTCATCCTATAACATGGATCAGCCTTAAAAACTTTATGCTAAGTGGAGGAAGTCAGACAGAAAAGGCCATATAGTATTATTCCATTTATATGAAATGTCCATAATAAGTGAATCCATAGACTGTATCTTAGTGGTTGCCAGGGGATGCTTTGGAAATGGGAAGTGACTGCTAATGGATACAGAGTTTCTATTTAGGGTGATGGAATTAAGATAGTGATGATGACCGTACAACTTTAAGCCACTGCATTGTACACTTTATTTCTTTTTAAAGGATTTTGTTTATTTATTTGACAGAGAGAGACAGATCACAAGTAGGCAGAGAGGCAGGCAGAGAGAGGGGGAAGCAGGTTCCCTGCAGAGCAGAGAGCCCAATGCAGGGCTCGATTCCAGGACCCTGAGATCATGACCCAAGCCAAAGGCAGAGGCTTAACCCACTGAGCAACCCAGATGCCCCTGAATTGTACACGTTAAATGGGTGAATTTTACGCCATCTGAATTGTAGCCCAATAAAAAATAAGGCATTCATGAGACAAATGGAAATTTAAATACCGATTTGCTATCTGGTAACACCGTTATCAGCTTAAACATTAAAACATTTATCTTTTAGAGTTACATCTTAAATATTTATGGATTAAATAGGATGCCAGGGTTTGCTTCAAAAATAATACAGGGTAGTTGGAAAATCAGGATTTTGCAGCTGTCAGAGTAAGAACTGAATCAGGCAAGAATCATCAATGGATGCAGTGATGATCCTAAAATATGACCGCAAATTCTTTGATAGTCTCCCTTCAAGAGTTGGTACTTAAAAAACAAAAACGTTGGAGCTTAATTCTTTCTTGTTAGGTGGCTTAGACTTAGTCACTTCTAATGAGTAGACTGTAGTGGAAGTGAGTGTATGACCCCCCACAACCCCCGGGGTCCGTCACAAAAGGCACTGCTCTCTCAGGATCACCTGCTCTAGAGGAAGCCAGTCCATGCCATGAGGGCACAGAAGTAACACTAGGGAGAGGTCCCTGAGGCAAAGAGTGACAGTTACAGCACCAACTTGCCAGATGTGGAAATGAAGCATCTTGGAAATGGATACTCCAGCCCCAAGCAAGCCTTCAGATGATGGCAACTTCTGGCCAACAAGGAAATCTAATCTCACCAGAGCCCCACATTGGGCGCCTTGCTCTATGGCGGAGCCTGCTTCTCCCTGTCCTCTGCCCCCCCACCGCATCCCTCATGAATAAATGGAAAATCTTAAAAATGAAACAAAACAAAACCTGGGATACAAATGGGGTGGAGATAAAATTGACTCAGTGTTAAATTTACTGAAAGTGGTAACTGTATTCAATGGTATGTAAGAGACTATCCTTATTTTAAGGAAATACACAATGAAGTAGTTCAAGGTAAAGGACCAGGATATATGTAACTTAGCCCCCAACAGGTGGGGAAAAAAGTGTTTGGAGGGAGAGGTGCATATGTGAGAGAGGCTGAGAAAGAACATATAAAGAAAGCAAATGAAATGTTAGTAACAGATGAACCTGAGTAAAGGATAGTAGGTGTTTGTTTTTGCTTTACTGTTTTCATTTTTATTACTTACCTATATCCTTGAAATTACTTCCAAATAAACGTTTTAAAAAATAATTCTGTGGGATGGAGGGAAAAAGTGAGGGTAAAGACCAATTTAGATTGGCTATAAACTGACAACTATTGAAGCTGAATTGTATACTGTAAAAGGAGGTTTATTAAACTCTTCTGACTACTTCTGTGTTTGAAATCTGCCATAGGAAAAGGTGAATGGTAAGAGAATTGAACTGGGAAGATCCCAAGTGTCTCTTCCAGTGGTTCCATGGTCTAAGGGCATTAAAAAAAAATAATAATTTTTTTTTAAGCACATTCACAAGGTGTAACCATCAGCACCATCCATCTCCAGAACTTTTTATCTTGCAGAACTGAATCTCTTTACCCAGTCAGCAGTAACTCCCCACTTCCCCCTGCTCCACTGCTTCTGGCAAGCACGCTTCTGCTTTCTGTCTCTGGGACTGGGACTACTCTAGGTACATTACACAAGCGGAATGATACAGTATTTGTCCTTTTGTGACTGGCTTATTTCACTTAGCACCATGTCTCCAAGGTTCATCCACATAGCAGCACATGCAGAATTTCCTTCCTTTTAAAGGCAGAATAATATTCCATTGTGTGTATACCGCACATTTTGCTTATCCATTCATCAGTGAGTGGACGCTGCTCGCTTCCACCCCTTGGGACTATCGTGGAAAATGCTGCCCTGAACATGGTGCATGTGTACCTCCTGGAATCCCCACTTTCAATTTTAAGCCTGGATTTTTACAAATTGTTAGAGAAAGAAAGTTATATTTTAAATTCCTCTTGCCATCTGTGATTTAGTCTGATGTTCTTAAGTGATCTTTATAGGGGCAGTGATAATGCTTTTCCTGATAAAACAACAACACGGTCTTGACCACTGAAGCTGAGCTTTGGTTTCATTTCCAGTGAGTTCTTGCAGGTGCAGTGCTATTCACATGACTGTTTGAAAGTTGTTTCTGTTGGATTTGATAATAGAAACCTTGTTGTAGGTTTTGGACACTGGGTAAGCACAGGGTAAAATGACCAAAGCTAGCCAAGTTCATGAGAAAGGGCATGTGGCCCTGGTTTCTCTTTAGCCGCACAGTCCTCTCCTTTGAGGCCCGAGAACTATTCTCCCCGTGTACCCCAGGACGGTGGCACTTCTTCCCACTCGCCTCAAGGGCTACATAATTGCATAGACCAGCATCGTGGGCCCTTTTCCACTTGGACGGTATTTTCTGGAACTGCTAGATTTCCAGATGAGAACTGTTTATTCTGGATTGGACTTAATTTGGTCAGCTGAATTCTCTTGGGTATGAAGAGTTTTTCTTACCCTTGGCCTACTTTCTGTGGTACTAAATATCCTTTTACAGTTTCACCCAGCACTTTGTAAAATAGAAACAGTTGAAATCACTGCTTTATTTTGCTTCCTGAGCTCCTTTTGCTCTTTCAGTACTCAGTTACACTGCGCTTGGTAAGCTGTAACCACAGAGCCCGGCACTGGAAAGGAAGGTTTTGCTCATGTCACAATAGTCATCCACTGCCTCCTGTGTGCCAGGACCCGCCCCTCCCCGCCCCCCCCACACTGGCCATTAGAGCACTAGCTAGTTAGCCCCCAGAACAGTAGGCATGGTGATGGAGATGAATCCAAGGCCTGAGAGGCTTCTACTCACAGGCAGTGTCTTCTCTACCTCCATATGTGCTTGGATCGTCCCCTCCCTCCAATGCAGTAGCCAGCTTCTCACACCAGTGTGGGGAAAATGGAGAAAAGATACAGGAAGAAGGAAGAAAAAATGCAGAGGGAAGCAAGTCAGATTCCTGCCCCCTATGAACCGCCTGTCTTTGGATAAGTTTTTTCCCCCCCCTCTGTATTTTCATCTCTGCACTACCCCACTTTTCAGTGATTAACAGCCGTCTAACGTGACAGTAAGCACCGAACTTATTAGTATCACACTTAAGTATCATGGCAGTCCTTTTGGTTTCCAAGTTTTCATTATTCGTTATAATGACACAGAACTCCATACACATACCTTTTTCCTCCTTTTGGATTATTTCTTTGATATAAATTTAGGAACGGAATGTTGACCAATCTTAGGACAAGATTAAGTCCATTTAAAATGAGTTAGATGCTCACTTAATTAAGGTACAGGGCCATAAAAATGTTCACTCCAGCTTTAATGCCTGATCCTGCTTCTTAGAAGAGCATTTTTCTTTTCCTTAAGTAGCCTCCATGCCCAGCGTGGAACCCAGTGTGGAGTTTGAACTCACAACCCTGAGATCAAGTCGGACATTAACCGACCGAGCCACCCAGGTGCAAGGGCATCTCTTTCAAAGCAATGAAACAAGTATTAGCTTAACATTCAAACACACTCAAAAAAGCATTCTTTTGGAGTGTGGGAGCCTGATATTCTACAGGAAGTGTGGACACCTAAGGAAGGAAGGAATGGTCAAGTGCTGTGGGGAGGTGTCCACTTCAGTCAGAGTGGCCTTACTCATTACTCCTCCAAGACTTCAAGCGATTTCCCATCGGGGAAAGTAAGTTGGCCCTTGAACAACATGAGTTTGAATTGTGTGGGTCCACTCATACATGGAGTATTTTGATATAGCACAGAACTGTAATGTATTATCTCTTCCTTATGATTTTCTTAATAATGTTTTCTTTTCCTTAGCTTACTTTACTCTAAGCATGCAGCATACAATACATATAACAAACAAAATATACATTGATCAACTGTTTATGTTATCAGTAAGGCTAGAGGTCAACAGTAGGCAATAAGTAGAGTTTTGGGGGAGCTGAAAGTTAACACAAATTCTTGACTGCAGGGTGGTGTCAGTGCCCCAATCCTAGACTTCTTCTTTTACTTCCTGTATTTGCCACTTAGGGGATTTCCCCCTCCTCACTCTCTTTTCCTTAATCCTGTATTCCCCAGGCGCCTGGGTGGCTTATCGTTAAGCATCTGCCTTTAGCTCAGGTCATGATCCCAGGGTCCATTGGGCTCTCTGCTTGGCAGGAAGCCTGCTTCTCCCTCTCCCACTCCCTCCGCACTCCCCCTGCTTATGTTCCCTCTCTTGCTTCGTCTCTCTATGTCAAATAAAGAAAGAAAATCTTAAAAAAAAAAACAAAAACCAAAAAACTCCTGTATCTCACCAAGAGTAACCTGGGTGGTTTTTATGCAGCTCCAGAGACTGATTTCTTTCTTAGCTCTCCTCCATTATCAACTCTTACCCCTTTCTAAAGCTTTACTCACTCTTACCTGCTCCTTTTCTGCATCACAGGCCATGGGACCCCCTGAGGGTAGGCTAAAAATCTGCTCTTACCTTTACTGCCTCTATTGAGAATCTTACCTTCCTCACTCACTCAAGAATAGAGAGAATGCCACTTCCTCCAGGAAGCCTTCTCTGGTTGTCCCAGCAGAAAGGAACGCCATGGCACTTTACTTAAGACACTCAACACTTTATACCAAATTTTTGAGCAGGTCTCCTCTTGTCTTCTGAACTCTAGACAGGATTATACTAAGTGATTTTGAATCTTTACTTGCTGCTGCTAGGGCTGTAGCAGAGGGGAGTTAAGTTTTTAGCTGTCAGGTTGTAAGTTAACATTTTGTTGGACTCTTATACAGAGCATTTCAGTTCTCTAGCACCTTTATACTATGTCTTCATATATACACTGGCTCTCTGACATGTAGGTTTCTATGAACTGAGACAAAGCCCCCATGAATGACATTTCAATACAGGAAATACATCCACATACCCTAGGAATTGTGTTAGAAACTTTGGAAGCACAGCCTGCTCTTTAAGGGAGAAGAGTCACAGGATTTAATCTGGTAACTTAAAAGGGAACAAAAAACATGTTTCCCAGCCAGAGCAGTAGTGACTACTATCCTTCATTTACAACAAAGACCCAAAAGGAAAAGTCTACGGATTCATTAAGCCCAGATACTCACAGCAGAGGAATTAATAGCACCCAGGATAAAAATGTTTTAAACTCTTGGGGCGCCGGGGTGGCTCAGTCGGCTAAGCGTCTGCCTTCAGCTCGGGTCATGATCCCAGAGTTCTGGGATCGAGCCCCACATCGGGCTCCCGGCTCAGCGGGAGCCTGCTTCTCCCTCTCCCTCTGCCTGCCTCTCTGCCTACTTGTGGACTCACTTGAGCTCTCTCTCTCTCTCAAATAAATAAAATCTTAAAAAAAAAAATGTTTTAAACTCTTGAGTCTCAAAACAAGGGAGCTGTCACTAAGAGAAAAACATGCTTCAAAGGTGGGAAAACACCTTTAAGAATTTAAGAATTATAATCCTCCTGTCCCCGTGATTTTAAATAAAAAAGTGGGTGATACAAAGAAATGCTTTCATCTTTATCCGTTACAACTTTACCTGGGAATTTCCACTCCAAAGGCATCTAGTGGGCATGAATGATCGACAGAGGCCACGGAGGAGGCGCTGGTGTCTCATGAATGACCTTGCACAGGGGGCCAGCACAGGGTCACTGCAGCTGAGGATGGTGTGGTTTAACTTCGGCCTCAGTGGATTCTAGGAAGTACGGCGGAGGGACCATCTTCTAGGGCACAGCCAGGAGGAGCAGGTGGAAAGGCTACTTTTCAAATTCTCTGCTCTTCTACTTTGACCTAATTATCCCACAGAGTAAAGCATGTGGTTCATCTGGGGAGTCGATCAGAAAAAAAAAAAAAAAAAAATCATGGATTGAAGTGAATATGAATGAGAATTCATGACGCAGATGGACTTTTCAAATATACAAAGCACTCCCTCCCTGCTTGTAAACTGTGTGGAGGAAAAGTGAGTTTTACCCAAGTCTAAACCTATCCACACAGAGCTGGTGAGGCAGGTCTCTGGGTCTCCTGGCAGCCAAGAAGAGTAAGTCAGATGCTGGAGTGTCCCCTGCACACCCTGAAATCACTCAGACTTGCTTTTTCCTAACAAGCCCTACTAAACTTTGGCTGAATCAAAGAAAAACACACGTTCTCACGGCGATTGCTTTTTAATGGAGGGCAGCACCACAGGGCAGCATAGGCATACTTGGAAGAAGTGAATGTTCTTTGGTGTGCCTGGGACCTTAATGGCCAGGTCAGGATGGGGAGAACCCTGTGAGCCAGAAGAAGGGGTATAGACTGGTTCGAGAAGGCAGGGGGGAAACCTGGAACCGCTTCCTTGCTGGCCAGAGGCAGGTTGGGTGAGCCCTCTGCAGCTTACCACCTCTTCCCCCATCCCCACCTCACCCCCACAACTATCACCCAGGCTACAGGTCTCAACTTGGGCTCCCAGGGGAGGAGACTTCTACTTGTACCTGTCGGATGCAGCTGGCCATTGTGATGTGCTTGAACATACCCTTGCTTATGCCTGACCTGGCCCTCTTTGCCCCCTGTGGTAACTGCTCACTGCCCTGCTGAACACCAAGCTCCAAGAGGGCCAGGAACCGCGTGTGTGGCACGTGCTATGTGCGTGCATAGTGGGCACTCAAATACTGGATAGGGAGAAGACAGGGTTTAAAATGCAGTATGGGGGTGCCTGGGTGGCTCAGTGGGTTGGGCCTCTGCCTTTGGCTCAAGTCGTGATCTCAGGGTCTTGGGATCGAGCCCCGCATCAGGCTCTCTCCTCAGCAGGGAGCCTGCTTCCCCCCCCTTTCTGCCTGCCTCTCTGTCTACTTGTGATCTGTCAAATAAATAAATAAAATCTTATAAAATAAAATAAAATAAAATGCAGTTTGAGTATGAGGGACTTTGGTTCATCTTAATAGTGGCTTCCCAGGGCAAGTAGCCAAAGATGTGCAAATCTTGAGTCTCTGTGGAGGCCAGTGTGCCTCTGATGCAGTGTTAAAAGTTCTTAGGGTCTATGGCTGCCTAGGACAGCTCGGGAAAACACTGGACCTCTATGTGATTGTTAGACTTGGGGAATGTCAGCCCTTCGGAGGAAAAAAATGAAGTTCCTTCATCCATCTCCATAAACTGGTACACAGACCTGTAACAAAATGAGAAAAATTAAGACCAATTAAATTAGTACAATTCAGTTAATTATTTGATTTAAAAGATTCTCCTTTCCTCTGACCCTATGCTCTTCCCATGTTTTGGTATTAAAATGTCTTTGTATAAAATGATAATGGTAACATAAATTAGTAGTCCTTACTTGGCAAAAGAAGAAATGCCAAAACTTTCTAGCCACACTGGGAAGTCGGGGTGGTGGGAGGTATTGGACTTCTACTCGAGATCACTCTAAAAAAGAAATTCCAGGTGTTCAGGTGAATAAATATGAAGGCAAATTTTAAAGGCTGCTAGAAGATTATAGAGAATATCATGACCTTGAGGTAGAGTAAGGTTTCTTAAATAAGACACAAGAACATATAATTTCCTCTAATCATAAGAGGAAAGATAGATTTAACTACATTAAGAATTCTAGTCATCAAAACATATCATAAAGAATGAAGACAGAATGAGATATTTGTAACATACATAATTGACAGAGAAGTAATATCCAGAATACACACATATATATACATACAAAAACTCGTAAAACACTTAAGCAAATAAGAAACAGACAACCTCATAGATAAATGGGTAAGAGACAGGAACAGGCATTTCACAAAAGTAGAAATCTATATGGTTAATAAATAGATGAAAAAGTACTCAACCTTATTAGTACTCAGGAAAATGCAAATTAAAAACTACAATGAGATAGCATTTCACACCCACCAGATCGGCAAAAATTTAAATTTCTTGTGATACCAAAGCATGGGAGACACTGAAAAAATATCCAGCAGTTTCTCTCTCACATTTATACCCTAGAGAAACAGGTGCAAGTGCTCTGGGACATGCAAACCAGAACAGAGCAGCACCCGCTGTTTCCATCAGGCCTGAGCAGGAAACAGACAAGTCCACCTATGGCAGACTGGATGAACTGTGGGACAGCTGCACAATGGCATGGTATTACAAAACACTGAAAGAGGAAAGTCCCCCCAAAACCAAAATTAACAAAGAAAGACCTAATACAAGGGGTTGATTCTATTTATGTAAGTTCAAAAATAAACAAAAAATAAACTATGCTGTTTGGGATACATACATAGGAAGGAGGGGGTAAAATTATAAAGAAATGATTATCTCGAGATACAAAATACTTCTGGAGGAGGAAGAATTATTACTGGAGAGACATGGGCTGGGTTTTTTTTTAGGTGCTAATACTCGGTTTCTTATGCGGGTTGTGGTTACATGAATGGTCGCTTTAGTTTTATTTTACTGTATGTCCCTTAATCTTTTCTGTATGTGTATTTCACTTGAGTCGCCTTTCTCTTGTTTTAAAAAGTGTTTTACCAATTGCAAATCTCCAAGCCTGGGAGCACCTATTCAGGTAGTGCTCGATAAATGCTGACCCCGAGTGTTTCAGAAAGGACTCAGAGTAGCCCCAGGGAGACTTTAAGGGAGAGAGGCTGGAGCTGGGCCTTCAACTGTGGGTTCTCTCAATAATGCTTCTCTGACAATTAGGGGGTGGGAAAGTGATACACAGTGAAGGTTTCAGTTGGCCAGGGGGCTTGCGGAGGCTAGGGGATCAGTGGAGAAGCTAACAGGGCACGGGTTACCGTGTTCTAGGCTCTGCGTGCCTCAGTTAGGAATCTGGCCTTCATTCCGTAGACAGTAAGTAGACATTGAAGGTTACCATGGAATAATTAAAAATTCCATCACGTTTTAGGTCTCTGGGTGTGGAGGGAGGACTGGCAACAGGGAAACCAGTTAAGGGTCAGACACAACCCACTGGGAATGTGGAAGCAGAGGTAGGAAGAGATGGGACTGAGACATAAGACTCTGCAAGAACAGTGAGAACTCAGTGATAGAGTAACTGACTTTTCCAAAAACTGCTTTTCTGTCCTTTTCTATTCTAAGCTAACTCTAGGGGTACAAAGAGGAACTCAAGATAGATTCTGCTATTCTCAAGATAGTTCTTAAGGAACTCAAGATAGATGCTGAATCATGGAAGGTAAGAGGAGGACTAGCAGACATCCTGCTAGGGCCTGACCTAAGTCTTTAAATTCCCTACAACTACTGAAGAGAAATGCCTGGGCTGGAAGCAGCAGGAAAAGGACAGGATGGCGGTCATAACCCAAACCAGAACGAGCAGTCTAACGAACCCCAACATAATCATCACCTGGCTTCAACGATGATCAGTATTTCATCATGTGGCTTTCGTCATTCTCCCACAGTTTCAGTCCACATCTGTGTGCTCCAGGAGTGTGGCCGGGTCCAGTGAAAGATAAAACACATACACTGAAATGATCTCAGTCTTGGTTCTTGTGTTGTGTTGAGACGTCAGCAGTTCAAACGCAGGTGTTCACCAGAAGAGCAAAGAGTATGACCATTCTGATCTCTGGCACCAGGCTATTCCCTAGCTTCAGACTCCAGAATCACACAAAGTGTGTTTATGTGCGGTTCCCTAACCTCGTGGAGATGAAGCCCAGGCAGAGAAGACCTCCGTGAAGGGTTATTCCTCGGGAAAAAAACCTGGCTCCATGACCATAGTTGTTCTAGATGTTACCAGGTTAAATAACTGTCACTCCCATCCTATCAGAGTAAAGAAAAGGCAGTTGTGACCTCGGAGGTGAGGGGGAACTGTCCACCTCAGCACCGCAGAGCCTGACGCCAGGTGACAGAGGTCCTTGGAAAAGGGGAGATGCCGGCAGTGCCCAGCTCCACTGTCCCCAAATACCTCATCATCTCCAGAGTGCTAATGGTCCATGTCAGAGAATATTGGGACCTTAAACTTAACCCCACACTCAAGGAAGTGAACCTTCCCCCGGGGGGCAAAGAAACTTGTCTGCTTCTGTGAAGCGTGTCACAAAGCTCCTCTTTTGTAGAAGAGCTGTAAGAAAATCACAGTACATGGAAATACATACGAAAATATGCCAGGAGCCCTCAGTGGGAATGCCAAGGGCTATTTTGAAGCTTACCAGTCCAGGTGGGAAAACAGGCTGCTCTTGACAATGTTCTATTCCCCTGGGGGTTTCTGTCAGTGAAATGAGGTATTATCACGCCACCAATTGTGCGATAATAAAAAGTGTACTTTGTGCACTTAGCATTCGAGAGAAACTAAGGGGTTCTTCCCACAGGGGCCATCACCTTAAAAACAGAGGCACCACCATAAGCAGTATTAAAATGAGCCATTAAATGAGCAACGGGTCCTCTGGTTCAGTCTGTGTGCTGGTTTCTTACATAAAGCTGGCACTGCTGTCCAACCGAGAAGCAGGCCAGAGACCACACTGACAACATGAAGTGCACTTCTAGAAAGACAGGCCAAGTCTGACTGTATGCAGGACAAACAGGATAATTTTATTCTTATTTTTCCTTAAAATAAAGATACAGTAGAAGTTTTACAATTCACTATGATTAGACGTGATTTATAATTTTAACATTTTTTTTAAACAAATGACAACAGAAACAAAGAACTAGTACAAAT
Organism: Enhydra lutris kenyoni; assembly: GCF_002288905.1. Classification (NCBI taxonomy): domain Eukaryota; kingdom Metazoa; phylum Chordata; class Mammalia; order Carnivora; family Mustelidae; genus Enhydra; species Enhydra lutris. Next base: position 31,925,543 of record NW_019154100.1, on the reverse strand, counting down.
TATAAAACTACTGGAGCAAAGAGGAACTATTTTTCCAATCAAAACAGGTGCCACAGCTAAACCTCCTCAGAAAACTTTCTAAGATTTCTTAGCTAAACTTTCTTAGAGAGGGTTTGTGGGAAGCCTTTAATCTCAAATGTTTAACTGTTTTTGTGACCACTAAATGCCTTCACCAACTTGTTAATCAAATGCTTCTTAAACTTAGGAAACAATGACCAAGTGGCCTGAAACACATAAGTCTTGATCCCGTTTTTTTCCAGCTATAAATTATTAATATTTCAAGAAAACAAATATTTTCTAAGCACAGAAGCTTTCTTAAAAAACTTCAATTACCTTTTCTGGCTCAGTACCTGACTGAAATGTTCAAATGTTTATATTGCACATGAAAAAGTTTGAGCAGCATACTATGTGTATGTGAGAAGCTGATGAAAAATAAGGCTGGAAAAAACCCCCTAAATTGTATCCCATTTACATGATTTAAATATATAGTTTCTATATCTTTAATTAATGTAGGTAAAAAGGTAAACTTCAGAACAGCACAGAAATACAAATCATTAGAGTTTTACAAAATATACTCAACCCTTCTACGTGCACAATCGTTTAATTCTGGAGTTACCACACAAGGGAGGAGCTAATTTCTTCCCCTTCATAGGAAAGCAGGAAGTCATGTGTACAAAGTTATTTATACGAAAAGAATAAAGGTCCACATTCCTTTTGTCCTTGACAAATATTTATGGAATGTTAGAAATTATGACAAAACAATTCCAATGTCATTAAGTCCAAAGACCTGGAATGAAAAACTCCTAGTGGCATGCTGTGTTGCGTGGAAGGACAATCATCTTCTAGAAGCTGGGATTGCACTCCCTGTCAGCCTCAGGGGCTACCACTGATTTGGGTGGAAAGGCCGCAAATGCTGTGCCACCTCTGGTCAAAGAATCAGAGCATGCAAATGGTGATGTCATTTCAACAGTCCCAACCAACTGCCCAATGAAACGTGGGTGATTATTTAGCAGCTACCATTCTAAAAGGCTACCTCCAGAAACTGCTGACCCAGATAAAAGTTCATGCGGTTCAAGATCAGCTCACTGCCCCTCACAGAGCTGACTGCTCCCCAACTCATCATGAGGCCCAGAGGGAAAAAAAAACACTGGCTGGCTGTAACTTCCACAAAACAAAGTAAGAACAAAACCTGCCTGTCAGCGAGATAATGTTATAGCTTCATTTTAAAACCTGTAGTTAGTAGTTTAAAATTCTAACTTCTTTGTAGAAGAATTCTTATAACCTTTAGCACATTAAATACTGCTCTCAATATACCTTCATTCAGGTTTTAAGTAACTTGTTTCTTAGCCTTGCGACTTCTAACTTGTCTACTTGTCTCCCTTCTAATATGCTTTCTCCTTGCCTTTCTAAAGTAAACTACTCTTAAAAAAAAAAAAAAAAAAGCAATGCTTAATATAGAACTCAGAAAGCAAGATAAGGTTGAGGAAATCACGTCATTTGCTCTGGTTCGCTGCCCATGTATATTTCTGCTGTTTCTTAGAGCAAAAAGTAGATGAGGATTGTTTTAGAGCCTGGGCGCTAGCACATCACTAGTGGATCTGGGGACAGGCTATTCACCCTGGTTACAAGAGTCAAATGCATACTCAAGATAACTACGCCTCACTCTGACATGCAACTTTTTCTATTCACTTAGCCCACGACAGGCAGTTGGTAGCCTTAACTCTTTTCCTTCCCTATGTAAACTGTCATTACAATGCCTTAGTAGGAACTAAATAATGCCAGGGACTTACTGCCAGCACTCCTTTGACTTACCTAGATGGCAGTGAGGCCAGCAGCAAGCTATAGATGCAGTCCATGTGCCTGGCACACCCTGGAAAAGCCTGGCTGACCCTAACTCCCTCAGGCCTACTTACAAATACTCAATTCTTAGACAGAAAAGCACTGGAGCAAGTATGGCCCAACGAAACATCCACCTTTACTACTGAGATGTCCAAAGATGGCCTAAGGTTGGCTCCCATCGCTCAAAGAGCCAAGGAGGCTACAGCCTCTGGGGCTGGCCACTTAGCTGACACCGGGAATCCAAGGGACAAGCATGCAGGCTCATGCGACAAGGGCCAGGCTTCCTGACATCAAGTGTGCTGGCTGCCCCTGGGCCCCTGCCAACAACATATTAGCTTATGCTCCCTGAAAACTCCAATGCCTCCCAGAACCTGAAGGAAATATGGATCGGTGTTTTGACTACTTCTCCAACAAAAGTTCTATCTTTTGAGATACTCAATTTATGTTGAAAGCCAGTTAAATAACCACCTTAAGAGTTGAACTCTTAACCAGAAACATTAACAGAAAGTTCATTAAAAGTATATATAAAAATGGGGAACAAGTGATGCTAAAGTAAACTACTTTTATTTCAGTGGGGTATCAAAATGTGGATTGGCCTGCTTCTGAACAGTGAGAGATGGGAGTTTACCCTAAGCCCTCACACCATCCAAACTGGAGGATGGACAAGCAGTGTGCTGGCTCACCTGTCACGGTGCTCTCAGCTCTGTAAACTTTGGGCAGGTGAGAGGTAACAACTGCACACCAACACCAACGGCACAACCACACTATGACACTCCAACTAATGATGTGGCCTCATGAAACAAAATGTTAGAATGAATTCTTTAAGTGCAACACTGATTAAAGTACCTTTTAAGGTTTTGTTTGGTATTATTTTCTTCTCTTCAAATAATATTTCCTGAGAAGGCTGTTTCCCAGCAGAAGTGGAATTAAGAGAGTTCTCACCATAAGCCCTTTCACTGATGATCACTGAATTTCTGAGTTATTGTCTCAAATGGAAATACACTTTCAGATTTGCTGGACTTGTATTAAAACACAAATTGGAAAATTTAGAGATATTTAGAATTACGTCCCTATGTCCATTCCACATGCTCTAGAAAAATTTACTTAAGTAAACACTTAATTTTTTAAAAAGATTTTATTTTTTTAAGTAGGCTACACATCCAATGTGGGCTTGAACTCATGACCCTGAGATCAAGAGTCACATGATCTACCAACTGAGCCAGCCAGGCGCCCCGTTCTTAAGGGATAAATCAAATATAATCAAGTGTTCTCCTTAATTAAATGTTTTCCCAATACTCTATCATATGTAGATCATACTCACAATGTATTTTCCAAGTGTCCTTTGTTACTGAACAAGCAGTTTGTCCCCTGTTAAGTACTCCCTGAGAACACCCATCCAAAGTCCCCTTGAAAAGCAAATGAGAGCTGAGCACAGCAGATACAGGAGGTCCAGTTGTGTAAAAATCTTCAGTAGATAGCACACACATGCATGTATCTAAAGTGAAACCAGAGGTCCTTTGTGAAAACTGTGGCTGTGTTTTTCTTCTCTTGCCTCTTGGTTTTCTAAATGTGAGCAAAGATGAGATTTCTACTTAATATTTATCGATCATCTTGTTTTTCTTTTATAAATACTTTCATAAGGGGGTAGGGACTGATTACAGGAGGATTTTCCATCGGGGAGTGGGAAGGCCAAACGCCTTGAAAAGCTGTATGAAGAATAAGACTAAGAAAAAAACTGTACACCTGTAAACACCCATGGAAAACGGTTCAAAAGAAGAAACAGAAGGCACAAACTGTGGGTTAAAAAATGCTTGTAGAAGACTGCAACATAATTAGGGTTGACAGAACTAACACCAAAGTCTTCCAGAGTCTCCACTGTAAATACACTCATGTGAACCTGCTTGAACACCACTGCAACCGGCACCATGCTATTTCTCTGCACACCCACCTGCACAGTTGGGAAGAGGAAGAAAGCACAGTGACACTCCTTGATGCCTCAGAGCAAGTGTTTAGGACTGGGAAAGAATAAATTAAAAACATAAAACAAAACACTCCATCCTCAGAACTACCACCTCTGGTTTTCATGTTTCTGGGAGGAAGTGAACTGATAAATATATTTTGTGGGCAGAAAACCGACAAAAAAAAATCATCATATAACTCAGCAAAGTAATAACAAAGGGCTGGATTGTATGGCCCCTTAACTTTATAAGCACATTTTAGGGCCAACTTGAGAGAAATCAGAATAGCAATATAACTTAATTTTAGCACATATAAATGACAGTGGCCATCTGGATATTCAAACAGGAAAAGAGAACAAAATTTACATAAGTAAAAACTTGTCTAAAGTAAACAAATGTACACTATCAGAACTGAAAATTCATTAGAAGTTTCACTGTGTTTTAATCAGGCTCAGACTGAAATAAAGGTAGTCAATTTAAACCCCAACCTGGAAAGCCATCCCTGCTATGGCTGCGATTTCATCTTTCCAGCATCCTGCGACATTCAATTAGACAGAGGACAACCGTCCCTGTAAACAGTTCGACGTCCTGGTCCCCTGCTGTGGACCTGTGGCCGATGAAGAGAACAGTCTGGGAGCAGCAGACAGACGGGAGACATTTAAACCTAAGGAAGCGACAGCAGCCTCTGGACGCCTTGCTCAGGGCTTCCCGTCCGGGGGCTCAGTGAGACTCTGGGGGGCGGGACTGGTGAAAGTAGAAAGCCATGAAGACATAGCTGTCTTTGCACTGGAAAAAGCTCCTCCAACTGACTGGCCTGGATGGAGAAGAGGGAAAAAACAAAAGGAAAAAAGTCTTCACTTTTGTTAATAGACAGTGAAAGACCAATGCTAATCAATGAATGTTAATTTACTGTAACATCAATATGTTAACAGTTACTAAAATAGCATTTACATTACTAGTTTCAAAACAATCCCTGTCTATGATGGTCTAGAAGGAAACTGGGTAACTTCGGGAAAAGAGCCTCCTCTCCTAACCATTCTGAAGGTGGTCAGCCGACTCTTCCCTTAATACCCACCAGGCTAGGCCAGTGGTTCTCAGCCCTGGCTGTGCATCAGAACCACTTGGGAGAGCCGAGAAAGAACTATGCGCTCTCTGTAGCTTAAATCCGAGTTGATAACTGATAACCACCTACACAGGGAACAGTGGTTAGGCTACTTTCAGGAACCGTGCTTTTGTCATCTGAAATGATACTGCAATAAATGAAGATGTCAACTGCTCTATCTGCCTCAGGTAGGTTTTGTTTTAAAAAACCTTATCTCCAGGGGCACCTGGGTGGCTCAGTGGGTTAAGCCTCTGCCTTTGGCTCAGGTCATGATCCCAGGGTCCTGGGATGGAGCCCCACATCAGGCTCCCTGCTCAGTGGTAAGCCTGCTTCTCCTTCTCCCTCTGACTGCTGCTCTGACTACTTATGTTATCTGTCAAATAAATAAATAAAATATTAAAAAAAAAAAACACCTTATCTTCAAAACTGATGCTTTAATTATTTAAGTTGAATCACATATTCCCACTATTCTTAGAGAGAGGGAGTGTGGAAGAGAACTGGCCTTAGAACATAAACAGCAGGAGCATCACTAAAAATGAAGTAACGATTGACATCATACACTTATAACGAAGGAGAATTTTTCTTTTAAAAAAAAATAAGAAATCAAAAGAAATTAAATGCATAATATTGTATGGAAATAAATGCTTACATATTAGATTCCATTCCCTTTAATGAAACGAACCCACTGATGGAGCTATGTGCTGTATGTCATTTAAAGGGATGGGTGTGTATCACATACGTACTGTAGAGTACACCCTGTCTATCTCTAGGTACACAGAATGTTAGAGCTAGGAGGCCTGCAGAGATCCCCGAGGTCCAGGGCTTTTGAACTGTAATCAGTAAGGGTTAGTCGACCTCTCCCAGAAGCTAAGGAAGGAGATGGCTCCTATTTTTACATATTGATATGACAAAGCAAATGTGGCAAAATGTAAATAACTGGTGAATCTGAGATAATTGGGAGCTCCTTGTACACTGTTGCACCATTTAAGATTGAAATTATGTAAAAAAAAAAAGTTAAAAATGTAGAAAAGGAATTAAGACTTTTTTTTTAGAATGGATATGGAACAAACTTCAAAGTATTTTAACTGAAGAAAGCTAGATGCAGAAGAATGCATACAATAGCACGATACCATTTGTCTGGCTTCGGTTCTCAGGGTAATACTGGCCACATTAGAAGAACTGGGAGGGATGCCTGGGTGGCTCAGCCAGTTTAAGTGGCTGCCTTTGGCTCAGGTCATGATCCTAAGGTCCTGGGATCGAGTCCTACACTGACTCCTTGCTCACTGGGGAGCCTGCTTCTCCATCTGCCTGCCACTCGCCCTATTTGTATGCACGCGCACTCTCTCTAAAATAAATAAATGAATAAATAAATGAACTGGGGAGGGCTACTCCTCATCTACTACTTTCTGAAAGAGTTTGTATAAAATTGGCATTATTCCTTTAATATTTGATAAAATTCATAATTGATGGCATCTTGGCCTGGATAAAATTAAAAAACCTGTGGCATGATTTTTAATTTGATGTATTTAAGAGATCTAGGGCTATTTAAATTTTTGATTACTTATTGAATCAGTTTTGGCAATTTGAGTCTTCCAAAGAACTTGCATATTTCATCTAAATTGTCAAAAAACTGGCATAAAAAATTATTCACAGTATTCCCTACAATCCTTTTAATTTCTGTAAGATGTATAGTGATGTCATCTTTTCCACTCCCAACACTGGTAATTTGTATCTTTTCTTATTAGTCTATTAAGGTTTTCGTAATACTGTTAATCTTTTAAAAAATGACCTGTTAGTTTCACTGATTTCCTTTATTTTATGCTAATACCTTAGAAGACAGCATTCCTAATTCCTACTTTATTACGGTGCTCTACTACTTATAAAAAATTGCAGGAAATGTTGAATCCTTGTAAACAGAACAGGGAACACATCAGAAAATTGGTATCTCCATCAGGTGTGGCAAAATTTGCTGAACTCAGATATTATCTGATGTCATAAGAATTTTCAGGAATAAGGTGAAAACGAAACCTTTGTATTCAACCATCTTGTATTATTATATGATACAAAGATCTCTACAACTTTATGATTTTATCAATGACACGCTGAGTACAGAGAAGAGATGTGTTACGATTCTAATGTTTCTGTCTAAAAGCATGTCTTACCAACAGCTTTTCCTGTTTGTACAACATTTCGGCTGGTTGTGACCATGACGTTTCCAATTTTTTTGCCACGTTCACTGTTTTGAACAGAACTAAGTAAAGCAAAGAAGTTTTAGGTATATTACAAAAATTCACATATACCACACCCTATAACCACCCCCAAAATTGGATTATTGAGAAAAGAAGCTAAATTACTTATCATGCATCAATTAATTTAGTAACCTTAGGGACGTAAACTTTCAAAAAATACTAAAATAACGTGCAGACGAACCAAAAAAAGGCCATAAGGATGCATGGTTAATTCTTCCTACAGCTATGACTTGCTAAAGTTACTCCACCAGAATAAAAATGGCAAATTCTGTTATTAGTTCACACCATTCTCTATGAAACAGCAGTGTTTTCACTCTGAAACATACACACTGCTGAGCTAGAGAATGTTATGCACATATTTGGTTACTATTTGAAGCACAAGTCTATCAAGTGGAGAAAAACAATTCCTAATTAGCAATGAAACACATGGCATAAACTCAGTCATAAAAATTTTCCTAGTTTTTTTTTCTAAATACTCACTGTGAGAATCTTAACTTCACGTCTGACACGGAGTACTGGCCTTGAAAAGGATGGCTGTAAAACAAAGTTTGAGACTATTAGCCTACGAATTTTACCAATAAAGCTGCACAACAATGCTGTCACAAGGAAGCATCAGTAAACCTTGCAGGGGTGACTCAGCTGGATGGGGGTGTTCTGCACATGACAGCAGGAAATGGGGCTTTCAGCACAGATCATTACTCAGTCTTGGGAGCCTCTTTGAGCTTATTTCCTCCCTTGTAAAATAGGTGTTTCTTTTCTTGGAGCGGGGGGTGAGAAAGAGGTTTGTGTTAATGCTACACTAATGTTCCGATTTATTTGGTCTGGGGCTGGGGCTTAAGCATCAGTGTTTTTAAAAAGCTCCCCAGGATAGTCAGGGTTAGTCACTACCTTAGGCCACAACCATGGACTGTACCTTGATTCTGGCTGTCTTATGAATGCATGCTATTGGTCATCTGGAGATTTGTGTACATCAGTAAAATCTGTACTTTCAGGGGCACCTGGGTGGCTCAGTGGGTTAAGCCTCTGCCTTCGGCTCGGGTCATTATCTCAGGGTTCTGGGATCGAACCCCGCATCAGGCTCTCTGCTCAGTAGGGAGCCTGCTTCCCCCCACCACCCCCTGCCTGCCTCTCTGCCTGCTTGTGATCTGTCAAATAAATAAATAAAATCTTAAAAAAAAGAAATCTGTACTTCCTATCTGGAAAGCAACTAAAAATTTAGGTCTTAAAAATGTACAAAATGGGGGGCGCCTAGGTAACTCAGATATTTCAGCGTCTGCCATTGGCTCAGATCATGATCCCAGTGTCCTGGGATCAAGCCCTGCTCCCTGCCATGCAGGGAGCCCACTTCTCCCTCACCCTTTACTGTTCCCCGTGCTTGTGTTCTCTGCTCTGTCAAATAAATCTTTGAAAAAAAAAAAAAGAAGAAGTACAAAAGGGAAGAAGTGTATGTGTGCATATATAAAATCAGGCAACTAGACGAAAGTTGTACTGTAAAAGGAGTCAATAAATATCCACATTCTTATTTCACCCTGAGAGGTCTCTCTCAATGTCTAACAAAGACAGTGACCCTAATGAAATCTATAGCTACACTTATAAAAACACCAAAATGCTATTCATGGCTTTTTAAAAGACAATAAGTTTCCTTATTGGCCATATTAAGCATATGGGATGCATTTATGTTTTCTGGATTCCTGACTCACAGGCTGACAGAACTGAGAGGACTTAATCAGTATTTCTTCATATTCCCAGGAAGCCCTGCCTCAAGGATGAAGCATACGGGCTGTTCACTAAGTTAGAGGACTGCCTCCTCTCCTCTTTGAAGCTGGACAAAGGGTTTCATAGATCTCAAATCTTACAATTAGTTTGGAATATGTCCAAGTTATATCCCCTGACAACAAGTGAAGACTATCATTTCTTGTTTTTAATTTGGTGAAAATAATGAAAAACTGCTACTATATCTGCGTAATTTCCTTACCTATATATATCAGGTCTTTCTTCAGCTTTTTCTTCAATCTAAATAACCCCAATTTATTTACGCATGTTTGAAAGTGCAGTTTTATGTCCTTTAAAACCCATTCCAGCTAAGCCTCTTATAGATCGGCATTAAAATCTACCAGGTTATCAGTACAGAGCATTGGGGGAAGAGACCTTCCAGGCTGCACTGTGAACGGTAGAGGTGGACCGTCAGTCACTACTCCCCACCCCGCCTCCCCCTCCTGCCCCGTGACAGTGAGGGCCAACAGGCAAACAAACTCACATCTGTTTTTCTTCATCATTCTTTAAAACACAGACCTTGTGGTTAGTGAGGGAGAATACTTTGAACTCTAAGCTCTTTCATTTAATACTATTAAGATTTTTTTGCCTTTTAATTCTCTGTTTTTACCACATTCAAATGCCAATAGAGATTTCTGCTATAGCCCAGTGTGACAATTAAATTCACCAAAATCGTTGCTGAACCCAGTCATTTTTCTTGATAGATGATATAAAGTTTAACATACATGTTCCTTAAAACCCGGCTATTTTTCATCCTTGCAGATGCTTCCCTAAGTTACTTATGACATAAATATCTGGATTCTGTGTGGGGAGAGGGAATAGTCTTATAGAACCGCTTAAATCATATCCGCAGTCTAGCTAAGTTAACCCCAGCTCCTAAATAATAGTCAGGACAAAGCTGATTTTTGTCCAACTCTCACCAAGAGGTATAAGTTTAAAATACAAATGAAAACATTCAGTGTATACTTGTATCACTAAAAAAAATCATTTTAATCATGTAATTTAGAAAATAAGTCTCTAGGATGTATAGTAGTTCCCCCTTAACTGCGGAGGACACATTCTGAGACCCCAATGAATGTCTGAAGCCACAGACAGTACTGAATCCTATATGTTTTTTCCTATATATACATACCTACAGTAAAGTTTAATTTATAAATTAGGCAAAGCAAGAGATTAACAACAGTAACGAATGATAACATACAACAATAACAGCAATACTCTATAGTAAGTTATGTGAATGTAGTCTTTCTCTCTCTCGGGAAATAGTTCTTACTGCACTGTACTCACCCTTCCTCTTCTTGTGATGATGTGGAATGGTAAAATGCCTAGTGATGAGATGAAGGGAGGTGAAGGGCATTTACTGTGATGTAGCGTTAGGTTACTACCGACCTTCTGATGATGTGTCACGAAAAGGATCATTTGCTTCAGGATTGCGGTTGACCCCAAGCAACTGAAACCGCGAAGATGGGGAGGGATACTACGTACACATTCTATCAATGGAGAGATCTCCTTAGACTCTACTCTGTTCCATTCAACCAAGGCAACATTGCTTCATAATGGCCCCACTTCACAGCATGTTTAAATGTCTTTTACGCCTATATGGATAAAGTCTGTCAACATTCAGTATTCTGACAGGTATTAAATTTTGCTGGATTTTAGAATCTGAGTTGGAAACTAAGTTTGACCACGCATCTAGGAATTCAAGTACCAACTTTAGTCTTTTCACACTTCATGTTTTAAAATAACCTCTCAGTCTCAACCAGTGGTATTTCCTTCAAGGGTTCTATCTTGTTTGACCATTCTGCTAAAGCACAGATCCAGGGAAAGGGAGAGAACTATCATGTACTGAGCATCACCATGTGCCAGACTTCCTCTTCTGAATTATGCCAAGAGCTGGGAGAAATGTTAATCCTTCCAAAAATGTCTTGAGCTTTTTGTGTAAAAAGTAAGAATAGGGAAGCAGTTTTCAGCTGCTTCTCTGTATTTGGGATTTTATAATCTACTTAAGGAGATTTTTGGAGATATTCACGTTGTCATCTAAGTTAAGACACAATCTTCTTTATACTGGGGCATACTTCATAAATCAACCATGTTATGTACTATCAATCCTCAGAGGATGTGCTTACTTCGGATTTATTTCTGCAAGTGCCGGATGCTTGTTGCTGTTCCACACCCTGTAGTTGTGAGTATTCTTCCATGCTGTAACAAAGGTTGTCCCATAGTCCGATAATATCTTTTCATTATCTGTCAAGTAAATATTTGAAAGTTGAGCTGGTCTGTAGCCAGTCAGGGATATGAAGACTCATAACCAAAACGGGTAAAGGAATGGCTTTATACCCCCCACCCCCCATGCTTTTTGGGGGAGATAGCCTACCAGATTATCAGGAAACTTGGGTCTAGTTCCAGAAATCCTGTTAAGAAGCTATGTGGCCTTTGGCAAGTCACTTAATCACTCAGAACTTCATTTTCCTAACCAGAAAATAAGAGGGTTGAGCCAGATATATTCTAAGGTTCCTTACAATTCCAAAATACTTCCATGTTCTCCTTACCAAGGTTAGGAGGCATAGTATTATTTATTAAATGAATACTGCAGACTGTGCAGTGAGTAAATGTATTGATGTATATACATATGGAGTAGGCAGTAAGAGCACCTTTCTATCTTGCCACAAATGTTGTATTTCTTTGAAAAAAAAAAAATCAGAATGCATACATTAATTGGTTCTTTCAGTCACTGTTTTTTCTTCCTTGAATTTTTTCTTATTATTTGGTGAAACTCACTCTTTAATCTCCATGCATTTCACTGTCAAAATACTTAAGTAACAAAGGAATTTTCATATTTAATGCTGAAAACTTTTCAGCTTTTTCATTATCATGGGGAAGTTTTAATGCAGAGCACTTCTTCTGCTTGGAAGAGTAGAAAAGGTTTGGAGAACAGATTCAAATGGCTTTTGCTTCATATATTAATTGTAAGTTGCTTGCTTTGAAGGTGAAACAGGACTTTTGTTGCTGGGAAAGGAAGAGGATACATAGGATTCCAAATGCAACATTAAGGAACTACTTTTAAGAACATATTCCTCAAAGAGCTCCCTGGGCTGAATCTCCTTTAGGAACAGCAGCATGGGCCTGAGCCAGATTATATGAGTTTGATTCACAGCTCAGCCTCCACCAGAGGGATGAGTAAGCTACTTAACCTTACCAATGCCTCAATGCCTCGCCTGTAAAATGAAGAGGACATGGTCTCTACCTCTCTACCTCCAGAATTGTTGAAGATGAAATGAGTTAGTAGAAATAAAGTGCTCAAAACAAAACAGGTCCCTGCACATATGCAAAAAAAAACAAAAAACAAAAAACAAAAAACAAAAAACAAAAAAACCTAGTTACTGTTATTACTCAGCATTTATAGCTACCTAGGCAATTATGTTTAAAAAGTAAATTACTCATGAAGCTAACATGACTGGTGGAGACTGGGGTTTCCTTCTTAGATTACTGAATGATTCTGAACTAGAGCATTTAATCTTGGTGTCTCAGCTGTTACATCTGTAAAAGAGGCAGATATTTTAGAATATCCTATTAACAAATAAGGAGTTGCTCCAGGGCTTTCCTTTACAGACGAAGCACACACCCAAAGCCTTGATTTCAAATGCCACACACACTTCATGAAGAACTAACCTGGGAGGGCACAGCACTGATGGGACAGTGTGAACACGTCGCTACTGTGGAATTATGTACTTATAGACGGCTACAATGGTAAATTTTAGGTTATGCGTATTTCACCACATTTTTAATAACTTCCCCCAAATAGTGGTTAAAAAAAAGGAAAACCAAAAGCTTAACAATTTAACAGCAACAACAACAACAACAACCTACTAAGTATTTGCTACATGTCCACGGTGGTAGGCAACCATGTGCAAAAGCTCACTGGAGAGCTTCATTTTCTCTTTTTAGTATAGATTTCTTTCCCTATGGAAACGAAATGGTTTTAATACAGGAGTAGGTCTACCTTCACCTGCTCTATTTTAACTATTTAATAGAAACAGGATTTCTCAGAATGGCAAATCTGAAGGTTTAATTACTCGGAATGTGATTTCCAGTGATTTCTTTCATATTTCTTTTCTCCCTTTACATATCTCAAAAACATGTAAGCAATGTTTATAAACAGCCCCCAGATACTGACACATCCTTCTTTCCACATGGTCCTTGGGAACACTAAGCAGCCATGTAAAAGTGACCTGCTTTTATGGTCTTGATAGTTTTTCTTTATAACAGAAACATAAACATAAGTTTCAAAAAATATTTGGAATGGGATCCATTTTTGTAAAAGATCACCACAAATACCACAAAACTAAAATCCAACACATATGCATAGAAAAAGGTCTGGAAGGTTATAAAGTACTCAAAATGCTAATAGCAGTTATCTCTGTGTGAAGGAGTAACAGATAATTTTATAATGAAATTGTTTTCCTTATGCAATTCAAAACCTCATAAAGATTACGAAAGGAAAAAGCAGCTGTCCTCCTTACCTAACTGCAGTGTGGCAGCCAGGAGTGCATGGATGTAGACTGCAAACTGGGCTCGGATCCACTCGTCACCTCCCTCCCAGCCTGTGCCATCCAGGAAGACATCATCCCGGTTCTCTGTCACGTGCCTCACTAGGTAATCTGCGAACCTGAGGTCTGCAGTGGTTGGGTTAAGCAGCTTCCTGAGTTCTGGATCATGGATCTGGATCAGAGCTTCTTCTACCTAGAGGGTACCCAGGTACAAGTCAGAGTCTGGGCATTCACGTGGACATCCATGCCATACTTTAAAGAGTAACTACTGGGAAGTTGAAGCTGGAAATAAAAAATATGAATAACAGCATTCTCAAAAAGTGAGGCTAAGAAAGAAACAGGTTTTTACACTGAAGTTTTTTTCTTTCTCTATTTAAGAAATCCTCATTTTCTTTTTAGAAAATATATGCACATTTTATTTTGAATTATAAAAGTAACTCTTGTTGATTGTAAATATCTTGGAAAACATTAATGTAGAGTAAAAATCACCTTTGTCACACAACCAGAAATGAATACAATTAATAAGTGCAATTCCTAAAAATTCTTAAGTACACAGATACTTTGGAATATTATTATGTAATATTTGATATACAAAGAGAAGTATGTAACATACAGGTTAGTTTTGAAGTAATATTCACATATCCAAACAACTTTAGAACTAGAACGTAACCAATAATGTTGAGACAACTGTGTGGTCCCTCCATCTGTATCCTATGCCTTGGAAGGTATCGACCTATTTTAATTCCTCAAAATTGGGATCCCAGATTTTTCATTTATGATACTAGAAACATTTTCTGACAAAGCATGTTTTGGTACTTTTGATTAGAAACTATAAAAACCTAGGATGGGTAAAATTTCCTTTTTTTAATTACGTCTATTGTAAAACTAAACACGATCTAAATTTTTATCAGTTGATGTCAAATATTTATCTGTAGCGCCTTCCTCCTGATATCAGGAACATATTAAAGGGGCTAAAAGTATTTAAACAATAAACACATTTTAATTATGAGATCTTAGTAGGACCAGACTGTCTGGCTTGCAACCTGGCTCACCCAATTACTAGCCGTTTGAACTCTCTGCTCCTTAGCTTCCACACGTGTAAGATAGGAAAAGCAACAATGCCTATCTCACAGGCTGTTAGAATTACATCAGTTACTATACCTAAGGTGCACAGAATGCCTGGCACAGGAATTTTTACCTTTATTAGTGTTACTCCTATGCTGTCATAATTCCAGTGAAGAAAAAAAAAAAAAAAGGACCAGCAGTGTCAAGGACACACGCTCATACATAAGCCCACCTCCACAATGGCATCACTGAGGTGCTTCTGCTGGCGGAAAAGGATGTTAGTAGCCCCAGCAACGAATCCACGGACGGTGACATCGGAGAGAAGATGATGCTGCTGCAATGCCATGTAAGGCAAACACAGATATCCCTAAGAATCACAAGAGTGAGAGACAGCATCAGGAAAGTAACGGACAGCCACGCGGCTCTCCCTCCAAGCCTAGAGAGCTAAGTAGGAAAGGAAACTTCTGAACCCTGCCCACTGCCGTACCATCTCTAGTACAGTCCATCTCTGACTCACTTCAGTACTATTCCAGGGGAACCTCATGCCTTGACTACGCCAGTTAATTGCTTCCCTTTTCCATGAGTGGTGGTCTAACATTAAAATTGTCTTACTTTATTATTTTATTCTCAGGTCAGCTTAAAAGCTTCCACAGTAACTAAGGAACTGGACTTTTTCATTTGCGAAATGACATTTTAAGCCCATGAAATAGTATGCTATCTAGCAGAAAACTGTTAGTTCTTCCAGAAAAATTTGAAAACACATAATCACTAACATATTGTTACGAGAATACCAAATGGCATTTGTTTTATTGCCCTATTGTTAAAAATCATGCACAAATATTTCAAGATATTTGCTCTTACATGTTTAAGGCAAAAAAAAAAAAAAAAGACACTAGCAACAGTTGTATATTTAATTAACTTCTATTTGAACTGTATTTAAAAATACTGCCCTGAAAATGATAGCTGAACTGCCAAACCACAGCTGGCAATTAAGTGGACAAAAAGCAGCATATTTCCTGAGAATAAAGGTGTTAACACTTCAAAGATGCAATGAAGGAGGATATGGCTGGAAGAATCTTCTGCTGGAAGATTCTAAATTAAGACAGATTTCCAGTAAGTGGCACAACTTGTATATGCAGCTAGGAGGGCACACTTGTTAAACCCCTGAACTTGTTTTCAATCTCAAGTCCTGTGACAATATTACTTACTTCTTCTCACTGTAAAAAAAAAAAAAAAAAAAAAAAAAAAAAAAAAAAACCAAAGGCACTGAGCTAGAGAGCTTTATCTGGATGATGTGTTACTAATATCATGAGACAAATCTCTGACTGTAGGAGGAGACATCTCTTTTGCTACTTCATGTTCTTCACTGTATCCTAGAACATGCATTGTACCTAACAGGTGGTTGTTAAATAAATACTTAATACGGGAGAGGAGACTTCCAAAAGTTGGAAGACAGGTCTAGTAACCTGATTTTATTCTTTTTCTTGACAATATCTTTCTCTGTTCAATAAAATGCTAACTAACAGAGGCAGCAAAAATAAACCCACATCTATGCATTAGAGATACTCAGTACAGTGCTTCTCAATCAACGCCCCTCTTGGGATTAAAGGCTGAAAGGACCTGGGCTCCTCATTTAACATCACTCAGCGGCTTTAAGGCTCAGGGTTCATGCTTTACTTTGTGAGCTATGTATTGAAAAACAACAGACTCCCCTTGCCCCCAGTTACCTATTTCCAAACATAAATATTATAATGTTGAAGGCTCTTTATATAATAGCATGAAAACAAAGAAGTTTTTTTTTTTTTTTTTTAAAGATTTTATTGATTTGTGTGTGTGAGTGAGAGAGAGAGAGAGAGAGAGCATGAGAGGAGAAAGGTCAGTGGGAGAAGCAGACTCCCTGCTGAGCAGAGAGCCTGATGCAGGACTCAATCCCAGGACTCCAGGATCATGATCTGAGCTGAAGGCAGTCGCCCAACCAACTGAGCCACCCAGGCGCCCCAGAAGTTTGTTTTTTAAACATCAATAAACACTTTACAAAAGTACATTCCCTAAAAAACTATACATATGCTCTTTGACCAGCATTCTACTTGTAATTTATCCAGGTACACCTGCTCACGTGTGAGATCTGTAGTTATTTATTGCAGCATTGCTTATTATAGCGAAAGACTGGAACCCTAACTACTCATAAGCGGGAAACTGAATAAATCACTCGTCTGCTCAATGGAACATCTGGCAGCTATAAAGAGGGAGAAATTCACTTCCAAGGAATATTTGGTAAGAAAGATTAAAGGTATAAAAGTGAGGAGGGATGTCTGGGTGGCTCAGTTGGTTAAGCGCCTGCCTTCAGCTCAGGTCATGATCCCAAAGTGCTGGGACTGAGTCCCGAATCTGGCTCCCTGCTCAGTAGGAAGCTGCCTTCTCCCACTGCCTGCTGCTCCCCCACTGCTTGTGCTCTTTCTGGCAGATAAATAAATAAAACTTAAAAAAAAAGTAAGGAATAGTCTGCTATTTTGTATATAAAAGGAGGGGGAAATATCTACACATTTATGTATGTATGAAATACCCCCAAAGAAAGACACTGATAACGCTGGTGACCACTGGAGGAGAGGGCACCTGAATAGTAGGGGATGGAATGAGAGGGAGACTTTTTTATAGATGCTTTAGAATCTTTTGAATATTGAGCCATGTGAAAGTATTACATATTTATAAAATTAAGAGTTCAATATGGCCTTAAAATTATGTCAATTACTTCTAAAAAAACTGTAGTGTGTGTGTATATATATGTATATATATATGTGCATATATATATATAAGATTTCTATTTATTCATTTGAGAGAGAGAGAGAGAGAAAGCATGAGCTAGGGGTAGGGGTAGGGGGAGAGGGAGAAGCAGAATCCCCACTGAGCAGAGAGCCCAATGTGGGGCTTGATCCCAGGACCCCAGGATCATGACCCTCATGAGCCGAAGGCAGACACCCAACCGACAGCCATCCAGGCGCCCTGTGTCATACTTTTAATGATGATCTATTTTTCCTAAATCTTTTAAAGTTCCCTATTGTATTATAGCAGCAAGAGCTCAGGTCCTTTCACATAAAACAGCCTCCATACCCAAGCTCACTTCTGACTTTTCACTTTTCTAGGGTACTTTAATTTCCATATTTGGAGCTGTAGTGTAAGAGTAAAAAAAAAAAAAAAAGCCAAAAAACCCAAATAAACAAAGAAAACAACACAACAACAAAAAAAAACCACCAAAAAGGGCCTGAAACAGTATCTGCACACCCATGTTCAAAGCAGCAGCATTCGCAACAGCCAAAGCATGGAAGCAACCCAAATGTCCACTGACAGATGAATGGATAAACAAAGTGTGATATATACGTACACCAGATTATTATTCAGCCTTGAAAAGCATGGAAATGATGACATATGTTACAGCATGGATGAAGCCTGAGAACATTATGTTAAGTTAAACAGGCCAGTCACAAAAAGATTAACAATGTATGACTCCACTTAAAAAGGTGTTAGAGTAGTTAAATTCATAGAAACAAAAGGCAGACACCCAACCAACTGAGCCACCCAGGTGCCCCTCAACAATAATTATTGAAAAAAATGCAAACCAAGAACTACAAAATACTGTCAGATTGGCTAAATATTAAAAAGTCTGACAATATCAAGTGTTGGTAAGAATGCAGAGCAGTTGGGAACTCATACCCTGTTGTGGGAATGGTGGAAATTCTCAGAACCACTTCAGTAAACAACTGGGAATTCTAGTTAAGCTGAAAGCACCCATTCCAAATGATCCAGTATTCCCGCTTTTAGGTACTGAATGCTCTACAAACTCTGGCATGTGTCTAGCAAGATTTCTGAAAAAGAATTTCAGAGCCTTCTTTAGGTGAATGGATAAAGAAGATATGGTCCATTTATACAATGGAATAATATGCCACCATCAGAAAGGATGAATGCCCAACTTTTGTACATGGATGGGACTGGAGGAGATTATGCTGACTGAAATAAGTCAAGCAGAGAAAGTCAATTATCATATGGTTTCACTTATGTGTGAAGCATAAGGAATAACATGGAGGACATTAGGAGAAGGAAGGGGAAAGTGAATTGGGGGTAAATCGGAGCGGGAGATGAATCATGGAAGACTGTGGACTCAGAAACAAACTGAGGGTTTTGGAGGGGAGAGAGGTAGGAGGACGAGTGACACTGGTGGTGGGTATTAAGGAGGGCACGTATTGCATGGAGCACTGGGTATGGTGCATAACCAGTGAATCTTGGAATGCTGAAAAAATTAAAAAAGAAAAAAAAAAAAGTTTCATAGCAGCATTATTTGTATAGCCAGAAATTGGCAACAATGCAGTTGTCCACACAACTGATAAGCTTCACAACAGCTAAAAATGGAAAAATACATAAGAATAATAAAATGCAGTATCATGCAAAAACATGACTGAAACTAAAAACAATGTCAAGAGAAAAAAAACTTGTGGTTCCATACACACACACACACACATATATAATAAATAATTTTATTTATTTGACAGAGACACAGTGAGAGAGGGAACCCAAGCAGGGGGAATGGGAGAGGGAGAAGCAGGCTTCCCACTGAGCAGGGAGCCCGATGTGGGGCTTGATTCCAGGACCCTGGGATCATGACCTGAGCCAAAGACAGACATTTAATGACTGAGCCACCAAGGCGCTCCTGTGGTTCCACTTAAATAAGATTCATAATTTTTGGCTGGCCAGTAAAGGCATCTTTGATAACCTAAATTTGAAAATGAAAAGCTGCAAGCAAGCAAACCAAATATAAACTCAGAAGCGATACTTAAAGGAGATTAATACATGTGGCAGATAAAAATCGGGTTTCTAACAACATATATTTTTAATTTTTTCATAAATTTATTGTTTTACTTAAAAAGTTACAAACTGATATTAAGATTTCTAAATTAAGTGATCTTCTTATGGAGGCAATTATATATTTAAAACACTGAAGGTACTAGATACATGTAATTTAAAAAAAACAAAAAACAAAACAAAAAAAAACAAACTGGGGCACCTCAGTAGCTCAGTTGGTTGAGCATCTGACTCCGGGTTTTGGTTCAAGTCATGACCTCAGGGTCATGGGATCGAGCCCCACGTCAGGCTCCCTGCTCAGCAAGAAGCCTGCTTCTCCCTCTATCACTCCCCCTGCTTGTGTTCCCTCTCTTGCTGTGTGTGTGTGTGTGTGTCTCTCTCTCAAATAAATAAAATCTTGAAGGAAAGAATGAAAGAAAGAAAAGAAACTTCATTATTTCAATCATAAAGCAAATTAAGATAATTTCAGAATCCCCCAGCAGGCCATGAAATGAACAAAGCCTTCTCTACTAACCATTCAGCAATACTGACTTGGGGCAAATACTTATTTATAAAGCTAGATAAACACAGGAAGAATTTATTATAGAGGAAGGAATACATATTCCAGTCAACACTACCCATCTTTCTTTTCCACATAGTCTTACTTCATGCATAAAGGACAGTATTTAGAGAAAACCATAGAACTTTGCCCAAGTTACCAGAAAGATGTATCTGTCTTTCATGGTAGCCTGCAAGATCAAAGAAATAGATCACAGAAATAGAATTTAGAACTTAGCATGGCACCTGGCGTATGTGACACTAAAGTCACAGATAACCACAGCACTATACATTATGTATTTTACAGTTTGAAGGAAAATTTTTAGACCTGAAAATGTGTTCAACACTAGAAGTTAAATTCTATAAGGGTTGTTGGGGACACCTAGGTGGCTCGGTCAGTTAAGCGTCCAAGTCTTGGTTGACTCAGGCCACTCAGCAGGGAGTCTACTTGAACATTATCTTCCTCTGCCCTTCCCCCTACTCTCTCTCTCTCAGAAAAACAAATTTTAAAATTAAAAAAAAAATGGTGGTCAGATTCTTTAAGGGCCTTAGTAAGGAACACTAGGGGCATCTGGGTGGCTCAGTTGGTTAAGCGTCTGATTCTTGATTTCAGCTCTGGTCATGATCTCAGGGTTGTGAGATTGTGCCCTACACTGGGCTCCTGGCTCAGTGGAAAGCCTGCTTGAGATTCTCTCTTCCTCTCTCTCTCTAGCCATCTCTCCATTCCTGTGTGCACTAACAAATAAATCTTAAACAAACAAACAAACACACACACACTAAACTTTACCTTTGTGAAGATGGCCAGGGGCATGCCATATTGGTCTTCTTCCAAACCAGAAATTAGCCCTGGTATCAGTACCACCTGGCCTGTATTAGCTTGAGGTTGTACAGTAATTGGAGGACTGTCTGAGGGCACAGACTCCTTTGGAAATGAGTTTGTCTGTTCTGACCCCTGTTCCCTTTCTTTCAAGGTAGGGTCCTCTAAGATGCTAGGATCCAAGGTCTCCCAGTCACTTTCTGAAGACTCTGGAGATGGGCGAGAAGGAGGTTTCAAATATTGACTGGTTTCATTGGGTTCCTGTCCTTTGCTGCTGTCATCTTCTACTTGGAGCAATGGTTCTTCGGTCTTAATGACAGCATCTCCTCCGTGGTTTCCTGTCATGATTTTCTTAACAGTTCCTGAGTTGGTATTTGAAATGTCAGGAGCAGACATAGAAACAAAATCATCTGCAGGGTGATTATTTTCATGAAGCCCAGCATCTTCAGACATACTCTTTCGGGGTCTGTACTGAGAACAGTCACTGAGACCATGTTCAATCATGCCTACAACATACAATATTGGAGAACAGCTTGGCTTACAATCAAGTGGGAAAAGATAAGAGTTGCATATTCCATTCTAAACAGTAGAACTCTCCTATAAAAATTTTAGTAAGTTATGCTTGCACACATTTTAACTAAAAAAAAAAAAAAAAAGAAAAAAAAAGAAAAACCTCATATAAGAGAAACCCAATGTCAAAAGAAAATCATGTCAAAATAAAAATGTTATCCCTAGCAAGTTTATTCTTAAAAATTTTAGCACTGAAAGTTCCAATGAAAGTTAAACTAAAGAAAGAGTAGATACCGTTACCCTCTTACCTGGAAAAAGGGATAACACAGTCATCAGGGCACCCACCAATTTATTCACTGGAGAAATATAAAAGAGAACCTGAAATGGATTAAGTCAAGATTAAATTAGAAAATCCATGAATCTACAACATAAAAAAGGGGAGAGATAGAGAAGGAAAAATTCTTCTTTATAGAAGGATAACAGCTAATACAGCATTAATGAAAGAATCAAAGAAATCACGGAGCACCTACCATGATTCAGTTGAAAATTACCAATGGAAACTAAAACTAATGTGAAAGGTTGCTGGGCAACAGGATATTCACATAGCTTCAAATTTACCATCCCACAGATTAGCTATTAGTGGCAAAGGGAAACACAAGTACCTCATTATGAAGAAATCTGGGGATTACCAGTTTAATCAAATGATCAAGTTTTCCATTACCAATAATACTACAAATAGTTATGGATATCCTGGTGTGATAACTCTGAGAAGGACACACCTGTATAGTACGCTTGCCACACAAGTTTAATCTGAAACTAGTCAAAAGAAAATAATCAGACAAATCTAATAGGATTCTTTAAAAAAAAAAAAAAAAGCCAATGCCATGAAAAACAAAAAGAAACCAAAAAAAGAACAACGTGGTAGAGCTGTTTGAGATTAAAGGATTAAAGAAAATTATAAGGCAATACATGATGCTTGGCCCCCTAGAAACAACCAGTTTATAGGACATTATTATAACATCTGAGGAAATTTGAAAATGGACTGCATTTCTTGAATGTGAAAACGATATTTTGGTTATATGGAAATATATTCTTTTTTTTTTTTCTAGGATTTTATTTATCCATTAGACAGACAGAGATCACAAGCAGGCAGAGAGGCAGGCAGAGAGAGAGGAAGGGAAGTAGGCTCCCCGCTGAGCAGAGAGCCCCATGCGGGGGCTTGATCCTAGGACCCTGGGACCACAACCCAAGCCAAAGGCAGAGGCTTTAACCCACTGAGCCACCCAGGCGCCCGAATATATTCTATTCTTAAGAAATACATCCTGGGGTGTCTGAGTGGCTTAGTTAGTTAAGCATCTGCCTTCAGCTCAGGTCTTGATCCTGGGGGTCCTGGGATGGAACCCCTTGTCAGACTCCCTGCTCAGCGGGGAGCCTGCTTCTCCTCAGTTGTTCTGGTCTTTCACTCTCAAATAAATCAATCAAATCTTTAAAAGAAAAAGGAAAAAAAAGAAACATAGCTTAAAGTTTTTAGGGGTAAAGTACCATGACTTTAAAATTATTAGGATTGGCAGCAAGGTGGGAATGAACATACACAAAGCAATATAATGCAAAAGTGGCAAAATCTTAATCGTCAATATTGATCAAGTGTATAAAAGTTCATTATGGTGTTTTTTCAACTTTTCTGTAGGTTTGACATTTTTCAGAGTAAAACTTGAGATAAGACTCAGAAACAGGATTAGATGTTTAAAAGCAATATTTGGTAATCATTAAATTAGTCGGAAAAAAAACAAGCAAAGATTTGCTTAGGCGTTTGTTTGTTTTTTTTTAAACAATTAAATCATTCAGTGACACAGAAGTGCTATTTGAGAGAAGAGAGCACCCACAATTGTCTATGTTTTCCTTACAGATGATCTTATTTAAGGAGTGCTTTCCAAGTACAGAGAAACAAAATGTTGCATTAAAGGACATCCTTATTTCATCAATTCAATATAAAAAGAGTGTATCTGTGATTTGCCACATTAGATAAAGTTATATGATCATAAATGCCCTACATGTAGCTAGGCTAAGTACTATTTTGGAAGATTTTTGTTTTAGATACATATACCCATGTGTGCCCTGGGTTGCAATGCAAAATACTTTTTATTATGAACTGCAATAACGAAGTTTGAAACCTACAACTCAACAAGTAAAGAAACAAACAAAAAAACAAAAAAACACCACCAAAAAACCTGATTAAAATGGGCAAAGGACTTGAACAGACATTTCTTCAAGGAAAGCACACAAATGACCAATAAGCATATGAAAAGGTGCTCAACATTACTAACCATTAGGGAAATGCAAATCAAAACAGGAGATACCACCTCACAGCTATTAGGATGGTTACGATCAAAAAATAAAAAATAACAAGTGTTGGTAAGAATGTAGAGACACTGGAATCCTTGCATACTGCTGACAGGAAGATAAAATGGTTGCAGCCATTATGGAAAACAGTATAGTGGTGTATGGTGGTTACTCAAAAAAAATGAAAATAGAATTACCATCCGGCCCAGCAATACCACTTCCAGGTCTATACCCAAAAGAACTGGAAGCAGGGTTTTGAAGAAATGTATGCATACCAACATTCATAGTAACATTTTTCATGAGAGCCAAAAGGTGGAAGCAACCCAAGTGTCCATCAGAGGACAAACAGATAAACAAAATATGGTATGTACATACAATGGATATTACTCAGCCCTTTTTATTTTTTTTAGAGGATTTTACTTATTTATTTGACAGAGATCACAAGTAGGCAGAGAGGCAGGAAGAGAGAGAGGAAGGGAAGCAGGCTCCCTGCTGAGCAGAGAGCCCGATGCGGGGCTCAATCCCAGGACCCTGAGATCATGACCTGAACCAGACGCAGAGGCTTTAACCCACTGAGCCACCCAGCTGCCCTTGCTCAGCCATTTTTTAAAAGGAAGGGAATTCTGACACATGTTATACAGGGATGAGCCCTGAGGACACTATGCTTAGTGAAGAAGCCAGTCACAAAAAGACAAAAACAGCATGATTTCACTTTTATAAGGAACTCAGACTAGCCAAATTCACAGAAACAGTAAGCAGAAGTAGAATGGAGAGGGAAAAATGGGAAGTTACTGTTTAATGAGTACAGTTCTAGTTTTGCATAATAAAGAGTTTGTGAATGGATGGTGATGATAGAACAACACAGTGAATGTACTTAATGCCACTCAACTATATACTAAAAACTGGTTAAGATGATAAATTATGTGTTTCATGTATTTTACAATAATTAAAAACATTTTTAAAAAGTTAAAACATTGCACATATAGTATGTTAGATTCATCATTTTAAAAATTACCTTTTTTCTCTTTGAAGAAGAAATACATACTCATTAGACAAAACCAGCAAAGCATTTCCTTCTTAAAAATATAATCTAGGCTCACTTGGGTGGCTCGATCAGTTAAGTGTAACTCTTGATTTCTGCTCAGAAATCTTAGGGTCCTGGGGCGCCTGGGTGGCTCAGTGGGTTGAGCCGCTGCCTTCGGCTCGGGTCATGATCTCGGAGTCCTGGGATCGAGCCCCGAATCGGGCTCTCTGCTCGGCAGGGGGCCTGCTTCCTCCTCTCTCTCTGCCTGCCTCTCTGCCTGCTTGTGATCTCTCTGTCAAATAAATAAATAAAATCTTAAAAAAAAAAAAAAAGAAAAAGAAAGAAATCTTAGGGTCCTGAGATCGAGCCCTTTGTCGGGCTCTGAGCTCAGTGCGGAGTCTGCTTGAGATTCTTTCTCTCCTCTCCCCCTCTCCTTCTGCCCTTCTCCCCTGCTCATACTTTAGGTAAATAATAAATAAATCTTGAATAAATAAAAATATAACGTATATTCTCACCAAATTGCTCATGTCTTTCCTTCCAGTCTCTTTTTATTTTTTTAAAAGATTTTTAAAATTTATTTGAGAGAGAGACAGAGAATGAGAGAGAGAGAGCATGAGAGCAGAAAGGTCAGCAAGAGAAGCGGACTCCCTGCCGAGCAGGGAGCCCGATGTGGGACTCAATCCCGGGACTCCAGGATCATGACCTGAGCTGAAGGCAGTCGCTTAACCAGCTGAGCCACCCAGGCACTCTCCAGTCTCTTTTTAATGAATGTATATTAATTTATAAAATTGGGATCATGGGCTTGATATGTACTTGGACAAACTTTCACATAACATTCAATGAAACATCTTTATAATAAAAAAATACTCAGAATCTCTTCAGTCATTTGGAAGCATACACAATATACAAGATGAACCAGTACTTATTCACTGATTACTCATTATTATAAATTATTCTGTGACAGAATGTCTTAGATGGAGCTTTGTGTCCAACTCACATTAATTCTGGAAAATCTCTAAAAGAACTACTACTGGACCAAAGGAATAAACATTTTTAAGGTAACAAACCATACTGGACATTATACTGGACATGCTGACTTTCCAACATCCATTCCACCCCTACTCCACTTAGCACAGTAATATGCTATAAAAAACTGGCCACAGATCCAAGGGCAGCTCCTGATTAGTCTAAACCAGAGGTCAGCAAACTTTTTTTTTTTTTAAGATTTTATTATTTATTTGACAGAGATAGATCACAAGTAGGCAGAGAGGTAGGCAGAGAGAGAGAGAGAGAGAGAGAGAGAGAGAGAGAGAGAGGGAAGCAGGCTCCCTGCTGAGCAGAGAGCCCAATGCGGGCCTCGATCCCAGGACCCTGAGATCATGACCTGAGCCGAAGGCAGCGGCTTAACCCACTGAGCCACCCAGGTGCCCATCAGCAAACTTTTTCTATAAAGGGTCAAATACTAGGAATTCTTCCTTTGCAGGTGATATATATGGTCTCTGTCACAACTACTCAACTTTGCCACTATAGGGCAAAAGCAGCCATAAGCAGGAAGTAGAAGAATGGGAATAACCGTGTTCCAAAATAAAAATAGATGGTGGGCCAGATTTGGCCCTGGGGCCTAGTTTGTACACCCCTGGTCTAAAATCATGACAATCCAATCTCTTTGTACTAGAGAATGGCCTGGAAGCAGTTTAAACCAATTAGTATATGTACTTTTTTTTTTTTTTTTTTTTTTTAAGTATATGTATTTCTTTGGCATCAATTATTTGTCACTTCAGGTACATGGCTTATAAGTCTAAACAAACAGCAAAGGAAGATTCTTATTAAACGGTTTGGGAATAGGTATTTTTTCTACCACCAACACCAATTATTATTGTTGTTTTAGATTTCACTGATTGATTGAAGGTTTTATTCATTTTAGAGAGAGAGAGAGCAAGCGAGCATGCTAGCAAGCAGGGGGAGGTACAAAGGGGGGGGGAGAGAGGGACAAGCAGACTTTCTGTGCTAAGCACAGAGCCCAATAGGGGCACTGGATCCCCCAACCTTGCAATTACAATCTGAGCCGAAATCAAAAGTTGACCACTTAACTGAAATCAAGAGTCGGCTGTTCAACTGACTTAGCCCACCCAGGCACCCCAATTTATTTATTTGAGAAAGGGAGAGTGCACGTGCACTAGTGGGGGGAGGGGCAGTGGAAGAGCCTCTCAAGCAGACTCCCCACTCAGGAAGGAGCCTGACCCAGGGCTGGATCTCACAATCCTGAGATCATGACCTGAGCCAAAACCAAGAGTCTAAGACTCAACTGACTGAGCCACCCAGACACCCCTCTACCACCAGTTATAAGTGAGAGAGCATACAGACCAATTACTGTTGGCAGTTAACCTACACTACAAGGGACACCAGGCGCAGAATAAAGCTAGCACTGCAGACTGTGGAGCAAAGAGATGGAAAAAAAATCTCAATAGTTAATTATACAGTAGAACCATTCAATCAATCAGCCATGAAGTCTGCAGTAACCCAATACATCATTTCACTATTATTTAAGTCTGTTTAAATTGGTTAATGTCAAACTGCCCCAGAGAAGACTAAACAAATTTATACTTCTGTGTTAGTGAACAAGAATATGTGCTTCAGTTTACCAAAATATGACAGGCAAAAAAGTCTTAATTTATATTTACCATTAGTTTTAATTCTATATAGTATTTAAGGAATGTCAACCCATGTTAAATATTCCGTTCCTTCAAATCTCACCTTTTTTTCAAGAAGAATTAGTTTAAACAGGATTAAGACCTAAAGAAAAAATATTGTATTAAAATAAGAAACTCAAGCCTATTACTCATTTGCCCTTTCCCTTCCTCAAACACAACCATCTATCATTTAATCAATAATATTAACTACAGTGCTTAAAACTACATTGAAAATTATGAACTTATACTGAAAATTTTAAAATTTTGTATTTACTAAGAACCACTTAAATCTCTAAGAAATTATGCTTTTTGGAAGGAGTTATGTTATTTTTGCTTGAAATATCTGCAAGCTCCTTCAAGGGAAGGGACTATTCATCGGATGTCCAGGGCACTCACACAGCAGATACTCAATACATGTATGTAAATGAATGATCAATGTGTGTATGTCCCAGTCAACATATCTTTAATAATAAAGATCACAAGACATAAGTATAGATATTTTATTAGAAAATGTTTCACTTTCAGAGCAACATATAAACTACTCTGTAAAATTAAAACATGTTCCTTTCCACTCTAATTTCATGACATCTGAAATTACAAAGACAAGAGAAAAAATAATCCTCTTCTGCACAGAAATAGACAGTATTCCTGTATTTTTAAAAACGTCTATCAGCTCTACCAACATTTTCAACTTTTATCATTATGAGAACTGTCTTAGAAGAAATAAAATATGGTAAGCTACAATCTGTATTCAGCCTTGCAGCAAGAGAATATGCTCAGTTAAATGAACAAAGGTTTAGAACATTATAAATTAAATAAAAGGTATCATACCTTGTGTCGAAAATGAAGCACAAGATCTCGAGGAGATAGACCTGCAAAGTTATCAAAAAAGCTAATCTGTGATGACAACATATGGGTTTTGTCAAAGAAAGTTTCTTCCCACCAAAGGAAAGGTAGGTAAAAATAGGAATAATAAGAATATGGGAATATTAAAATATTTACATAATATCTGATTATGTAACATTTATGCTCAGCATTTATCAAATAACTGTTAACAGTCAAACATAGCAAGATCACAGGAACAGAAATGTTCTCATCCGCACTGCCCAATACAGCAGCTACACATGGCCAAAGAACATCTGAAATGCAGCAAGTATACCGACAAAAGGACTCTTTACCTTTATTTAACTTTTATTGATTCTAATCTAAATGTAAATAGCCACATGAGGCTAATGGCTACTTTATTAGCTTTTCATCACAGAAAGGATATTTACCAAGTGCCTATTGAGCAACTTGGATACCAATGAATATTCTGGATTATCAAAACAGTATAAATCAAACAAAACCCCCAACTTGAACAATCTTAGCATGAAAAGAGCTGAGCAGTTATAACAGGGAACTGACTTGGCCAGCATTACCATAAGAAAAAGAAAAAACTTCCGTTATTATTCTGAGAAGCAGAAATTTGCTTTATAGGATAATAGTTCTAAATACTGCTACAATTATGTTATAACCTTTCTCAGTAGAAATAAATACTGGTTAAGAAGATATTTAAGGTATCAGCAACATCAAACATTGAAGAATTTAAATTTATATCCCATACAGAAATTTAACTTTGATTATGAAGTTTTACATGCAACTCGGTTTACCAAATGTAAAGAAATGAAGGCGTTTCTTCTGATTTGTAAAAAAGCAACTTACCAAGATATACTTGGGATCCTTCTAATGAAGTTCCTCCCAAGGAACTATTCATATGTTCATAAAGCTCCTATAAAACACAGATTCAACTTAGAACATTTTACAATCATTTCAGACACTAAATTAGAAGTATGATGACCAGGAAAAAATTGGTTCTTTAACGGAGGCTGTTTGTTTTGACGCTAACAATAGAAGTCTCTCTCCGAAACCTTACCAGTTTCCAGCACTCCCTCTTCCTCTTCATTTTAGGGCTTCTTAGTTCACTCACATGGTGGTATGGATTCTAGGCTAAGTTCCCTCTACTTTTCTTGCTAAACACCTAATTGTCCTATACTCACTAAAATCCAGGCGAGATCCATGTTCTGTACATTCACAGCAGCCCAAAGAAAAACATGCTAAAACAGTATGTAGTCTGGTTTTTTTTGTTTGTTTTTTGCTTTGGGAGACTGGAACCAGAAAACTGATAAACACATTGTGCAGTAATATTAATAAGACAAGCAAATTTAGAGAAGCAATGCCATAGCAAAAGAGGTACTATCCACTAATAGAAACATTTATGTTAATTATAGTCATTTGTGGTCATTATTTCCTAATTAAAGGCAGTTTGGTTAAACTTAATAAATCTCAACTGTACATTTTGGGCAGATCCTTGCCTTTCAATGTTACTTCCTTTTCTTTTCTCAATCTGCAAATCTCTGCGGGATTTTTTTTCTTTTTAAATTTTTATTTAAATTCTAGTTAGTTAATATACAGTGCAATATTGGTTTTAGAAGATTTCGGTGATTCATCATTTACATACAATAGCCAGTGCTCATCACAACAAATGCCCTCC
Organism: Enhydra lutris kenyoni; assembly: GCF_002288905.1. Classification (NCBI taxonomy): domain Eukaryota; kingdom Metazoa; phylum Chordata; class Mammalia; order Carnivora; family Mustelidae; genus Enhydra; species Enhydra lutris. The sequence continues at coordinate 31,895,711 of NW_019154100.1, read as the reverse complement.
TAAATACTGGGTACCCATCTAGCCCATCCCCCACGCACCTCCCTCCATCAACCCTCAGCCTTTTGTTCTCAATCCTTAAGAGTCTCTTATGGTTTGTGTCCCTCTCTCCCTTTTTCCCCTCCTCTTTCCATATGTTCATTTGTTTTGCTTCTTAAATTCCACCATGAGTGAAATCATATGGTATTTTTCTCTGACTTCTTTTGCTTGGTATAATACACTCTAGCTCCATGCATGTCATTGCAAATGACAAGATTTCATACCACATCTTCTTTATCCATTCATCAATCAATGGACACCTGGGCTCTTTCCATAGTTTGGCTATTGTTGATAATGCTGCTATAAATACATTTGGGGTATACATACCCCTTCAAGTCTGTATTTATGTATCCTTTGGATAAATAACTAGTAGTGCAATTGCTGGATCATAGTAGGGTCAATGTTACTTTCAAAGAAAAATGTCTTTCTTAAGCTAACAAGATTATCTTCACAGTATTACTGACGAGAGTAACTGATTCATGAATCTGTTTTCAGCCAAATATATCTATAGAGGGATATAGTTACCTTTAGAATGGAAATTTGGGAAAAATCCTTCTCTTCAAAATATGCATGTGTAATGAGCTGAAGTTTTGCTTGAAGTAAGCCATAGAGAGGCTTAGAGAAAAAAAATACTATTAGTTTGATAATAATAACAGACATCTTACAACTTTGTAATTGAAAGAACAGGGAGGAAAAACTCACTTCAACTTTAGTATCTTTATTATTCACAGCTAAAAGCTGTTAAATCACCTGTGCCAGCTCTATGGCTGCTGCCAGAAAGTGCCTGACACACTTCTGCTCTTATCACTCAGTGACATAACCTGGGCACAGAACCTCTTCACATTTGCTTACTGATGTGAATACTGGCATATGAAAAGACAGTACATCTCATGCGGTTGTTTCCAGAATTAAGTAACACAGGTGAAAGCACTCAGAGTGTCTGGCACTTGGAAAGCATTTAAACGCTGGCTATTACAAAATTTAAAACATTCTAATTCTGAACTGTTCTGCTGGTGTGTGGTGACACTTAATCATCCTTATAATGGCCAGTTCTTATTATCTAGTTGAACATTCATAATTAAACTAAGTTCATTTCCCTTTTTTGCATTCTACAGAGGCTTGGAACAACTAGTCTGTGTCCTTTATGAAAATATTCTTTTTCATCCTTCAACAAAATTATTCCTTAATTCTTATTTTTATTTAAGACCCTCTTCTACTATTTCCATCCTTTTTATTTTCAATGTTCTTTCCTAGATGTTTCCTGATTTCTGTGTTCTTCTAAGAATGCAGAGACCATGTTGTATATATACTCTAATTAATTAAAACAATACCGGAAGAGCTCCCCCCACCAATATCCCTGTTAATATATTATTACCATCTAAATTATTTAATATATGGGCACGTGGATGGCTCAGTGGGTTAAGCCTCTGCCTTCGGCTCAGGGCATGATCTCAGAGTCCTGGGATCAAGCCCCCATCCGGCTCTCTGCTTGGCAGGGAGCCTGCTTCCCCCCCTCTCTCTGCCTGCCTTTCTGTCTACTTGTTATCTCTGTCTGTCAAATAAATAAATAAAATCTTAAAAAAAATATATAGTCACATTTTATATATTTTAAATATATATTTTATATATATTTTCATGTTTTTATATATAAAGACTATAATCACTATGAACCACCAAACGCTTTTGCGTGAGCTAGCTCCCCCATCCCTTATGCTGTTTAAAGACTGCTAAAATCAGATTTTCATCCCAATTTTATCACATAATAAGTTTATGAGAGATCTATTTTCGCTCATCTTTATTTGTAAAATAAGAGCAATAAATACTTAGATCTCACTGCTTTTATATGAGGATTCAAATGACAATTACATCTAAAAAGTATCTGGTATAGGATTAATACCTGACCTACAGGGACCTGATGAATGGTATTTACTGTTATTATAATTCTTCTTTGAAGAAAGATTACTCAGGATGTCTTTCAGCATGTCACACTTGCTTTAATATCTGGTACTCCTATACCTTGATCATCTGGCCCAGTATAAAAAAAGTATTCACTGATGTCTACTTTTTAGGCTATCCTTCTGGAAACTATCTAGGTGCAATCTACCAATGTTCTGATAGTGGGGTCTTTAACAACCATTTTTTTTTAAGAAGTCTATTCTTGTCCTTTATTTAAAATTATGATCTTGGAAGCAATATCTGATCCTCAAAATCTTATTATTAAGTCTCACAGTATAAACTATTATTATTTAGGGTTTTTTTTAAGCTTAGTAGTAAAAGCCCAAAGAAATCCTATTTTGCAAAATTCAACATATATGAAGCAAAGTACATTTAAAGTGTCTGTGGATATAAGAAATTGGACAAGACAGGGGCACCCTAGGTGGCTCAGTCTGTTAAGCAACTGCCTTCAGCTCGGGTCACGATCTCAGGATCCTGGCATCGAGCCCTGTCTTGGGTACCCTGCTCAGTGGGGAGTCTGTTTCTCCCTCCCCTTTTCCTTCTGCACCCCCTCCCCAAGCTGTCTCTCAAATGGATAAAATCTTAAAAAAAAAAAAAAAAGAAAGAAAGAAAAGAAAGAAACTGGGAAATACAGAAGAAATAATTAAACAAAACCTACATACATTTGGTGACTAAGCAAATGAAAGAGTCTCCATTTTGATTTAGGTTAAATGCAGAAACGTCTGTATTCAGTAATCATATGGCTATAAGATAATTAATATGATTGAGATCTAGATTTTCTCCTCATAAAGGAGATTTGGGAGATTATATTTACATGTAGAATTAGTCATTTGATGTTATTTGTAAAGGTGTTATTATCCCATTAGTTTAAAAAAAAAAGGAACATTACAATGATTTAACGAAGAGCTATGAAAAGTAAGAGATGTTATATATTTTCTTCAAAAAATAAAAGTTAAAATATACACTTGCATCTGATCAACCTGTACACAGATGAAGCAATTTTAAAGTACGTTATTGTACAATTCATTATGTCATTTCTGTTCCTCAAAAATTTTAAGTTTTTTAAAGATTTTATTTAATTTTTAGAGAGTCCAGAGCATGCCCACAGGAGCACGGGGAGGGACAGAGGGAGAGAGAATCCCAGGCTGACTTCCTGCTGAGTGCAGAGCCCCACCCTGAGCTCAATCTCAAGTAATTCTGAAATCATGACCTGAGCTGAAATAAGAGTCAGACGCTTAACCCACTGAGCCACCCCAAAAGCCCCCCAAATTTTAAGTTTTTAAAGAGCAGGTTAAGGTTACAATTTTTCATAGCAAGAGTCATGTATTTTAAATCATCAATAAAATCTGAGCGCTTATGATATTTTGAGTTTTAGTAATACATTATTTACCCGAAGTCTTAAAAATAAAATAAAAACGGATAAATGAAATATATTAGCTACCTCATTTTGGTCAAGTGTCAACCTCTTTTCTGAATACCTAGCTAGGAGATTTCCTTCGTCTTATCTAGTTGTGGATAGAGGGGCAAATGAGAATAACACTGCTGAAAGGCAAAGAGAAACAGGAGATGCACGACAATAAATAAGAGCCCCTAATGAATTTTAATCTATTACTGTTTCCATAAATCTCTCCTTATTCTAATAGTGCCTTATTCTCATGTAAAAATCTGCCATGAATTTTTAACAAACACATTAACAAGTTATTTGGTCTCTTACCAACTTGCTTAGAACACAGACACTTTTCTGAACGGTCTCTCTGGTGATATCTGCTTGCCGTACTTTCAATGCCTATGTGAACAGTCATTATTAGAAATATTCCATAGAGATATTTTAAAATCATCATCTTTCAACATAATAATAGCAGGAAGACAGAAAAAATTTCTTACCTTTAGTTAAACTCTAAATATATTGAGAATCTCAGAAAATATTTATTGACTGAGTCAGCCAGGAAACTTTGTTCTAGAATCTGGTAGGCACTAGGAATGTAACCGCAAGAGATAATCCCTACTCTCAAGGAACTTACTGTATGATGGAGAATACTTTCTATGTAAGTTGCCACACCCATAATGCAAATCAAATGTCCTTGATTCTGGTTTGAAAATGGGCACCCTTTCAGAGACTACTGTTCCTGTGAGAAGAGGTTAGTTTAAGACATGACAAAAACTCCCAAGATGGAAGAACTGGCAACAGTTTTGTTAAGGTGGTTGTTCTTTTTTTCGTGTGTGTTAGCAAATGCTACCATGTAGAACACTAAACTTTATTCACTTTATTTATATATTTAACAGTTCTAAAGTATTTACTTCCTGCTTTGACCAAAAATGAAAAATACAGGAGCACTGACTGACTCCTCTTTAGGAGAAAAGGGTTATATGTACAGCTACAGAGAGTTACAGTTCCTCCTTTACACACTAAGAAAAATATTAATAAAAAAGTGCTTCATTGATCGAAAAGGGCTAAGAGCTGCAAGCATTTATTCACACTGTACATCAGACCCAAGAAACCTGTATCATAACCTCTTGGCACTTGTCATTAGGAACTGCACAATCTTTAATTAGACTGACTTCTCCCCACCTGCACAGCCAGGCCATACAGAGTGTAGAGAAGATAAGGTGGTTATTCTATGCTGCCCGGACTTTATCCTGGCAAACTGGTATTGCAGCCCAGCCCTGAGCCTTGAGGATTCTGAGGATGACCACATGAGATGTCTATAGTTCTCTGCTAGTAAGGAACAAGCCTTCATTTGATCAACCTCAGATAATTCTGTGAGGAAAGTAAGAACTATTCTTCCCCTCTGTAGTGTACTACTGCCTGACACCTCCTTGGACCTGTCCTAAGGACAAAGGAACCTCAGTGTCTTCAACTGGCTGATGACTGACGACTCTTCATTAAACTAAGTCAAGGACAGAGAACTTTCCCTCAATCTGTTTTCTACCTCTCTGCCTTGACCGGACTCATCTATCAGGTCTCACTTTCATTCAAAGGGAATCAGTCTTTCTCCTACACTCTAGGTCCTTCTGGTACCTGTCTTATCCCTCTGGTTATCGGATGAGGATAGAAAAATTTGGAGAAAATGGCAACCTCCATATACTGCGAGTGTGTCAGACCCAGGGGGTGAGGAAGACAGGCAGTATGAAATGCCATTTAAAGGCTATGCAGAGCATGACAACTGTTGTTAATGTTGACAGCTTTGGAGAATTTTACTAGTGCTTACACAACCTATAGGAGATGACGGTAAAAGGAACAGTTATCCAAGAACAGGATTGCGGGGGGCAATTCAGTTCATCTCAGAGAAACATTAAGGGTAACAGTATACGAAGCAATCAAACGTACAAAGCTATCAGACTAACTCTTACTCTCAGGTTTATCTTTATCTTTAAATCCAGTTACTCATTCCATAAATATTTTACTAAGTGTGTCCGATGTTCCAGGCCCTGTGCATGAAGGGCGATTTTACAGTCGTTAACTACTTTAAGATGGAATTTACACCTGCCATTTATTTTGAAATGACTTAGGGAAAAATACAGACACATTCTCAAAGTGCGTGTGCTAGAATGCTGACATTTGTTGAATCTAGATGGTGAGCATACAGGTGTTCATCATACAATTCTTTTAATTTATTTGCATGATTGAAGTGGTCATTATAAAAAGCTAACATAAATTAAAAGATCAAGTTAATTATTCACCTGAGGAAGCTTTTAAAACTTATAATTGCCTAAGCTCTACTCCCAGATATTCTAATTTAGTCACAGCAGAAGGAAAGGCCAGGTGTGTATTTAAAAAGTCTCTAGGGGGGCGCCTGGGTGGCTCAGTGGGTTAAGCCTCTGCCTTCGGCTCGGGTCATGGTCCCAGGGTCCTGGGATCGAGCCCCACATCGGCTCTGCTCGGCAGGGAGCCTGCTTCTTCCTCCCTCTCTGCCTGCCTCTCTGCCTACTTGTGATCTCTCTCCCTCTGTCAAATAAATAAATAAAATCTTTAGAAAAAATAAAAAAAAAAGTCTCCAGGTAATTCCGGTTAAAAATCACTGTTTTAGAGCAGTGGTTTGCAATCTTGGCTACATAATGCAATCACCCGAGGAGCTTTTAAAAACTCCTGATAACCAGAACATTAAATCAAAGTTTCTGGAGCTGGGACCCAGTCAGCTCTAGTAGTTGAAGCTCTCCAGGTGACTCCAATGTACAGTGACGTTGAGAAACACTCACTACTTTAGAGTATTAATGATGTCATGATAGACAAGAGATTTTTACTCAGAGTATCTTCACCACAAAAAACTAGTGCTGCTCAGGAGCAAACCAGCATGAAAGGGGAAGCTACCCATCTTGGCTTAATTTATTAATTAGAGTTATTACAGTATTCAGGAATTGGCTGGCAGGTAATTTAAGAATCAACAAAACCTTAGGTGTAGATAATTAAGACAAAATGCACGTATTTCAAAGCTACTAAAGTACCTTCCACTAATTGTAAACAGCTGCTTAAAGAACAACATACATTATCACTTCATTTTTCTAAAATTATATACCAAATACTAGAAAAGAAAATTGAAGAACACGATAAAAGTTTAAATACAGTATTTTGAAGACAAATGGATAATTTAGGTATTGCTATATAAAAACAATGGGCAAAATGTTTTTTGGTAATTATAGTTACCCATGTCAACTTACAAAAACAGTAATGTGAATAAACTGGTACTACAGGGAAAACAACTTCAAATTGTTTATAAAAATCTAAAATAATATCAGTGTTTTGTTGTTGTTGTTCATTGTAACTATCATACCTTGGCTTCAATTTGTCGATAGCAGGAGATACCATATACTGTGGCTCCATTTCCATTTCTGGGTGGCAAGTGAAAAAAGACAGTATCTAAGAGATACACAGAAAAATGTAAATACCAAAGTGAATTATCCTTATTAATAAATAATGTAAACTGAAATATTATATACAGTTAATTATAACCAAAATGATGATGTAACAAGGAACCCGTGTCATACCTACTTCTAGCATCACTGGTTTCTTAGAATTCATCTTATTGCTTTACTATGTATTCAATCATGCACATTCTCAAAAAGCCCACAGGGCTGAATTATATAACAGGTTAAAACTGAAACTATAATTATTTATCTCAGAAAATACTTTATCAAACCATAAGAGATTCTTAATCATAGGAAACAAACTGAGGGTTGCTGGAGGGAAGGGGGTAATGGGGAATGAAGTAACTGGGTGATGAACATTAAGGAGCACATGGGATCTAAGGAACACTGGGTATTATATAAGACTGATGAATCACTGACCTCTACCTCTGAAACTAATAATACATTATGTTAACTGAATTTAAATTTAAAAAATTTTCACAAAAAAGAATATACTTTATTTCAGATTGAAAGAGGTAGAGAATCATACAAACAAAAGGTAACACATGAATCTTGGATAGATCCAAGAAATTCTTAGAATAACTGGAGATATTTGAACACAGATTAGATAATTAAGACGATTATTGAATTACTATTAAATCTCTTAGCTGTCATAATGGTACTGGAAATTATCCTAATGAGCTTATTATTCTTAAGAGTGCATGCTGAAGTATTTAGAGGTAAACTGTCATAATGTCTGCAACATGGTGTTAGACTTTCAAATAGGAGAGGCAAAACTGTACACACACATAAATATAATTTGTGGGGTATCCACTATACTATTCTTTCAATTTTTCTGTAGGTTGGGGCACCTGGGTGGCACAGAGGGTTCAGCCTCTGCCTTCGGCTCAGATCATGACCTCAGGGTCCCGGGATCGAGTCCCGAATTGGGCTCTCAGCTCAGCGGGAAGCCTGCTTCCCCCCTCTCTCTGCCTGCCTCTCTGCCTACTTGTGATCTCTGTCTGCCAAATAAATAAATAAAATCTTTTTAAAAAAATAAAAAAAGATTTTATTTTTAAGTAATCCCTACACCCAACATGGGGCTTGAACTTACCCAAAATCAAGAGTTGCACGTTCTACCAATTAAGCCAGCTAGCCACCCCTTGCATGTTAACTTTTAAGCAGAGCACTGTAATAGCAGTGGTTCCAGGGGTGGAGAGGTAATCCCAGGTGGGCACTGGAGTACTAATCAGTATGTCTGCAGCTAGAGCCCTAGTCAATTGGTAGCTAGTACAGCTAAGCCCTTTAGTTTCCCTCTGAAAGGAGTCTGAGGATAAAAGCAAGTGCTACCAGTAGCACATGTCCTAATCTGGCCACTTACTTTGCTCTCCTGGCAAAAGAATAGCTAACGCTCATTAACATTACCAACATAAACCCAGCACTCCTCTGGAAATCTTCTAGTGCATGACTAGTCATCTCAAAACAAGCATTTAAATATTTTATGAGTAGTCACAAGAAGCCAAAGGCCTTTCATTTACCAAAATACTTAGACTCTAAGATGTCTTGGTAAATTAGAAAAAAAAAAAAGGCACCTACTAATTGCTCCATTGTTTACATACCTTCCTGGTAGTTGTGTGCGCCATCTGGTAAGGCAAGGAAGGGCAAATACTTCCATTCTTCAGGTAAAGTGGGGCTGTCATGACCATCTCCTGGAATCAGGGGCGGGTAAGAGAATTCAACCTAAAATAGTAAGGAATATTAGCCAAAAGGTTTTATCATGATCAAGGGAGCATTTTATCCTGATAGGCAAAAATACTTTAAGAAAGATTGTTTGAGAGAGAGAGGGAGAAAACTCTCAAGCAGATTTCCCGCTGTGTGGAGTGCAACACATGTGATCATGACCTGAGTCAGTATCTCAAGCCCATACCCACTGAACCACTCGGGTGCCCTGGCAGCAACAATTTTTTAAGATTTATTTACTTTAGGGATGCCTGGGTGATTCAGTTGGTTAAGCGTCTGCCTTTGGCTCAGCTCAAGATCCTAGGGTCCTGGGATTGAGGCCCACACATCAGGCTCCTCGCTCAACAGGGAGCCTGCTTCTCCTTTTGCCTACCCTGCTTGTACTCACTCTCTCTGGTCTCTCTAGCAAATAAACAAAATCTTAAAAAAAAAAAAAATTAGAGAGAGCAAGAGAGTGCGCATGGGGAGGAGGGCAGAGGGAGAGAGAGAAAATCCCAAGTGGACTCTACATTTAGCTCAGAGCCAACAACAGGGCTGGATCTCATGACCCTAAGATTACGATATGAGCCAAAATCAAGAGTCCAATGCTCAACTAACTGAGCTATCCAGACGTCCCCTGGCAAAAATACTTTTAGACTGTGAATGACAGATGTAAGGATAAGCTACACTTACTGATGCCATTTGGCATTTTCAGCAAACCTACTATACATAAGAAGAAAAAAGGAGTAAGAGGAGGAAAGATTTGTAAGTCTTTTCCCCTGATTTAAAGGTGTTCAGATTTTAATATGCATAGGAGGATAGCAGGTAAAGTGGTAGTGACAAGATTGGAGATTTACATTTGTGAATTATCATCAAACAACCATGAAGCCCTGAGAAAAACCAACATCCTACTGAATTGAAGAGGTCCAACAAAGACGAATGAGAAGTTTGAGCCAAGATCTAGGTTTGCTTCTCATCAATTGGCTCCCTTGCTCATAATACTTGTAGCTCTGAGCTATATATATATATTTTTAAAGATTTTATTTATTTGACAGAGAACACAAGTAGGCAGAGACGAAGGCAGAAAGAGAGAGAAGAAGGGAAGCAGGCTCCCTGCTGAGCAGAGAGCCCGATGCGGGGCTCCATCCCAGGACCCTGGGATCATGACCTGAGCCGAAGGCAGAGGCTTTAACCCACTGAGCCACCCAGGCACCTCTCTGAGCTATATTTTTGATGATGGGTTGGCAGGAGAATGGCAGGAGAATGGGTGGGCATTAATCAAAGTTTCAGATAATTTTTTAATATTGAGAATTCATCAATGAAAAGTTCAATGAAATCTTTCCAACACTATGTCATTTAGAAATAACAGTTTTAGTACACTTTCAGTCTCCAATTACCTGAGTTTATCAGCATTTTCTCTGTGTTTCTATTTTTGTTATTTCAACGAGACTTTTGGAGAGGAAAGAAGAATTAAATGCACAGGATTTGGATTATTATATTGACTTAGAAGTTCTAGGTGATTTACATTTAATTTTCTTTCAAAATACATTTATACAGGGGCACCTGGGTGGCTCAGTGGGTTAAGCCTCCGCCTTCGGTTCAGGTCATGATCCCAGGGTCCTGGGGCTCTCTGCTCAGTGGGGAGCCTGCTTCCTCCTCTCCCTCTGCCTGCCTCTCTGCCTACCTCTGATCTCTGTCTGTCAAATAAATAAAATCTTTAAAAATATATATATATTTATACAGGAATTTATAATGCAATAATAATATACAGTTGTTCCTTGAATATAGTTTTCAACCACACAGGTCAACATATAGGCAAATTTTAATATAGTACAGTACTGTATTTTCACTTCTGTATGATTTTAACATTTTCTTTAGCCCACTTTATTGTAAGAATACAGTATATGACACAAATAATATCCAAAATATGTATTAATCAACTGTCCATGTTGTCAGTGAGGCTTCCAGTCAACAGGCTATTAGTAAAATTTTGGAGGAGTCAAAGGTTATACATGGCGGGGCGCCTGGGTGGCTCAGTGGGTTAAGCCTCTGCCTTCAGCTCAGGTCATGATCTCAGGGTCCTGGGATCAAGCCCCGCATCGGGCTCTCTGCTTAGCAGGGAGCCTGCTTCCCCCTCTCTCTGCCTGACTCTCTGCCTACTTGTGATCTCTCTCCCTGTCAAATAAATAAGATCTTAAAAAAAAAAAAAAAAAAGTTATACATGGCATCTCTAACTGCCACATCGTTCAAGGGTCAATTGTATTCACTAACGTTGAACGTGAGATTAAGAGTCACTTTTAGATCCTACCTTTAATGTGGAAAGATATGATGGTTTATCTTCCCACACTTTAGTGGAATGAATCAAGCTATCAGTTGAGTCGCATGAGAATTACAAAAGGGCTTTCAAAATGACTTTTAAATAGGTGACCTAGTTCCATATTTACAATCCTTAAAGATACTCAAAATCCTTAATCCAAAATCCTTAAAGATACTTCTTTCACTGAGAAGACTCCCTCCCACCCCTGACACTACCACTCTAGCCATCTAGTCATCTTTTTGCCCCCACTTTCAGAAGAAATCACTGTTTTCAGTTTGAAAGGATTTTTTAAAGGTTTGGGTTATGGACGGACTAACTTTTCTCTCAGAGATCAGTCATTTAAGATTAATTGGCTGAAGGCTGAGTACAGATAATCTCAAATTACATTTCATGTTTCTCTGCATCTTTTCTATGTATCACAGAGGTTTCACATATTGTGTGGAAGAAGGTGCAATGTGACAAAGAAGTAATGGAGACATATTCAAAGTTGATACTATGAAGCTGGTAGTTACAGAGTTAAAAAAAAAATCCCAATTCAGAATTACTTCAACACCAAAAAGCCAAAACAAAACCTAGAAATAAGGAAATAAATCATTATATTTTATGTAATCAACAACAAAGCCCAATATACACTTATTATTAAGAAGTCTGGGTAATTATTACAACATGTTTCCTTTTGGGAAGCCACTAACCTTAATGTATAGCTAGTTATTTAAAAAATGTTTAGTATAGTGTAAATATGCTTTTAAGTAAATACAAACATTCTGGACCCAAATTCTCACAAGTCCATCATGAAGTACGTTGCTCTTTATGTCCAAATGTTTAATATGAAATTCCAAAAGAAAGTAGAACAACAATGCTCAACCTCACTTTTAATGATGGAAATGCAATTTGGAATAAAAGAAATTTTTACTCATATATTGAAAAACATGAAAAAGATTATTATTTTGTGTTTACAAGAGTATGGGTAAATAAATAGGCTTGGCTATGGGAATGTGAATTGGTGCATCAGTTTGGAAGGCAATTTGGCAATACTATCAAATCAATAACACATACACCCTTTGATTCAGCAATTTCAGTTTTAGGAATTTATCCCACAGATACATGGATATATTCATACAGATATGTACAAAAATGTTCCTAGCAGGACTTATCATCACATTAAAATTGGAAACCTAAATATTCATAAGAGTGATTACACAAATTTTATATCTGTTCTATACAGTTGTTAAAAAGAATGTTAGATTCACATATACTTATAAAGCAAGCTAGGTATGGTATGTAGTGTGGTAGGTAAAATAAAAGCCCTCCAGAAACGTCCATGTCTTATCCCTGAAATCTGTCTGTATGTTACCTTACAAAGCAAAAGGGACTTTGCAGACACAATTAAAGATCTTAAGATGGGGGTTATTGAGGTGGGCCACTGATTTCCCAAGGGTCTTTTTAAGAGAGAGGTGTCAAAGATATCTGAAGATGCTAAGCTTCAAGATGTTCTGAAGACTGAGGAGGGAACCATGAGCCAAGGATGGAAGAAGACTCTAAAAGGTAGGGAAAAAACAAGAAAATCGATTTTCCCTAAGTGGCCTGAAGAAACACAGCCCTGCTTAATTTTAGCCCAGAGAAACCCATTTCTGATTTCTAACCTCCTGAATTCTATATTTGTGTTATTTTAAGTTGCTAAGTTTGTGGTAATTTATTACAGAGCAACGGAAAACTAATACATACTGTTGTTTAAAAAGCAAGCATGGGGCGCCTGGGTGGCTCAGTGGGTTAAAGCCTCTGTCTTCGGCTCAGGTCATGATCTCAGGGTCCTGGGATCAAGCCCTCCATCGGGCTCTCTACTCAGCAGGGAGCCTGCTTCCTCCTCTCTCTGCCTGCCTCTCTGCCTACTTGTAATCTCTGTCTGCGAAATAAATAAATAAATAAAATCTTAAAAAAAAAAAAAAAAAGCAAGCACAGTATCAGTAAATATAGTATAATCCTACATATACGATGATTCCATTTATTTAAAAAACTATACTACTGTATCTTTCTAAATCAGTGTTTTAAAAACTTGCTTGAAAAGATACAAGCTTAACTGCTAACAGTTTACCTCTGGAGGGTGAATAGGGTTGGGGATTGGAGATAAAGGAATATTCCTGATTTCTGGTTTTTTTTAATGTCCATCTTCTTTTTTAGAAAAATTTCAAACTTACAGAGAAGTTGAAAGAATATAAACAACCTTATAAACTTCATCTATATTCACAAACTGCTAATTTTTTGGCCACATGTGCTTTACAAACTGTGTTGCATGTGCATACACATAATTTTTCTGCATCACTTGGCAATAAACTGAGATTATAATTTACTTTTAAGTAAACTACTATTTATTTTTAAATGGATATGCATTGCTTTTAGAGTTAAAAAAAAAAAAAAGAAAGAAAGAAAAGAAAACCACAAACAGCTTCTAGCTTTTGAAGAAATCTTATTTCCATCCTAGACTCTTGGGACACAAAGATATATATACAGAGATACAGAAATCTGTCTTCTTTTCTGAAGATTTAGTTAACAAGTTACCAACTTGTTTAAGCTGGAGTTTGATATCTGATGCTTTGCTATGTTCAATATATTCTTCCAACTCCTCATTCTACTGAATGAAGATGTTTTGTATGACTCTAGCTGGAACTTAAAATGAAATCAACTCATAAAATTGTTGTTAAGTGTTGATACTACATATACTCCAAGAATTCCATGGCTAAAATTAGGTTGACTTTAGGCTGACTTGGGCCCAGAGTACTTAGAATACTGTTTCTTTGAGGTGTTAAAAGGAAACCCCCAGGCCCAAGCCACTTAGGCCAAGTCCTCAAACCGGGCTTAATACCTAACCTAATCATAAATTTCAACCTCTCTGAAGATGCAGTCTTAACTAGTGAGTCTGGAACTTTCTGATCATCACCCTTTCAGGTAATCTGTCATATCGGCCCTCTCTATCCTGCAAAGGAAGATGAAGAATTCACCTAACAGAACACCCTGCCTTTCTCCGAAGGTAAAGTGACCTGCCCTGGAATAATCCTTCCTTTTCTTTTGCAAATAACTTCCTTGCCCTACCCGCCTTCTATAAAATCCTTCCATTTTGTACAACTCTTTGGAGTTCTCCACTACTTACTAGATAGGATGCTACCCCATTCAACAAATCGCTTAATAAAGCTAATTAGATATTCACATTTACTCTGTTGAATTTTTGTTCCTTGACAGGGGGAATGTATTAAAAATTTCAATTTTAGCATATGTGCCGCCAAAGCGAGCCCTATATTCAAAAGTTCAAACAGCTAACTTTTGGGACACAACTTTTTCATAAGTTGTACACTGCCTGCACTGTGTTGTCAGCTCGCTCGAATTCTTTTCTTCGGCTGTGTTATCTGCTACCAACAAATTCTTGCATTTGGAAACTGCTGAAGATGCTCATCAAATTCAGAACAATTCACACAAACTCTGTTCTCTGTCTACACATACACAAAATTTTCATGGTGATTTAGTATCGTTTCAAGTTTTAATCAATCCTCTACTGCTGAACACTTTTTTCTGTTTCTTTTTTTCTCTTACATCTTTATAAACTGTTTATTACTATTCAAGTAAGGCATAATAAAAAATATACACTGGGTCCTGTCCTTGGTTCTGGGCCTACAACTCCTAACACCCTGGAATTTCATGGGTGAAGGAGCACCTTTTGTTATTTACAAGACAATTTCAACTGTATCTGCGTTTCTCTAACGAGGGGACTTGGTGGTGGTGGGTCTACTAAAAAGCCTTAGGATGGGGCCTGGTCACCAGAAAGACAGACTTCCAGGAAGGACAGAGGGGCTGGAGATTATGTATAGTCACCAGTAACTAATGACTAAATCAATCATGCCTATGTAATGAAACTTCAATAAAATCCTCTAAACAGTGGGATTCAGGGAGATTCTGGCCTAGTGAAGACAATGAGGTGCCAGGACGGTAGCATTTCCAGTGAGGTCATAGAAGCTCGTACCCCAACCACCACACCTGGTCCTATGCATCTCTTTCATTTGGCTACTCCAGAGTTGTGTCTTTTATAATAAACCAGTAAAGGTAAGCGGTTTTCCTTAGTTCTAGTTGTTCCAGCAAATTACAGAGCCTGAGATGGGGGTATGAGAACCCTTGAATTTGTAGCTAAACTGGAGAGAGGCACAGGCAGCCTGGGGACCCAGGACTGGCATCTCAAGTGAGGGTATTTTGGGGGACTGAGTTTATTTTTATCCCAATTAGTAGTAGTAGTAGTTTACATACTTCCATGGCTATAACAGAAGAGCGGGAAAGAGACAACAGCTGATTTCTAAAACGTGAAAGCAGAATAAAGATGCTCTAATCACAGGGCGCCTGGGTGGCTCAGTTGTGAAGCGGCTGCCGTAGGCTCAGGTCATGATCCCAGGGTCCTGGGATTGAGCACCACATCAGGCTCCCTGTTCAGCAGAGAGCCTGTTTCTCTCCTCCCATTCCCCATGCTTGTGTTCCCTTTCTAACTCACTCTCTATGAAACAAATAAATAAAATCCTTTAAAAAAAAAAAAAAAGATGCTCTAATCTCAAGGAATAAAAAGACAATTTTTCTAAAGGCTAAATGAACTGTATAAGAAATGGTAATGTTTGTTCACACCATGAATGGTAAAAAAATTATCACCCAGGGGCGCCTGGGTGGCTCAGAGGGTTAAGCCTCTGCCTTCGGTCTGGGTCATGATCTCAGCGTCCTGGAATCGAGCCCTGCATTGGGCCCTCTGCTCGGCAGGGAGCCTGCTTCTTCCTCTCTGCCTACTTGTGATCTCTGTAAAATAAATAAATAAAATCGTAAAAAAAAAAAAAAATTACCACCCATTTTCAGAGTTTATAAAGCAAACTGTAAAGGTGTCCCCTCAGGACACCTGGCTGGCTAAGTCAGTAGAATATGTGACTCTTTATCTCAGGGTCATAAGTTCTAGCCCCATAATGGGCACGGAGCCTACTTTAAAAAAAAAAAAAAAAAAAGGTGTCCATTACTCAGATTGCATTCATGTGGTTCTCAGTATACAAAAGACTGAGAAAACAACAAAACAGTAACATAGTACCCTGGTGTGAACTCTGAGTACTTCAAAAGTATCCTCTGTTTGCTTTCTAACAATGAAACATCCATTCCACTGTCAGGGAACCGTCCAACTAATAGAAGCCACCATGCCATACAGCACACAAATCAAATACATCTGTAGTGCTCACAGATACTGACGGCACAGAGGTATGCTTCCTAGAGATGCTGCGTCAGTGCTCTGCCTCTGCTCCCTTTCTAGGCACCTCAAGGATTCCACCCACCCTTCACTCAGAAGCATGGGTGTTTGTTTTCTTAACAGTTAAAACACTTAGGCACCAAAGTCAAGGCCTTCTCCTATTTTTCTCTTTAAAGAAAAACATGTCTTCTACTAGGAGACATGTCTTCTCAAAATTATTTGCTTTGCCAAATCTCTAGAAGAGTCAACATTACAAGAGAACTGGCACTTTACCTCTTTTAGTCTCTTAAAAAGTTGGCAAATGACTATACTTGTCATCTGTTTATTTCTGAAACAGACTGTGCTTAGCACTCTTCTACCTCAGCACGATACATTATTTTATAGTTTCACGAGCGCTCTGGATGCCTAGAAAAATAAAGTGTATACTGTAAAAATGCAATGGTACTATTGAGCTCTAACAAAACTAAGTTTTACCATTTTTAAAATTAAATGGAAACAAAACAAAAATTAAATGAAACAAGTATCTTAGTTTAAAACATGTGCTTTTTTATCTTTAAGTCAATAAAGGCTGCCAGTTCTATTTTTCCTAGAATTAAAGAACTATTATACTATTCCACATTCCTTTATTTAAGATGAGATACTTGGGCCTTTCAACTGGAACAGTCATCTTCCAGTCATTCACCAAAATGACCGACACAAAGGGAAAGAAGAGAGGCACCAGCTCTATTCTCTAGGCCTTTCAAAAACACGGAGTTGTTCCTTTGGCCATATACATGCAAATCTACAAGAAAGGTGATATCGTGGACATGAACGGAATTGGCACTATTCAAAACAAAATGCCCCACAAACGTTACCACAGCAACATTGGAAGAGTCTACAGTGTTACCCAGCATGCTGTTGTCATTGTAGACAAAGGGCAAGACTCTTGCCAAGAGAATTAATGTAAGTATTGGATATATATTTTTTCTTTCTAGGTAGGCTCTATGCTCAGCATGGAGCCCAATACAGGGCTTGAACTCAAGACCCTGAGAACTAGACAGGAGCCAAAATCAAGAGTCAGATGCTTAACTGAGGGAGCCGCTAGGTGCCCCTATGTACCAGACATATTGAGCACTCAAAGAGCTGAGATAGCTTCCTAAAGCATGTGAAGGAAAATTATCCGAAAAAGGAAGCCAAAGAGAAAGGTACTTTGGTTCAGCTGAAGCGCTAGTCTGCTCCACCCAGAGAAGCACACTCTGTGAGAACCAATGGAAAGGAGCCTGAGCTGCTGGAACCAATGGAAAGGAGCCTGAGCTGCTGGAACCCATTCCCTACAAATTCATGGCAGGATAAGTGTAAAAAAATTAAAAGACCTCAAGACTGTAAACAAAACAAAAAACAAAAAAGAAAAAGACAGTTGAGGTACTTGGATTACTAAAAAAAACAAACAGATGATGTGTATTTTAATTTAAATAGAGAATTTTTTTAGGGGTGCCTTGCTGGCTTAGTTAGCAAAGCATGTGACTCAATCTCGGGTTCTTGAGTTTCTCTCTGTATCTCAAATAAATTTTTAAAAACAAAAGACTATTATGTGGAAGAACAAGATATTTTGCTGGTATCGATATTAACTACATAATATATGGGAAGCTGATTTTCATACTAAAGGCACTTAAGACTTCATTATCCTGTTTTTCTACTTTAAAACTACTGAAACTTTACATAAACATACACATTCATTAACATGAAACTATATACACAGCCAATTAAAAGTCTATAATAGATTTTACAAAGCCATGCTCTTTTTAAAATTATTTCTTCCAGAAAGGAAAAATCTTTAACTATATATGAAGAGTGAAATTGAGAAACTCTACTAGTAAATATTCATCTCCATTCACCTCAAATATATCTAAGAATATATAGCCTTATTATAAGGATTTGGCATTCTTTGAAATACCATTATTTGCAGATCTACAACTCACAAATCAGAAATGCCATCAGATATGGAAACAATGAATTTGTGTTTCAGAAAAATAAAGTGCCATTTATTTCCAATAATACCAGATTACTTTTGTAGTGCTACTTTATGTAAAACTTGGTAAAGATAGCCTCAAATGTATTTGCTAATTATGAGGTCTTACTCAAAAGTAAAAAATAGTTTTGAAGGACCTGAAACATATTTTACTCTCTAGGATCCTTTTACATTACAGAAATCTAGAACTCCTATATTATCCTAGGTTCCAAATAAAATAAACACTTTGGTCATATAGCACAAATGTGTATAATGACATGGAAAAAACCCCAACTTTCATAAACTTAAACCTGATAATTAAGGGAAAAAAAAAAAAAAACAAGCACTTAAATTTTAAAGTAAAATGTTTTATTTGTAATATCCCCAAACTGGGAACAACTCACATGTCCTTTAATAGGAGAAAGGGTCAAGGATGGCATACAAATACAATATTATACAGAAATTACTGACAAAATCAACATGGATCAATCTTAGACATAACATTGAGTGAAACAAATCAGACACAAGACACAAATCTATGGTGACATAGGTCAGAAGAGTGGTAACCTTCAGGCAAGTCATGACCAGGAGGAGGCGCCTGCCTGGAATTTCTGAAGTGCTGGAATTAATGGTCTCTTGATGTGGAGGGTGATTACACACATGTGTACGTAAAAATCAATCAAACTGCACCCAGAAGTTGTGTGTACTTTATTGTTGATAAATTATACCTTAAGAAAATCAAATACTGCTAAACCTCAATTTACTTATCTATAAAAGAAGGCTAATGAAACCTTGGTGCATTGAGAGGAATAAATGGGATAATAAATATCTAATAGTACTCAGTATATAGCAAACATTCCATAAATGGCAGCTAATACTATCGCTAATAATATTTTCATAGAAGAGCAACGATAAATTGCATGGTCACTAAACCTTATATTGCTATAAATTCTTACTAGTTTTTTAAGTCATTCACAAAGGCAGGAATTATATTTAGGGCACGTTTTATGGAATTTAGAATTGTTGCTACAACTTGATTACAAAGAGTGGAGAAAATCACTGTACTTAATGGAAATTTATGCTTCCAGTTATACTAGCATCCAAGAGATATCTGGGTTTTTGTATTAAGCTATAGCTTTTATATTTCTGAAGATACCATGCTTATTTAACATAATACATAAAAAGCGGACATAAAAAATGAGCCATCGTTTCTTTGAGCTATTCTTTTTCTCAATTATACGCTTTTAACACTCAAAATTCAAAGACTGCAAATGGAGAATTTTTGCTAAGTCTTAGCTCTGCACAAGTAGGAGTTTAAATGAAGAAAATCGTATTAATAATAGTTTTTGAAATAGCTTTTTTAAAGATTTTATTCATTTGAGAGAGAGAAAAAGAGAGCACAAGCATGGGGAGAGGCAGAAGGGGAGGGAGAAAGAGACACCCTGCTGATCAGGGAGCCTGATGAGGGACCTGATCCCAGGACCCTGAGATCATAACCTGAGCCGAAGGCTGATGTTTAACCCACTGAGCCACCCAGGCACCCGTGAAATAGCCCTTTCAAAAGTATTGAAGGATGCAGAATGGGGCACCTGGGTGGCTTAGTGGGTTTAAAGCGTCTGCCTTCAGCTCAGGTCATGATCCCAGAGACCTGGGATTGAGCCCCGCATCAGGCTCTCTGCTCGGCGGGGAGCCTGCTTCTCCACCTCTCTCTGCCTGCCTCTCTGCCTACTTGTGATCTCTGTCTGTCAAATAAATAAAATCTTAAAAAAAAAAAAAGATGCAGAATTTTGTGGTTTTTTACAAGAAGAAAAGTTTAAAAAAACCTTATTTTTAGAGATTTATTTTTAAGTAATCTCTACACCAGCATGGGGCTTGAACTCACAACCCCAAGACCAAGAGCTGCGTGCTCTGTAGACTGAGCTAGCCCTAAAAAATAACTTTTAAGCACTTAGATTTGAGTTGTTATTAAAAAGTATAAAAGGCTAAGATCTTAAGTGTACAGACTTCATTGATTTTGATGATTTATACAGCTACAGGCAACTACTCCATCAAGACACAGAATTATTATCTCAGAAAGTTCTTCTGTTCAGACGGCTATCAACAAACACTAGTTCTGCCTGTTGAATTGAAGCATATGTTTCTGAATGTAGGCTCTGATGATGGGTATTTAGCAAATGTTTTATTTCATTTTATAATAATGTAAGTGAAGGGGAATCTTAGCAATCACGTACTTAGAATCCTCACTTTATAGACAAAGAAACTGAAGTCCATAAACATCAGGCAACTTGCCCTAGGTTACACATCTAATAACCATTAGGGCCAAGCTAAAACTCGGGAATCTTAATTACCAGATACACTTTTCTATTATTCAAACAGAGAGTGATAAAAGAGAATCTATCAGAGCTGAATGTACAAAGGAATATTAGAAATATTATATACAAAGTTCCTCTATAATGGAAGAGATAGGACAAGGATTTGTATAAAACATGGTAGAATGACAGAAACCGGTCTTTTTCTTTTTTTTTTAAAGATCTATTTGTTTATATCGGGGTGTGGGAGAGCAGAGGGAGAGGGAAACAGTCTTAAGCAGACTCGGGGCTGCGTGCGGAGCCCATGGTGGGGCTCAATCTCAGGACCTTGGTTCATGACCTGAGCAGAAACCCTGTTGGCTGCTTAACGACCTGAGCCACCCAGGTGCCCTGATACCACTTTTTTGGATGAGAGGAAAAAAATAGAGCATTGTTTATCTGTAGGTTATTGAAAATATATACAAAGATGATATCACAGTTTCAAAAACTATTTTCTTGCAGGAAAAAAATTAATTAGAAACTTCCTAACAAAAGATTTAAATAAATTTATTTTAATGAACTCTACCTTAACAATCTTTTATATGTAATTTTATTTTTTAACATTTTTTATTTTTATTTATTTATTTTTTTTAAAGATTTTATTCATTTGACACAGAGAGAGAGATCACAAAGCAGAGAGGCGGGCAGAGAGAGAGGAGGAAGCAGGCTCCCTGCTGAGCAGAGCCCCCCGCCCCCCATGCGGGGCTCGATCACAGGACCCTGAGATCACGACCTGAGCCGAAGGCAGAGGCTTTAACCCACTGAGCCACCCAGGCGCCCCTATTTTTTTTAACATTTTTAAAAAGATTTTCTATTTATTTATTTGACAGAGATCACAAGTAGGCAGAGAGAGGCAGGCAGAGAGAGAGAAGGGGAAGCAGGCTCCCTGCAGGAGCCCGATGCAGGGCTCAATCCCAGGACCCTGAGATCATGACCTGAGCCGAAGGCAGAGGCTTAACACCCTGAGCCACCCAGGTGCCCCTAACATTTTTATACTGAACTTTCACATGGTAAAAAAGATTCCAACTTGTGGTAGTGCACTAACCCCATCAGAGTCTAACAAATTACTGATTATCACCAGTGAGAGCCATGGGGGCAGGAACAGGTTTCATTAACAGCCCTGCAGTCATTTCCTCATATATAAATACTTAATATACCCTGCAACAATGAGCATCAATTGGATGAAGAAACTGTAAATGCAGAAAACCGTATCTGAAATCTAACCCAAACATAGTTTATTCAGAAGTCAGACTTCTGACAATCACCTAGACCACTGTAAAGAACCAGAAATAAGCAAGAAAAGCAACTAACCAACTATCATAAAACAAGAAGGCTTTAGGTCTTCTTTAAAACCTATGATTAAGTCATTTTATTTCAGACACAGTTCTAATATATTTAGAAGGTGGGGTTTCCCAGTCTATGGAAGAAAAAAAGCAACAAGTAAGAAAGCAGGGAGGGAAAGCTGAAAACTGCAACTCCATGTTTGGGTCAACATTGAAGAGTGCCTGCTAACTTCTCAGTCATCACGCGCTCTATCAAAAACCCAGCAGGAGTCAGAAGGCATATGCTAAATATGTTAAAATAAACTGGGAATGCCACAGTACAAGTAACATTTGTTATGAAGGCAGAATCATCCAGACTAACTTATAACTTAAATTGTGTTCAGCATGTTCTGCTTCAAAATCTGTTTTACTAAGATCTCCATGAAAAAAAGATGGCTTAAAATGAAATCTCCATATTCAGGCAAAAAGGAGCAATGATTCCACCACAAGGATGTTCTTTGTAGCATTATTCAAAACCGCAAAAAATGTGGAGTACCACCTGTGTTTCTAAAAAGGAGAAAAATTTAAGATTTCCACAAAATACTATTTAGCTACTTTAAAATGCTATATTTCAATATTTACTAATATGCAAGATACTAATGGCACAGTTACATAACAATGCAGGTCATAGAACTTGATTACAGTATAATGTTATTAGAAAAAGTTATGTATATTTGTAAGGAAAAAAAAAGGAGGGATAGTCACCAAGGTCTTAAGAGCAGATTTCTTTAGGATATAGGACTTCAAGTGTTAGTTTTCTTTTCTTTTTTTCCTCTATGTTTTCTCACTTCTTTATTGGTGAGTACATATTATTTCTAATCATAAGAAATGCTTTTTTTTTTTTAAACAACTGGAATGCTTTAAAAATTGCCCAAAATATCAATTTAAATAACATCCTCTAAAAATATCCCAAGAACAAATCACGCTTTTAACCTGATGGTATCTTTTTTTTTTTTTTTTTTTTGACAGACAGAGATCACAAGTAGGCAGAGAGACAGGCAGAGAGAGAGGAAGCCAAGCAGAGAGCCCGATGCGGGGCTCGATCCCAGAACCCTGGGATCATGACCTGAGCCGAAGGCAGAGGCTTTAATCCACTGAGCCACCCAGGCACCCCAACCTGATGGTATCTTAACCAAAGAACATAATAGGGCCAGTCTTTCTCAAAATTATGAAGACTCCTCTTGCTCTATGTCTTCATCTTCCTCTTGTAGTGCTCAACCCCCAGTAGACCATAGCTCTTCTGTAGACTTCCCTCATCTAGCAAAAATCCATGCTCCTCAAAGGATATGAATCACATTATATCATAAGGAAGAAGGTTATTCACAAAACAAGCATTTTACTAGGGAATCAAAGACTTAAGCCAAAGAAATTTAGGTCCTATTAGGCACTTTCTAGCTACCTGGGAGGAATTAAAAGAAAACAAAAGAATCTTCCACTTATTTCTAAACTTCCATTACACAGGTTGACACCCATCCTGGTTAGCTATGATGCCAAGGCCTAAAAGAAACTATTCCACTGCTAAGGTTCCAGCCCTGCAAAGTCATAGATTTTCACAATTTTGGTATATAAAAGCATGACTAAAATCAGACAAAAACCTCTACCAAACTAATCAAGTCCAAGAAATGAAAATGCCAGCAGAGGCTAGAAAATGAAATCTTGTTTCAGGACAGCTTCTCTGAGTAACCAAAAAGAATCTTTAGATTAATTATTCCTTCCCTAACCTCTAACTCCCCAAAAGTTTGTTCTTTCTGTCCCAAAGGGCTTCTATTCCAACAAGAATCACAAACAATACTCCAATGTTTCAGCATGGTCACCACAGGATTCCATCAACAGCAGGTGCCAAAACTGTATGCTTGTTGGGCATCCATTTGTCACCAAAACCTCAAGGGGTCAGGGCTTGGCACTATCACCCTAACATAAACCAACAACCCTCCCCCAATTTCCTCAATCCAGCCCTGAATCTGCAATGTAACATTCTGCTACTCATGGAGATTTTCCCATCGTCAGCTCACCCAGACCAAGAGGAAAGTGTCCTTTTCTCTTCCCTTCTTCAGTTGCTTTATTCACCTTGGAACTAGTATAAACATGAGTTCTAGTTCTTTCATAATTCTATTTTTTAAAGAAGTATAGCCAGGTAAATCAGGTTATTCAAGAATTTAAAACAGCTAGCCATGGGGCGCCTGGGTGGCTCAGTGGGTTAAAGCCTCTGCTTTCAGCTCAGGTCATGATCTCAGGATCCTGGGATAGAGCCATCAGCCATCGGGCTCTCTGCTCAGCAGGGAGCCTGCTTCCTCCTCTCTCTCTCTCTGCCTGCCTCTCTGCCTACTTGTGATCTCTGTCTGTCAAATAAATAAATAAAATCTTAAAAAAAAATAAAACAATAAAACAGCTAGCTATGTATACAAAACTATGAACTCTATCAGAACAGTGGTAAAAAATCAAGTAATAATTCCAACTTTTTACGGTACCACTTTGAAAAATAACGATTCCCTATTAATTTCAGTGTTTAAAAAAGTTCCAATCTGGGATGCCTGGCTGGCTCAGTCCATTAAGGAACCAACTCTTGATTTCGGCTCAGAACATGATCTCAGGGTTGTGTGATCAAGCTTGGCATGAAGTCTGCTTGAGATTCTCTTTCTCCTTCTCCCTCAGGCCTTCCCTCTCTTAAAAAAAAAAAAAAAAGGTTCTAATTTATTTTTGAAAGAACCTAAAAGTTTGATATTTATTTGGTAATTTTGCCAAAAGTCATGCTAATCTGACAAATACATTTTTCTTATTTACCACCACAAATAAGGAACAAAAGTCTGGAACACATAATCTGTAACAAACTACTACAGATAAGGTGTCCATAAATTACACCACATCAAAAAGTTTTTGTTCTCTTATTATCCCCTCCCCCAAGGTATTGCAGGTGAGCTTTTAAGGAAGAAGAGTCCTTTAAAAAAAAAAAAAAAAAGAGGAGGGGGGAAGGAAGAGTCCTTTGCCAAATGATAAATTAAAAATAAAAAAAAAAAGTTCAGCAAAAGAGTTGGAATGGATAAATAGTTCAAAACTATTTTAAATGTCAGGTTAGTACTTTCACTTAAAATGATCTAAATGCTAAGTATATCAATAAACCAGAATAATCATCACTAGAAACTAACCTGTTAACCTACAGAAGAATTCACTCCCACAAATCTAGGTGAAAAAATGATCAAGTGATAAACTTAGATGTTCATTTTAACTTAGAAGAAAGAATTTTTCGTTAAGAAACATCTGAAGAGGGGAGCCTGGGTGGCTCAGCTGGTTAAGCACCAGCCTGAGGCTCAGGGCATGATCCCAGGGTGCTGGGTTCAAGCCCGTATCGGGCTATCCACTCAACAGAGAGCCTGGTTCTCCCTCTTCCTGCTGCTCCCCCTGCTTGTGCTCTCTCTCTCCCTCTTTCTGTCAAATAAATAAATGAAATCTTAAAAAAAAAAAAAAAAAAGATACATCTGAAGGCCTGAAAGTCGGAAAAATACAGGAAACAAGATGAATGATCATCTTCTATGCCTAGTTTGGGGATCTTCAACACAACTGTATTAGAAGATGCCTTTAACCTTGTGGTTCAAGTGAAACTACCTGACTTCCTTATCATATCACTACTGAGTACCTTTATAACAGAAGAGTCTACAAAGATTTAGTACATCCTCCCATGTTAAGTTATCATGCTTATTAACCCAGCAGACTGCTGAAAGGCATTATTTTTAAACAAAGTTTTACTTCAGTGCACGTCAATGTAAAAATTACTATCCACAACTGAGTATGGGAATTTTCACCATGAATAATCTCAGGGCATGGAAAGAAGAGATCAACAAGACCAACAGCATTCTGAATACTTGGAAGAGTAGTTTAACAAAGCACACTTACACAGCCTAAAATAATCTGAAGTCAGAATCACAATTCAATGAGCCATGCACTTTAAATCCTTTATACCTGTAGTAAAATCTTAAACTGGAGAATAAAGTGGTTGATTAACCCATCCTGGGAGAAATCTTACGTTATTAGAGCCTCTGAAACACTTGCTATGTTGATTAAAGAAACAGCAGTCTCTAGAACATTCTAAGAATGCATGTAAGGCACTCACTTTCCAAAACAATTGGATTTTAAAGGATTAAGAAAGCAGAGTTGTAGGACATCTAAAACTACACTGAGGGGTGCCTGGCTGGCTCAGTCAGAAGAGCATTTGACTCTTTGTTTTTTAGATTTTATTTATTTGACACACAGAGAGAGAGATCACAAGTAGGCAGAGAGGCAGGCAGAGAGAGAGGGGGAAGCAGGCTCCCTGTCGAGCAGGGAGCCCAATTCGGGGCTAGTTCTCAGGACCCTGAGATGATGACCTGAGCGGAAGGCAGAGGCTTATTAACCCACTGAGCCACCCAGGCGCCCCAGCATTTGACTCCTGATCTCAGGGTTGTGAGTTCAAGTCCCATGTTGAGTGTAGAGATTACAAAACAAAAACAAAAAACCTTAAAAAATAAAAAATAAAGACACTGATGTGCAGAAGTGAGGAAAATCCTCGAGAACAAATATTACATATACTTGGAAATTTTAGTACACTCTTTTTTTTAATAATACTTTTCCATCTGGCAAAATCAACAATGTTCTCAATATTTTATAAAAATAAGACAAGAGGAAGGGCAATCAAAAAATGAAAAAAAAAATATAGCTGAACTAGATTCCTATCTTTTGCAATACTATTACACATCTATTGGACAAATTAGGTCTCTGGCAAAAGTTTCATAGTTTTTGACTGAACTGACCTGTCAGTTCTGTTGTCTGAGTGGACTGTGTTACCATTCCCTATACCCAACCTGGCTATACCACAAAGGGTTTCCAATGAAGGTTTTTTAGATTATACACTCACCCAACCTTAACTCTCTTTAGAGTCCAGAAATCATCTTGTCACCTATCCTACAAATCTTCATTAGTGGAATAAAAGAAAATTAACAGAAGATTACTAGTAAGCCAAAATTTTCCTGAGAAACAGAAGTTCTACTAAAATGTGTGACTCCTAGAAAAGCTAGAGAATACTCAATATAAATCTAAAAATCACCTTTTTACTCACTGTGCATTTTGACTTTGACTACATATAGCAAATTCTTATTTGATTTGCAAAATGAGGTTCTTAGGTCTTCATTTTCTGCTATAAGAGAGGTAAGTGTAATTTTTAAGAGCTGCATTCTTTCAGTCAGCAGTAAGAAAATAACCTATTGGGAATGCAAACTGGCACGGTCACTGAAAACAGTATAGAGCTTCCTCAAAAAATTAAAAATAGAACTACCATATGACTTAGTAATCACATTACTGGGTATTTACCCAAAGAACACAAAAACACTAATTTGAAAAGTATTTGTACACCTATGTTAATTGCAGCATTACAACAACCAAATTATGGAAGCAATACTGATAGATGAACAGGTAAGAAAATGTGGTACATACATAATGGAATATTATTTAGCAATAAAAAAGAATGAAATTGTGCCATTTGCAAAAATGGATGGAGCTAAGTATATAATGATAATAAGTGAAATCAGACTGAAAAAGACAAATACCGTAAGATTTCACTCATATGTGGAATTTAAGAAACAAAACAAACAAAGGGGAAAAAAAAGATAAAACAAGAAAGAGACTCTATTGTAGAGAACAAACTGTTGGTTACCAAAGTGGAGGTGGGTGGGTGGGTAGGTGGATAAAATAGGTGACGGGGATTTCGCTATATTATAAATCCGGAACTAATACAACACTGTGTATTAATTATATTGGAGTTAAAACTTAAAACTTTAAAGAAAAGTAGAGAAGAACCTATGCTAGATTTCTCATCTTTCAATGCACTGTGGCAGAATTCTTTATATTTTCTTCCACTCTATCAGCAACCCAGATGAACAGACAGTACTCTACTCAACAAGTATATTTATTAAAAAAATCATTGCCCTGGTCTTTGTGAAATATCATGTGCATTACAAAAAAAAAAATACAAGCATATATTTTTCCTTTTTCCTTTCTACTAAGCGCTTACAACCTAAAACTGCTATTAGAAGAGATAAAATTGATTACAAAGACTAGGGACATCCGGGTTTCAGTGTTATGGCCGAGAGTCTCTCCTTAACCCAAATTTCCTTAGGGTCCTCGGAACTCTCTTCTTAAATAGGGCCTCACTTGTTGGGCTTCCTTGTTTTCTGCATTATCTAATTTTATTTATTTATTTATTTATTTATTTTTAAAGATTTTATTTATTTGACAGAGAGAGATCACAAGTAGGCAGAGAGGCAGATAGAGAGAGAGGGGAGGAAGCAGGCTCCCTGCGGAGCAGAGAGCCCGACACGGGGCTCGATTCCAGGACCCCGAGATCATGACCTGAGCCGAAGGCAGAGGCCTTAACCCACTGAGCCACCCAGGAGCCCCTGCATTATCTAATTTTAGCATGAATCCTTTTAGCTAGGTATAGCTAGAAACCCCCTTTACTCCTGATGTAGGAATTTTCCATCCACTGACCCTCCAACTCTACTCTTTGGCCATAAATGTTTCCTTTTCCTTGTATTCAGAGTTGAGCCCATGTGCTCGCTTCAGAAGCACATACATAACTGAGCCCAGTTTTTTTTTTTTTTTTAAGATTTTTAAAAAATTATTTCGTCAGGTACAGAGAGAGTGCTTGCACACACAAGCAGGGGGAGCGGCAGGCAGAAGCAGGCTCCTTGCTGCTCGAGAGCCCAGTGTGGGACTCCATTTCAGGGGTCCTAGAATCATGACCTGAGCAGAAGGCAGACACTTAGCCGACTGAGCCACCCAGGTGTCCCAGTTCTATACTGAGGTCTCTTTTCTCCTATTAAAATAGCTCTCCTGAATCAAATGTTTTTATTGCTTTAACTATTGTCCAGTTCTGGTTTTTCTGACAGCACCAAACTAGCTAAGTGTTCTTAAGTTGCTTAATGTTTTTGGGTTTCAGTTTACCCATCTGTAAACTGAAGGGAGATGAGAGTAGAATGAACTCTAGGGACCCATGCCAGGTCTAAAATTCTCATGAAGAAATCTGGTAGAGGAAAATGAGGTACAGCAAAACTGAGTGATTTGGACTTGCTTGAGGTCATGGGAGCTGTGAGGCCAGAACATCATCCAGGTCTCCCGATTCCCACAACAGTGTTCATTTAACAAAACCAGCTGTCTTTACCTCAATGCTGAAACCAAAAGCCTAACAAATCCCGTGAAAGGCCATGGCATCCAGCAGTGTTACTTCAGCTGAAAGTGCCTCCTTCATTTTACAATCTGTTGTTCAGTTTTCTTTAATCTCTAAGCAACACCACATTTGTTTCCTAAAATAATTTTTCTTTCTGGGAATATAAGCTATATTCCTTTTGACAATAAAACTGGTATAAAACATAATCCTGAATTTAGATGACAGCAAAAAATAAAAGATTTTATTCTCTTACCAATATTTCCTTCCTGTTTTTGAGATTTTATTTATATGAGAAAGAGAGAGAGAGCATTGGGGTGGGAGGGTCAGAGGGAGAAGCCAGCTCCCTGCTCAGCGAACCCAATTTGGGACTCCATTCTGGGACTGGATCCTGGGACTCCAGGATCATGACCTGAGCTGAAGGCAGTCGCTTAACCAACTCAGCCACCCAAGTGCCCCTTTCTTCTTGTTTTTAAAAGTCCCAGTTTGGTTTGGAAGTGGGCCCCTACTTCTTTATCCTAAAAGACTCCTAAATGCCATATAGCTCAGCAGAATGAACACGCTGATGGCAGAAGCAATTCTACATTTGACTCCAGTACTGTTCTGCAGTGTGACATCAGCAAGATCAATTTACTTCCTCCAAGTTTCAGTTACTTCACCCATATCCAAAGTGAGTTACAAAATGATAATTAAGATCAAAGATGTGAAGTTTTAAAGTACGAAAAATCTTTAAGAAACAAAAAGAAATAAACAAGGAAAAAAAAGAATCAAACCAAAAGGAAGAAAAAACAAAAAACAAAAAACAAAAGTCCAGACACTTACCTACAGAGAACAAACTGGTGGCTATCAGAGGGAATGAGGGGGGCGGGGAATGGGTGAAACAGGTGAAGGGGATTAAGAACACACCTATATTGGTGAGCACTGAGTAGAGAATTGTGGAAATCACTGTACTGGACACCTGAAACTAATATAACACTACATTAATCAAATTAAAATTTTAAAAGTATTAAAAATCTAATGAACACGGTGTTTGCATGCCAAGATACAATCTCAAATATCTACCCTCTTCTAAATATAAGGCCATGTTTTAAAAACATATACTCTACTGCTGTTACTTGGAATTTTTTTTAATACCACACTAAATAATGCCACTTTCTCCTCGGTGTCTTTCTATGCCATTTCCCCCTGAGAGACAAGGAACAAAATAGCATACTACAAAGTTAAGCAATGGTTAGAATACATACAATCACAACTATCTATTCACTCCACTTTCCTGTTACCATCCTCTAAGGAATTTAAATTTTGCCAGCAAAAGTCTTCTAAAATGTTTTATTTTCTGTGAAACGCAAGAAATGAAATGCTACATTACCTAGTAGTGGCAGTCAGTATTTTTAACACATTTCAATTTCCTGTTCGCTAGTACATTATGACATCATTGCCTTCCAGCGTTTGAGCTCATGAAATAATTCTGTTTCTGTTTTGTTCTCCTACCTCCAATGTATATATATATATACTGCAAACGTCCCATTGTTCCCGTTCACTATTTCAGTGAAGAAGCGTGATAAAAATGACTTTGTATTTGCACACTCCTCTGCCCGGTAAATATACCATCTCCTATCGCAACTGAACTGGAAAGGTCAATTTCTCACCAAAAGGCAAGATTTGGACAAGATCAAATAGCAAAACCAAGGCCCAGTGGGAAGGGGGGGGGAGGAGTCAATACACCACCCAAACAGGACGGATTCTAGGGCTTCCACAGATAAACAAAGGAAGTTGATTTTCCCACGACGCCGCCTGGGCTTCAACCAACCCTAAACATTTGTGTGGAAGCCCACTGAGCTCATTACCTTGAAAACGAAGCCCAAGTGCTGAATTCTTGTAAAGGCTCCCATTATAGGTGGACGCCCGGAAAGTCAATGGAGGCTCAGATGAATGAGGAACTGAGTGGGGCTGACCTTCGATTCATCCTCCGACTCCACCAAAGAGCCTGAACACCTACCAACCCCTACCAACCCCAACACACCAACACAGAACTCAGCTACTCAAAACAATTTCGGGGGCAGGAGAAAGAAGGGAGTGTGGGGAATGCGCCTCAGGTGCGCCGAGTGCGAGGAGCAGGTGTGAAGTTCAGAAGGGCCGAGGGCGCTTAAGACAGCACCGAGCCAAGAGGAGGGGAGTGGGCACCAGCTGCGCGCGACCGCACGAACGGCCGGGGGCGGATTCGAACCCCCTCCTCACCTGGCAGCCCTTCTTGTGATGAAAGCCGACCACCACGATGTGCAGTACGGGCCCCCGGGGGGCGCCATCGCCTCCCCGCCCGGCCTTCTCCATGGGCGGCCGCCGCGGGCCCGCAAGCCGCCGACTTCAACCGCCAAGGGCGGCGGGCCCGGCGAACCCCGCGGTCCCCAGGAGGACGGCGAGCGGCGGGTTTCAGGTGTCAGCAAGGGCGCCGCATGAGGGCCGCGCAGGCGGCCCGGAGAAGGCCGAGGCTCCCGCAGGTCCGTGCCGCCCGCCAGGGCCGCGGCCGCGCTACCCTCATCCGCTTCCGCTGCTTCCGGGCTGTCACCTGATGCGGCGGCCGCCGCCGGCGACGAGGGGCGGGGCAGGCCCCGGAGGGAACCTGACGGGGAGGGGCCTGGGTGTGGGGCGGGGTCCGAGAGGAGAGAGCATGGGGCGGGGGCGGGGCCTGCGGGGCCACAAGGCACCTCTGTCGCCTGCCTTTTCGGGGCGACCTTAACACGCTTTTTTCCCCTTTCCCCCCTCTCTTTTTCCTCCTTAAAATCTCCGCCCCTTCCGTCCTCTTTCTTTAGTTTTCCTCCTTTTTAAACGTCTTTTCTTGTTCACTCTCTCTTATCCAATTTCTTCATTCATTTCCTTCGCCTCTCTGGCTTCGGTAACAGGGAGTCATATTGGTGGGCTCTGTAACTGTGTATTCAACCTTTAAATTACTTGCTTCTCCAGGTTTTTTTCTTTTGCTTCGTTCTAGGTTTTTTTTCTTTCTTATTTAAGTATTATGTATAGGAGACTGGAAGCGTCTCAAGGCCTGCAGTAAAATATCCTCGACAATAAAGGAAGTTTACAAGGAGACCTGTAAATGATTATTCTGATTCCGATGTTTAAATATATATATATATATATATATATATACACACATATATATTATTTTCATTCTATCTTTTTTCTGGCTTTAGTACTCTGGTCAGTACAAAATATACGTGGTCTGTTGTCACCAGTATATCTAATGTCCTAACTGATTGTACTCCAATTTTATTTTTAAAGACTGAAGGATAGGTGCCTGCTTCAAATAGAATTCGAGATTACTGCAATAATTGGCTGTGAAGTTTACCATTACCAGTTGCCTCTTAGTTTAGACAACCTTAGCAGGTATTATTTTACACTCCTGGCCTTGTAATTTAAGGACTTGCATTCTAATTGAAGTATAGCTGAGAAAACCAGTAGGCTTCCTATAAAAGAATTTAGCTTCTATGATTCAGCAGGAGTGTGTTAATGCTAATAAAAATGCTGTAGAAATCTTTCAAGGTGTTTCTACCATTTCCTTACTATATTAGAAAATTCTTGGTGTTGGTTCAGAACTGTATGTGAAATTATAGTATTCCCTGCATGCAGAATATCTTACAGTTTTTTTCCACCTGCCTCAATATTTTCCACAATTGGCATACCCCAAATTAAAGTCTAATAGAACAGTCTTTTTAAAAAGATTTAAGGGTAGGGCATTGGGGTGGCTCAGTCAGTTAAGTATCTGCCTTCTGCTCAGGTCTTGATCCCAAAGTCCTGCGATCTAGCCCAGCCCCCATTCCCTGCTCAGCGGGGAACTTGCTTCTCCCTCTCCCTCTGCTGCTCCCCCTGCTTGTGCTCTCTCTTTCACTGTCAAGTAAAAATCCCTTTAAAAGAACTTTATATCTACAGTGAATTACTTAATTCATTGTACAGGAAACTCAGTTACAGCTTTTTAAAAAAAAAAAAAGATTTTATTTATTCATTTGACAGAGATCACAAGCAGGCAGAGAGAGGGGAAGGGAAGCAGGCTCCCTGCTGAGCGGAGAGCCTGATGGGGGGGCTTGATCCCAGGACCCTGAGATCATGACCTGAGCTGAAGGCCGAGGCTTTAACCCACTGAGTCACCCAGGTGTCCCTCAGTTACAGCTTTATAAAAATCTGTAACGCTTTGCATCCTAGACCTTCCAACTAAGATTAAATCATTTATTCATAAGTATTATGTGGCTCAAATGCTTGAAAAGTATGTTATCAGAAAAACTGGGAGAGAAAGTAAACAAGGGAATTTCCAGAAAATTTTCCATCTCTAAATATATAGGCTGGTCACTTAATAGTCTAGAATGACAGGGACGCCTGGGTGGCTCGGTTGGTTGGGCAGCTGCCTTTGGCTCAGGTCATGATCCCAGCGTCCTGGGATCGAATCCCGTATCGGGCTCCTTGCTCGTCGGGGAGCCTGCTTCTCCCTCTGCCTCTGCCTGCCGTTCTGTCTGCCTGTGCTTGCTCTCCCTCTCTCTCTCTAACAAATAAATAAATAAAATCTAAAAAAAAAAAAAAATAGTCTAGAATGACAACCTTTACATTGTTTTTGTTTTTAAAAGATTTTATTTATTTATTTATTTATTTATTTATTTATTTGAGAAAGAGATAGCAAGAGAGAGCACAAGCAAGAGGTGGGGAGAGGGAGAAGCAGACTCCCCACTGAGCAGGGAGCCTGACATGGGGCTTGATCCCAGGACCCTGGGATCATGGCCTGAGCTGAAAAAAGACGCTTAGTTGACTGAGCCACCCAGGTGCCCCTTACATTGTTTTTTAAATGAACTGTATTAATATAGAATAAATTCACGAACAAGATATTGTCTATAGGGACAAATAGCTGTTGAGGAAAAAAAATAGAAATTTCTCCTTACTTTACATGTTGAAAGATTACCAAGATTGTAAATAATTTGAGATAACAGTATATTTTCTGAACATTATATTGAAAGGAAGCTTTTGCATGTATTTTTATAATGACATTTACCACCAGGGAAAAAATTAGAAGTGCTTCTCTGAACACATAATAAATTGAAGAGCCTCTTTAAGTTACCTATATTTTATGATGAATTATAGATTCTATTTTATGTCAGCTCTGTAAGTAAAAGCTAAGGGGAGAAAAACCCTGGAGACACAGAGCAATGACATGTTTTCAAGTTCATTAAAAATTCTTCATCTGGAATTGGACTGTTGTTTCTTTTTGTATCTTGTCTCAGGAGAGAACGTGATAAAATAAAACCACTCCGTGCAATCCCCATTAACTCTACTGTATAAATGAACTATATCTCCTTTTTCAGAGTATAGAGAGACTTACTTCTTTATCAATAGTATTGAAAATTGCTAATGGAAAACAAAGTATTGACTTTCTGAAATTATATTTTTCCTGAATTTTAAAGTCTATTAAGTAGCGAGAGTGCTTTGAATTTGGTCCCTACTCTCATCATGGTATGAAAATAAAACAAGAATAGAAATAGAAAAGAAAACCAGGAAAAGAAAAGGGCTTTACAAACAAATTTGGCATTACTTAGTCTTTAGAATCTTATGAAGATTAAGGAGAATATTGATGAGGATGAATAAATAGTGAGAATCAATTTAAAGAACATTTATTAGACCCTACAATACACCTGGAACTGTGGTAGGCACAGTGCATCAAAAGAAATTAAAGGGATGCCTTGCTCAGTTGGTTAAGCATTCGCCTTTGACTCAGGTCATGATCCCAGGGCCCTTGCTCCGTGGGGAGCCTGTTTCTCCCTCTGCCTGCTGCTCCCCCTGCTTGCCCTGCTTGTGTGCTTTCTCTTTCCTCACACAAATAAATAAAATCTTTTAAAAAAATTGTTGCCTCATCTATGTCTGGTTATGAAACAAGATAAATGTGAAACCAGCTAGCAATGCCAGCTTTTGTAGCACCTACTCTAAGCCAACCATCATGTTAATAAGTATTAGAAAATAAAGATAAGTAATAACAGCTTACATTTAATGGATAGGCACCGTGTGTCAGTCTGCTAGCCATTTTTCATGGATTATTTCATTTAATCATAACAATCCCAAAGTAGATACTATTATCTTCATTTTTTTTTCCAGTGGGTAAATGGACACTTAGAAAGGTTAAGTAACTTGCTGAAGGTCAAATAACTAGAAGGAATTGAAGTAGGGATAGGATCTGAACCAAAGTCACTTAACTTCAGAACAAATGAATGTAATTGCTGTACTCTACTGCTTACCAAAATTCTTGACACTGAGGAAATCACGGTCTTTGGGGAGGGAAGTAACCCCCTATAAGGATAATTACAGGAGAATACATTGAGAGAATTTTAAGAACTGTTAACATTGTTGTGAAACAACGAGAGAGCTTACCAAGTCTGCAGGTCAGAGAAACTTCACAGACGTGGTCACGTTTGAGCAGGTCTTGAAGGATGAGCAGGATTTTACCAGAACTTGGGGCTAGACCATCTGAAATGCAATAAAGTAAGATCATTAAGGACTGGAGTTAAAGGAAAACATTTGGGGAGGCAAGAGTTTTATGCCAAAGTTAGAAGAAGTATGTAAAATTGAAATAAAAGTGCAACAAAATAGGTTTGGTGGTGGGCACATGCCAACTGCACACGGTGTTCCCTCTGCTTGAAAGGCAGCTCCTGCCCCCTTTCTGCCTATCCAGTTCTTTAACTCTCCAAGACTAGACTTCTATCAATTCCTTTGTGAAATTTCCCAAACTGCCTATGTGGGCAAGTTATCTAACCTCTCTGAGCATGAGGAATTCCATTTGAACACCTGTCTCCCACGATAGTCATAAAAATGTTAATTAAGTGTATCTGTAAGTTTTCAGCCACACAGTAGGTGCTCAGTAGGTATGAAATGCAAACAAACAAACAAAAAACACCCCCCCAAAACAAAAAATACAGAATTGGTTTGGTGTTTAGAAGTCTGAACCCTAGGAAGTTTAGAACTGAAGGAGCCATTTGTTAGGACTTCTGAATCTTGTTACCGACATTTCCTTAAATCATACCATAAATCTCTAGTTCTCTGGGGTCCCTGAAACTAAGAGGTCTTTTTGCTTTATATGCTAAATTTCACATGCCTTGTACATAATGTTTGGTAGTAATCTTTCTCCCCCCATTCATCCTTAAGCTCCTACAAGGGCAGAAGACATTGTAGTTGTTTTGTACACTGTTTTATACTCAGCAAAAATGCCAAATAGTATGTAACTAAATGCATGTTTGTTCAATCAAAGAATGATGGAGGCATTACAACTATCTGTTGTATGAACGAATGGTGCTCTTTCTGGTCTCCTGTTTAGACTCTTCAGCTTTATGTTCCTGGGATACAAATATAAGACATACTTAATGCAAAGAATTTGCTTTCTATTCTTTTAAAAACAGAAGTGCAAGGGCGCCTGTGTGGCTCCGTGCTTAAGCCTCTGTCTTCGGCTCAAGTCATGATCCCAGAGTCCTGGGATGTAGCCCCAAATCCGGCTCCCTTGCTCAGCGGGACGCCTGCTTTTCCTTCTACCACTCCACCTGCTTGTGTTCCCTCCTCACTGTGTCTCTGTAAAAAAACAAACAAACAAACAAACAAACAAACAAAAAATTAAAAAGAACAAGTGCAAAAGCATGGTTTCCTAAGTGCGAAGACATTAACAAAGAGTGACATCTGCTGGTTGCTTGTTAGACAAGATAGTGAGTGTTGAAAGTGAATACGTAGTCTGTAATAAATTAGACTCCTAGATATGACAAGGTAAGAATGATAAATAAGGTAGTAGAAATAAAAAGAAAATGTATTTTAAATTTCCACCTTAGAAGAGTTAAAAAAATGCTGGTTGTGGGTTTTTAATTCACTGGACGTTTAAAAGAAGCCATAGATTCTTCGCCTGTCCTTCTTTAAGTAGGCTGCACACCCAGCGTGGAGCCCAACCAGGGACTTGAACCCACAACCTGATATCAAGACCTAAGCTGATATCAAGAGTCGAAGGCTCAAGCTACTGAGCCACCCAGGCTCCCCAGGAGTAGATTCTTTCAAAAATGGTTTTTACAAAAACTGCAACACTGTGAATTGGTCGCGGAAAAAATGAATCTGTTTGGTCTGCAGAAAGATCCTGGCTTGAGGTGAGATGCATCTTCATAGGGGGCAATAAGACGACTCAAAGGTTGCTGTGGTTTGCAAAACCTGGGTTACAGGAAGACTTTATTCACAAGGCAGGATTTCTTTAACGTCTGTCGGTGCCTGGGGAAAGCGGGTAACTGCCGAGACTACACATTGTTCAGTGGACAGAAACTCTTCCCGGGAAAGAAGCGGCTGGTCGCGACTCCGCGGACTGTTGGATCGCACGTTCGGTCTCAGATTGGTCGAGCCTGCCCAGGCTGCGGGAAAGGTGGGGCGGGGGCGTGGAGCGGAAGCGCGCTCTTTCAAACTCGCCGTGCAAACGTCCGTGCGGGCAGGCCACTTCCGGCGTAGCCATGGCGGCTAACGCTACCACTAACCCGTCGCAGCTGCTGCCTCTAGGTAATCGTGGGGTTGGGGACCGGGGTGTTCAAGTTAAGTTTTGGGGGCCAAGGGGCTGAGGCTGAAGTAGCCCCTAGCCGAGTGGTGGGGGAAATGTGTCGAGGAAGTGCTTTACCCTCCGCTGCTCGTCCCTGGGCTCCCAAGTCTCTGTGGCCTCGGGCAGCCCAAGCGTTTTTAGCGTGGGTAGGGGTCCTTGAGGCGGGGACTTGTGACTCCCCAACCAAACGTCACCGGAAAGGTCCACACTTAGTAATGCGTCGTCAGCCTTCCTTGTTGTGGGCTTGCCTCTACAGTCATGGGTAGCACACGCACTCCTCCACCTGGCATTTAAGCACCCCAGGTAAGACCCTGTTGTATGGCTGGTTATTGAGAGAAGCACTGGCGCCTGGGTTGAGCCTAAAAGAGATATCTGGAAACTGGTTTTGTTACTCAGCAGTTAATGAGCCTCTATGCACTAGATTCAATGGCTGGGCACTATTCGACAAATTTAAATCACACCCATTGTCTTCACATAGCACACAAACCACTGGAGGAGCTAGAACACTGGACAAGTAAACGTCATGCCAAGTAATGCTAAGCCAGCTAAAGAGATGTTCAAACTGCTGTCAGAGCACAGAAATAGAGACAGGAAGAAATCTCTGGTGAAGACGGCTGTGCCTAGCAAATTTTTGTCGATGAAGAGTTGATTGATTTATTAGAGGTGGCTGTGACTTAGAAGTTTTCATTCCTTCATTCCACAAACTCTTTTTGAATGCTTGGTGTATGCCAGGCATTGACCATTGAGGATATAGTTATGGGAAACCAACCACAGTCTCTGCTCTCATGGGACTAGACTCTGATGGTGGGGATTCATATGTTAATTAGATAACCTAAAATAACATAAAATCATAAACCGTGATAAACTTCAACAAAGGAGAGGTAAGTGGTATAAAGAAAATTTTCGTTAATTATGCAACAGGGATATGTGCTATAAGATCTAAAATTTTTGAATGAATTCCTGGTTTATCTTTCACCATATGCAGGTAACAAGTGCCAGTAGCACTCAAGTATTTGTTGAAATAGTGAATAGGTAAAATAATCTTTTTCCTCCCCCCCCTTTTCCTTTTTTTTAAAAAAATTTATAGAGCTTGTGGACAAATGTATAGGATCAAGAATTCACATTGTGATGAAGAGTGATAAAGAAATTGTTGGCACACTTTTGGGATTTGATGACTTTGTCAGTATCCTTTTGAAAAGTGGTGGTGTGGGATTTTCTTGAGTATTTAAGAACAGAAGTAAGAATATCGACAGTTAGTATTTGCTGATTATTATAATAAAATTTATTCTCAGCATGATAGTGTTCTAAGAGGTGTGTGTACTGAAAGAAGATAAAGTTCCTGCCAATTACAAGTATTTTGTATTTGAGCCATTGTATTAAACATTGTAATTAAAACTGAAGAAGGGTAGAAGCCAGAGTAAATTTAACCTTGACAGCAAATTTCAGATATGGTACTGGAGGATGTCACTGAATTGTGAGTAGTATTAAAAAGTAAAGAAATGGCTGGGGGGGAATCTCTCTTTAAGTCAATTTTAGTATTAGTGAATTTAAAATGATTTATGAGAAAACATTGCCTGTTGGAAATACCTTAGAGATAGAAATTTTATCTTCTGACTCTGGTAAAGTTGGATCCTGCAGTTAGTACCATGTAATTATTAATGAATTGTTAGGAAGTTAATGGAGACAGAGCTTTAACATAAAAGAAACTAAAAACAGCCAAGAATGTTTGGGCTCAGGCAAATCAAGGTACTGATAGTGAGAGCATTTAACTATAACATAAAGTATAAATGATGGCTCCATTATATTAGTTATAAAGATCACAACCAGTGTCTGCTTTCAAAATTGGGTTGATTACAGATTGGTTTAATAGTAAACATTCCATTTCATGTTTGATCTCCTTGGCAAGTTTCAGCTTCTTTTATGAAGATCGGCCCGAGTGGGTATGGATCTTAGGCCAGTCAGTTCACTATGTTGCTTTTGGTCATCCAGTGGATGACCTTTGTTCCCTAAAACCACAGATAGAATTGCTTGACCTCACATTTATTTATATTCAAGAATAACTTTTTAGGGATTAGAATGTTGACTTTGACTTTCATTGTTTATCTTGATTCTATTTTATTTCTTTTAGTGAAATCACACCAGAAGGAAGAAGGATCACTAAATTAGATCAAATTTTGCTAAATGGAAATAATATAACAATGGTAAGACAGTGAAGCTGTTTTCGTTGTTGTTGTTGTTGTTTTAGATGTTAGCCCATTTTTTGTGAGGCAGGTATTACAGATTACCTGCCTCTACTAAATAAGTGTTCATGGCCCAGTGGCGTTTAAGTTGGGAAGAAGATGCTCTTGTGATCAAGGCTCTAAAGCTAAGCCGAAAATGACAGTAGGCTTGGAGATTAGTTTGCTTGGGCTTTTAAATCTTTTAGTTTGCCAAGAATTATTGTTTAGACTCTAAATATTAATTGATGATGTTGGGAATTGTAAACAGAAGCAATGACCTAGAGAAAATGGGAATGTGAGGGAGGAGCAGAGAGGCACAGTGGCTTTGATGGATGAGGAGGGGTTTTTAGATGGTGTGGGTGGTGGTGTTACTAATAAAGCTCTTTTTCCTTCTATGCAGCTGGTTCCTGGAGGAGAAGGTCCTGAAGTATGAATGGATTTCCTTGACTTAACTGTTTTGTGTTATAATGACAACAAGATAGAAAATTTTTTTTAACCTTTTAATGTTTGGATTCTGTAAAGCTAAGTTTCCCGTTAAAGGGAAATGTTTTGAAGATGCATTGTAAATGCCCATTTTTGTAAGTTAATCATTATTCTCTTGGAAAAAGAACAGTTTGTTCTTTGAAGACTAAAATAAAAGCGTTTTTGGTTAACGGTCATTTTATTTTTTGTGCTGCAATAACCAGTGTAACAAAGATTGTAGTTATTTTTTTATTTTAACATACAATATATTATTTGTTTCAGGAGTGCAGGTCTGTGAATCATCAGTCTTAAACAATTCACAGCACTCACCATAGCACATACCCTCCCTAATGCCCATCACCCACCCACCCTATCCTTCCTATTCCCCTCCCCTCCAGCAACCCTCAGGCTGTTTCCTGAAATTAAGAGTGTCTAATGGTTTGTCTTCCTCCCTGTCCCATCTTGTTTCATTTTTTTCCCTTTCCCCTGCAACCTGCCCTGCCTCTCAAATTCCTCATGTCAGAGAGATCATATGATAATTGTCTTTCTGTGATTGACTTATTTCACTTAGCAGAATACCCTCTAGTTCCATCCACATCATTGCAAATGGCAAGATTTCGGGGTTTTGATGGCTGCATAGTATTCCGTGTGTGTGTGTGTGTGTGTGTGTGTGTGTGTGTGTGTGTGTATCACATCTTCTTTATCCATTCATCTGTTGATGGACATCTAGGCTCTTTCCATAGTTTGGCTATTGTGGACATTGCTATAAACATTGGGGTGCACGTGCCTCTTCAGATCACTACATTTGTATCTTTAGGGTAAATACCCAGTATTGCAGTTGACTGGATTGTAGGGTAGATCTATTTTCAACACTTTGAGGAACCTCCATACTGTTTTCCAGAGTGCCCGCAACAGCTTCCATTCCCACCAATAATGTAGGAGGGTTCCCCTTCTCTGCATCCTCACC
This sequence comes from Enhydra lutris kenyoni, assembly GCF_002288905.1. Classification (NCBI taxonomy): domain Eukaryota; kingdom Metazoa; phylum Chordata; class Mammalia; order Carnivora; family Mustelidae; genus Enhydra; species Enhydra lutris. The sequence goes on along the minus strand of NW_019154100.1, from coordinate 31,854,518 downwards.
AACACCTGTTGTTTCCTGACTGGCTAATTTTAGCCATTCTGACTAGTGTGAGGTGGTATCTCACAGTGATTTTGATTTGTATTTCCCTGATGGCAAGTGATATAGAGCACTTTTTCATGTGTCTGTTGGCCATTTCGATGTCTTTTTTGCTGAAGTGTCTGTTCATGTCTTTGCCCATTTTTTTTTTTTTGAGATTTTAATTAATTATTTGACAGACACAGTGAGAGAGGGAACACAAGCAGGGGGAGTGGGAGAGGGAGAACAGGCTTCCCACAGAGCAGGGAGCCTGATGTGGGGCTTGATCCCAGGACCCGGGATCATGACCTGAGCTGAAGGCAGACGCTTAACAACTGAGCGACCCAGTGCCCCCTGCCCATTTCTTGATCGGATTATTTGTTCTTTGGGTGTTGAGTTTGTTAAGTTTTTTATACATTTTGGATACTAGCCCTTTGCAAATACCTTCTCCCATTCTATTGGTTGTCTCTTGGTTTCGCTGACTGTTTTCTTTGCTGTGCAAAAGCTTTTGATCTTGATAAACTCCCAATAGTTCATTTTTGCCCTTGCTTGTGGTGATGTTTTTAGGAAGAAGTCGCTGTGGCTGAGATCAAAGAGCTTGCTGCCTGTTTTCTCCTCAAGGATTTTGATGGATTCCTATCTCACATTGAGCTTTTTGATCCATTTTGAGTCTATTTTTGTGTGTGGTGTAAGGAAATGGTCCAGTTTTATTCTTCTGCATGTGTCTAATTTTCCCAACACCATTTGTTAAAGAAGCTGTCTTTTTTTCCATTGGATATTCTTTCCTGCTTTGTCGAAGATTAGTTGACCGTAGAGTTGAGGGTCTATTTCTGGGCTCTCTCTTTTGTTCCATTGATCTATGTGTCTATTTTTGTGCCAGTGCCATACTGTCTTGATGATGACAGCTTTGTAATAGAGCTTGAAGTCTGTAATTGTGATGCTGCCAACTTTGGTTTTCTTTTTCAACATTCCTCTGGCTTTTTGGTTTTTTTTTTCTGGTTCCATATAAACTTTAGGATTATTTGTTCCATTTCTTTGGAAAAAACAAAACTGATGGTATTTTGATAAGGATTGCATTAAGTGTGTAGATTGCTTTAGGTAACAGACATTTTCACAATATTTGTTCTAATCCATGAGCATGAAATGTTTTTCCATTTCTTTGTGTTTTCCTCAATTTCTTTCATGAGTACTTTTTAGTTTTTTGAGTACAGATTCTTTGCCTCTGATTAGGTTTATTCCTAGGTATCTTATCGTTTTGGGTGCAATTGTAAATGGGATTGAATCCTTAATTTCTCTTCTGTCTTGCTGTTGGTATATCGAAATGCAACGGATTTTATTTCTCCAGAAAGAGATTCTCTAGTATCTTCCATACTTTTTTCAAGCCCAGCTAGCACCTTGATAATTGTCATTCTGAACTCTAGATCTGATATCTTACTAATGTCCGTATTGATTAGGTCCCTAGCCGTCGGTACTCTCTCTTGTTCTTTTTTTTTTTGAGGTGAGTTTTTCTCCCTTGTCATTTTATCCAGATAAGAATAGAGGAATGAGAGAGCAAAATACTAAAATGGTAGCAATGACCCCAGAAAAATATACCCTAACCAAATCTGAAGAGACCCAAAACCAGGAGAAGAAAGGAGGAGGGAAAAAATATATATCTCTATATCTATATAGATAGATATATATGGTAAAGAGTGTGATCAGACTGGTGACTAGAACAAAGCCATGTACTAGATTTAGGATATACTTTGATCTGTTAGGAGAAAGTGTATCCCAAAATTTTGAAGAAAGAAAAACCTATATGTACACAAGAAAAAAGGTTAAATACAAAGAAGGGATAGAATATGACTTTAACAATGAACATTAAAGATTTTTTAAAAAGGTACTGATAAGATAAAATAGTTAAAAAATGTTAAAATAGGAAAGTGGAAAAATTATAAAAAATAGAATAAGAAAAAATAAAATTAAAAAAATTTAACTTTGAAAGACTAAAAAATCATTGGAAAAAAGCCGTGAATTCCATATACTGTATTCCCATATTTCTGAGGTTTTACAGTTCTCATTGATCAGTGAACTTGGTCTTGGCTGGATGTTCTTGCCTATCTTCTAAGGGAGAGAGGCCTGTTGTAGTGATTCTCAAGTGTTTTTGTCCAAGGCGGAGTTGCACCGGGGCCAGGGGCCAGGCTTAATAATCTGTTCGGTTTTGCTCTTAGAAGCTTTTGTTCCGTGAACGCTTTCCATAGAGCTTTAGAGCTCTGGAGGATGGGGAATAAAGATGGCAGCCCCCCAATCTCCAGCTGGTGGGAGCCGAGAGCTCGGGGCCCAACTCCTCAACGCGCCCTCAGAGAAAAGCAGTCAATCACTCCTTTCTCCCTGGTCTCTGGCCGCACTCTGTGCTCACCCAGCTTGTGACTGAGCGTTTCTGTCTCTGGCGGCATGGCCCGTTTGGAGTTTCCAAACCTTGCAGATTCCTGGAGGAGGAAGGAGGGGATCTCCTTGCCATTTGTGGAGTCCCTGCTCAAAGAGTAGTGGCCTGACTGTGCCTCAGATCATGGTTTAAGGTAACTTCGAGCTGAGAGCCCCTCCTCGGCTCCATCTCTGCAGCCGGCTTCCCCACTCTGACACCTGGGGGCTCTGCCACACTCAGACACCCCTGCTCTTTCTGTGACCCCATGGGTCCTGAGATCACACTGTCCCTGCAAGGGCTCCACCCCCCGTTTAGCTCCTGGACCCACGTCCCTCAGTGGAGCAGACTTCTAAAAGTTCTGATTTTGTGCTCCGCTGCTACACCACGTGCTGGGAGCGGCCCCTCCCCCGCATCTAACTTCCCATATGTCACCTCGGATTCATTTCTCCACATGTCCTACCTTCCAGAGTGTGGTCACATTTCTGTTCCTAGAATCGCTGCTCTTCTCTCCTATCTCCTGTTGAGTTTGTAGGTGTTCGGAATGGTTTGATAACTATCTAGCTGAACTCCTGGGACCTGATGATATTAGGTCTCCTACTCCTCCGCCATCTTGCTCCTTGAGATTGTAGTTATTTTGTCACTTGCTTTCCTATAATTTTATGCCCATTTGCTTCCTCATTTACCTGACCATTTGATTCTCAAAAATTGTTCCAAACAAAACGACCAACTTTGACTTTAAACAGTTGCATTTAAAAAATCTAAAACTGTTACTTAGAAAATTCAGTTTAAACTCTGGTGCCTTGAAATGAAGATTTTTCTACTGAATTCAAGTTCCATTAACTCCAATTAAAAACAAGCAAACTTCTAGTTATAAATAAGTCTTGGAGATGAAAAGTACAGCATAGGGAGTATAGCATATAATATTGTTATGACATATGGTGACAGATGGTAACTACACATATCGCGGTGAGCATAGTGTAATATATAACATTTTTGAACCACTAAGTTATACACCTGAAACTAATAACATATATTGACTGTACTTCAATAATAAAAAAAGGCAAAATATATGGGTAATATACATAGATTGAAGAAATGGAGATAAGTAAAAAAGGAAATATTCATTACACTTTGCTGTATAGCCTCTTAGACTTTCTCAGTACACTCAATACACATTATTTTTACAAAAACATGCTCATCCAGAATATACTGTTTTCTAGCCCCATTTAAGACCTTAAAAAATTTAATTGATGCACATCTTTCCATGTCAAATATTTCAATAATATTTGTGTTTGCATCATATTTCATTAAATGGTATACCATAATTTAGACTATTTTTAGTACTGGCCACAGTAGTCTAACTCTTTTTATGTTTTTATTTTTCTTAGAAGAAATTGGTAATGTGAGGTTAAAGGGTACAGTAATGTTGCCAACAAATAGTTTCTATCATCCTGTACTTTATCAGCAGTTTTTCATGGTATTCTTCTTCTTCTTCTTTTTTTTTTTCATAGTGCTCTTTACATACTTCCCAGCATTGGCTATGTTCTGCCTTCTCCTCGCCTTGCTACTGTGATAGGCAAAACCTGGTATGTTTAAAGTTTTCTTTTGTACTCATTTGTATTTTATGAATTATTTATATGAGGCTTTGCCATTGAGATGCTTGTCTTTTTCTTACAAATTTGTAAGAATTGTTAAGAGGTTACTCATAGTCATGTATTTTGCAGATAATTTTCCCAATTTATAGTTTGCCTTTTATTGGTACCTTTTTTTGACATAAATAATGTATTTTTATGTAGTCATATGTTGACCTCATCCCTTAGGATTTTTGTTATTGGTACACATGGATTAGAAAGACCTTCTTTGGTATGATTATATTTTTTGGTGCTTTATATATATATTTTTGGTATCTTTTAAATCTTGCATCCATCTTCAATTTTAGGGTTTCCATAACAAAAAATGATCCAGCTTTCTTTTTTCTTTATTTTTTAATCCAACTTTATTTTCCAAAAAACAAAGCACTGCTTTGTGGTTTTGTTATGTTTTGTTTTGTTTCATGGTATAAATACTCCTACTGTGGCTGATTTCAAGCTGCCAATGGTTTAACAGCTAGCTTGCAAGCTTCCCCAAAGATACAAGGGTTGGTTCTCAGGAGCTACAAGGAGCCTATTTTGTTCCTTGCTCCCCCAACTTCTGACTCTTGCTAGAGAATATTTTCCTCCTGTTATTTCTTTCTCTTTGGAAGGGGATCAAATATAATAGTGCCCTCTTTTCACCTTTTTACTTATCACCCAATGGGAAATGGGTGGTCATATTCAGCTCTTAATTTTTTCCCTAGGAGTTAGCTACAAGGAGCTCATTTTCTTAACTTCAGCATGCTAGGAGTTTTAGAGAAGCCTGACTTCACTTAGGGAGGCATACAATTACTTTTGCAAGGTGGATGAGTCTGCTGGGGTCTTACCTACAGATAAGTGGTATCTCTTAATCTAGTCTTTAACAGTAGTAAAGACGATAGTATGACTCCCATCTGCTTCTGCTTTTGTCTTATGCTACAGTTTGTTTAGAATGGGTACTACCGTAAATAAGGGTCTCTTGACCTTGACACTATTGACATTTTTGTCTGGATAATGCTTAGTTGTGTGGACCATCCTGTGCATTGAAGGATATTTAGCAGCATCCCTGGCCTTTATCCACTAGATGCCGATAGCATCCTTTCTCTTCTTCCCCATTTGTGACAAAAATGGCTCCAGATGTTACCAAATGTCATCTGAGGGCAAAATAATCACCCGTGGTTGAAGATCACTGTTCTAAACAATAGGGATAGTAGTTATTGGACCCTTCAAAATTCCCAAATGTTTGGTGCATGGGTGAGGAGTACTGCATCTAGACAATAAATAAAAATTGGGAAGAAAATGCTGTGATTGAGTATTCTAGTGGGATAAAATGGGTGGTTTGAAGCTGAAATGATCTTGTATTAGGTGCTGACCATACAGGATTTTCACTTTGGCATGTTGCTGGTGAGTGGCTGTTTTCCCCCAGGTATTGTTTTCTCTCTGGAGGCACGGCTGCATGTGCTGGGCCCTAAAGTGGTGGTGAGGCCTCAGCAAAAATGAGAGCAGCAAAGGCAGAAGGTTTGCTGGCACTGATGACTTGTGTGAGTTTTTCCCTCAAATTTTGATTTGAAAAACTATCAGAATCACTCAGAGACTAGCAAAGAACACCGTGCTCCAGGCTTGTTGAAGGGCCTTGGGCCTTTGTATTTTTATAGAGTTCCCAAGTTCCCCTGATAATTCGAATCCTCACCAAAGCTTGAACTCCACCGTCTTAGACTATAGACTGCTGCAGGGATAGTTTTTAAAGTGGGTATGATTGAAACATGGTTTGATGATAGAGATGAAAATCTGTATATGTTAGTGAATGGAACAGTTTTTGCTGCATTTAAACTACAAGGCAGCCAAGTTCCTTGTGTACTATGGAGTACTAGTGGAGTTCTAGTTTACATTGTTAGTGCCAAGCCTTGGTAGGCAATGATTCATCTGCAGCCTCCAATGCCAGACTTTGGTCTGGACCAAGGAGGAATTTGTCCATAGGCAGGAGTAATGCTGTTCTTCCCCATACATCTCAACCTTGAGTTTTGATGATTGCCGGGTTTCTCCATTGTAAAGTTACAATTTCCTCCATTTTTACTAAATGTTCTGTGTGGTGATTATCCAAGACCTTGCAAATATCCTGTTAGTCATCCCACTTTAACCCACCAGTTTTTGTATTCATCAATGTTTCTTACTGAAATTAATTAGTTATTATTACTTAATAAGTAGATCATGTATTAGAAGGCAAGGTAGCAGTCAGACTCACAGGGATAAGACAGGAAACTACTTGAAGGCGGTTGTTTCCAAGTATCACAAACAGAATAAGGACTAAATATTGAAACATTTTGACAGACTTAATCTACTTTATCCAAGACTGACCCTGACTCTTTGGTTGGTGCCCATTTTATTTTTAAATTTAAGAATGATCATGAATGACATAAACTGACCAGCAGAGGGCACTGTGGACCAGGCAGCGAGTTGCTGAAGTCCATGCTTCCAGGCTTTTGCCCTTTCCCCAGTTCCTGCTTTTGGATTCAGATTTCTGGTCTTCCACTCTGGTGTACTTACTATTGAATCATACTTCAAGGGCAGGTAAAGGGTTGAATCCTTAATATTTTGCACTTATTTTTGACAAAGAAGAGTCTTTTCACTCATGTTTTCTATATGAGTGCCTTTTTTACTATAAAAATTATCTTTAAAAAAAATACTTATTTGAGAGAGTGTGTGCACGAGTAAGGGTGGGGAGGAGGGAGAGGGACAAGCAGACTCCACCGAGCTTGGAGCCTCATGTGAGAGCTTGATCTCATGATCCTGAATCATGACCTGAGCCAAAATCAAGAGTTGGATGCTTAACCAACTGAACCATCCAGGTACCCCTATAAAAAAATTATCTTTAAGTATAATGTTGTAGATAAAAACATGGGCTCCAGAATCAGACTTACCTGGACTCTAATCCCAATTAATCCTTTATTAGTTGTGTGAGTTTAGGTGGCTACTTAATGTCTTTGGCCTCAATTACCTCATTCGTAAATTGGGATTATGACCTCTTAGAGTTGTAAAAAATTAAGATAATATATGTAAAGTATCCAGTATAGTTTCAACCATATAGTAAGTGCTCAATAAATGGCAATATCACTATTGTTTAAAGAGCTTCTGGATCAACTTATTTTTATTGTTTTCCATCACAGCATTTCCATTTCAACAATTCAGTCCATTTGCCTCTTAGTCTATAAAATTCTCTCTGAGAATTGAGCCTTTAGTTATCTTTGAATCTTTAATCACAAAGCACAGTGCTTGGGCAAAGGGGCTCAAGTGCTACTTGTTGAATTAAGAAGAGACATCAGATTAGGAAGCTTTTTTTTTTCATTAAGAATGAGATTGAGAAAGTGGCCTTTATTAATCAGAAAATGGCTGACCTTCCAAAGCAATTAGCTTTAAGTTTTAGAGGGAATAAAGGAGGCAGGGAGATTTCAAATTTTGTCCATGGTTATCATTAATTCATTAATAAAGCAATCATTTATCAAGCACTTACTTTGGGCCTGCCTTTCAGAAACTCACATCTTGGCCAGAAAGCTAGGAGAGATCTCCCTAGTGTGGTACAGCGTGAGGGATGCATTAGCTTTTGGAGCTGGAGCATGTGGAGAGGGCAGGGGTGGATTTTGCTTGTGTGGGAGTGGGAAGCAAGAAAGGCCTTTTGTCTCATAATTGCTGCTCCTTGAGACATGGGTCACATTAACATGTCCTCATAGTAACCCTGTTATTTGTTATTAGTTTCAGCCAGCTTTATGGGTCAACATCTCATGAGGGTAGTACGAAATGGGAAGGACCTTATTTTTTTCTTTACTGAATTGCCTGGAGAGCATCTCTTGGTGATTGCAGCTGGAAGTGTGACATTTAATTAGCGGAGAAAATTGAGTCAGGCAAGAGGCAGCCTGTGCCAGCAAGGGGGTGAGAAAAGAATGGGGAAGAAGTGATATGCTCGGCGGGACAGTTTGGCTCAGGTTTTCATGTAGGTCCAGACTGGGTGTTCATATTGCCACAGGTGGAGATTGCAGAAGCTTAAGGAGTTTTCCATCGTGATAGGAACCACAAATGAGCTAGAAATGGACCCCTAGAAATGGAGTGGGAAGAGGGGCTGTGGGTGCAAAAAGGAAGGGGAGAGTGATCACCTCCACTACAAGTAGTCAGGAAAGGCTCTCCAGAAAAGATAATCATTGAGCTGAGTTTCAATGGTTGTTTGCCTGCTAAAGGGGAAAAACATTCTAGGTAGTGGGAGTAGACTATGCCAAGGCACTGTAGCTTTCTTTTCTTCTTTTCTTCCTTTCTTTCTTCCTTCCTTCCTTTTTCTCTTTCTCTCTCCTTTCTTTCTTTTAAGATTTTATTTATTTATTTGATGGAGAGAAAGGGGAGCAGCAGGAAGAAGGAGAGGGAGAAACAGGCTCCCCACTGAGCAAGGAGCCCGATATGGGGCTCATTCCCAGGACCCTGGGATCATGACCTGAGCCGAAGGCAGACACTTAGCCAATGGCAGACGCTTAACGAGCTGAGCCACCCAGGCAAGCCAGCACTGAAGCTTTCTAAAATGCCCCAAAGATCTGATGCATCAGTGTTTTAAAACTCATATGATGGACAGCCACTTATGTCACCCAGACTCTAAAACTTATTCCACCTGTGGGCAGAATCTCTCCACTTAATAGGTGCTGAATTTCTGTAATCCTTATCTCTGAAAAATGTCCCCCTCCGAGAGGGAGATAACATGCTAAGTTTCTGCCCTGTGGCTTGTTCCACATCAGTCCCTTCTCATAAACTCAAAGCAGCAAAAATAGCTGGATATGTAAAAGGTTTGTGTTGAGTGGGTGTGTATTAAGGAGTGGTTTACATGGTTCAGGTTCAGGTATGATTTCAGGATAAGATGTCTTGCCAGACAGTCAGATTTATTTCACCCAAAGCTCTAGGAGGACTGGAGCTTTCTGAAGTTTCCCGGAATTTTTCTAAACATGGGTCCCTTGATCTAAGGGAAATATTTTTCCTGAAAGGTGAAGAGGCTCTGGTTTCTCCAGGAGGTTTTGGAGTTAACCACAGTTGGTTTTGCTCTTCTCTGTGTCACTTCCTAGCCATTTGAGATGGAGTGAGTTTCTTCTCTCTCTAGATCTCAGTTCTCATAGGTATGTGTATGTGTATATGTATATGTATGTAAAATTGGGAGGATATCATGTATGACATAGGGCTGTTTTGAGCATTATCATGAGTCCATGTATGTACGGAACCTGGCCTATTATGGATACTTAGTACATGTTAGGTCTTGTCCTTTCCTGAACTATTGCTAGGGGCTGGCCTAATACACACTGTGGGGAAACCATTCCCCACCTGGTTACTGTTTGAATCCAGATAAAATCTAGTTAAAATGGACACCAGGAACATCTGAGAGAGGACATTGTATTTGAGACGTGGAGGTTGAGGAGTCTGCATGTGGATTGGATTCTGGGAACTATAAAGGATGCTGTCAATGCCCCCTGCGATAGCCCTGAGGCCCACCATGGAGGTCATTTGTAACTTGAGTGGATGGTTCCCATGTCACACCAATGACCCAGTCAAGCACATGATTCTGTTTGAAGGTTTTCTCCAGCCTCATGAGCATGCTGTGCTTGGAAGTGCTGGGGAATTACTGTCCCCAGGAGTGGCTCTCAACTAATGGGAATGGGAGTTGATGGATAAAAATCCGGCTCTCTTGCTTCTAGGTAGGGACAATTCTCAGGTGTGCTCTGTGCTGTCTTTTGGAGGGTCCCCAGTGGGATGGAGCCCCAGTTGTCATACCAGCATCAACGCATCCTGTCACACCAGGTAACACACTTCTCTGCTCCCCCACTTGTTTCCTGGGATGACCTCCAGAAGTACTTGTATGCAAATCATTCTGTGTTTCTACTAGCTGGGGCAGATCACATCATTCCCGTGGGCCTACATGCTGCTCAGATCCAGGGCTTCTGTGTTATCCCTGTGAGTGACTCACGTATAGAACCAAGAGAATATTGCAGACCAGAGAAACTGTCATCATTGCCCCCAAAGCAGGAGGTTGTATCATTCATAGACAGACTGAATGTGGCATTTGCCTTGCAACACAGAGAAAGAAGGAGAACCATGGAGATGGATGAGATGATTCTGGTCGGTGATTAATTAAAGATCAGGTGGCCATCCTCATGGATGACATGATGAGCACAAAATGCTCTACTGCAGGCAAGAAAGCCACTAAAGTTTATGCCATTGTTACTCATGGAATCTTCTTGGGGGCAGCTATTTGCAGAGTTAGTAATGCCGTCTCTGAGGCTGTCGACACCACACACACCGTTCTACAAGAGGACAGAACGGAATGCTGCTCTAAGATTCAAGTTATGGGGGCGCCTGGGTGGCTCAGTGGGTTAAGCCGCTGCCTTCGGCTCAGGTCATGATCTCAGGGTCCTGGGATCGAGCCCCGCATCGGGCTCTCTGCTCGGCAGGGAGCCTGCTTCCTCCTCTCTCTCTGCCTGCCTCTCTGCCTGCTTGTGATCTCTCTCTGTCAAATAAATAAGTAAAATCTTTAAGAAAAAAAAAAAATAAGATTCAAGTTATGGGTATTTCAATGATTCTGGCTGAGGTATTCCAAAGAGCGGACAGCAGTACCTGTCTCTTAGCCATGGCCCTTCATATCTCCAGAATATTGTGATTTCACCCATGATACTCTGAATTAAAGTTTTTTTTACTTTAGAATTCAGTAAAATACAGAACGATGACTATTAAAGCATCAGATTTCTGTTTTAAACTTTGGAGCACATCTCTGTGGTTTTAGGAAACAGTGGTTAGGGCTAGAGGAATGTTTGTTTTCTTTTTAATTGAACTTGTCTTGAATGAGAAGTTTTGATGTCATTTTGCCTTATGGTGAAGGGGAACTTTTACCTTTGTTCTTATGATACTCTGAAGCCACAGTCATAGAATTATGTAATTTTCTTATATAATCCCTTGTGGAAATTCATAGTTTACATATTTCTGAGGTTGTCAAAGATAACTTCCTATTAAAGCACTTTGTGTATTAGTTTATGTGTAATTATAATATTATTTGGGTAAAAATGATATTAGCTCTTTCTTTTTGAGTGTGCATTAGAAAATCATGAGATACCCTGAATATTGACTTTTTGAGTTCAAGTAAACTAGTTAGCAATTTTGCTTAATTTAAAGAGAATTTTATTTAGCTAAAAATGCCAATGAATCATTTATTTTCTAATAGACAAATCAGGGGCAATTTAATCATAACTAAATGCAGTTTTATGAATTGCCTCTAATGCAATTGGGACTATCACCACAACTTTTAAACTACCACGTCTAAAGACATGTGGTAACTGCCCACACTTACATGAACTTCTGAGTCTTAAAATTCCAAAGTTAAGGGGCGCCTGGGTGGCTCAGTGGTTAAAACCTCTGCCTTCAGCTCAGGTCATGATCTCAGGGTCCTGGGATCGAGTCCCGCATCGGACTCTCTGCTCAGCGGGGAGCCTGCCTCCTCCTCCTCTCTCTCTGCTGGCCTCTCTGCCTACTCGTGATCTGTCTGTCAAAAAAAAAAAAAAAAAAATCTTAAAAAAAAAAAAATTCCAAAGTTAAGTCCAGCAACAGAACTATTCTCTTCAAACTTACCATCATATCGATGAACAATTTCTGATGGCCTTAGTGGGTTGCAAATTAAAGTTGGAAGACATAAAGAACTCCCAATTCTTTGAGGTGCACTGTGATATATCCTTCTGTTTTGTATTGTTTTCGTTTTTTTTTAAATTTTTAATTTAAATTTTATTATTATTTTTTAAACATATAATATATTTTTATCCCCAGGGGTACAGGTCTGTGAATCGCCAGGTTTACACATTTCACAGCACTCACCATAGCACATACCCTCCCCAATGTCCATAACCCCACCACCCCTCTCCCAACCCCCCTCCCCCCCTCAACCCTCAGTTTGTTTTGTGAGATTAAGAGTCACTTATGGTTTGTCTCCCTCCCAATCCCATCTTGTTTCATTTACTCTTCTCCTACCCCTTAACCCCCCATGTTGCATCTTCTCTCCCTCATATCAGGGAAATCATATGAAGTTGTCTTTCTCCGATTGACTTATTTCGCTAAGCATGATACCCTCTAGTTCCATCCACGTCGTTGCAAATGGCAAGATTTCATTTCTTTTGATGGCTGCATAGTATTCCATTGTGTATATATACCACATCTTCTTTATCCATTCATCTGTTGATGGACATCTAGGTTCTTTCCATAGTTTGGCTATTGTAGACATTGCTGCTATAAACATTCGGGTGCACGTGCCCCTTCGGATCACTACGTTTGTATCTTTAGGGTAAATACCCAGCAGTGCAATTGCTGGGTCATAGGGTAGTTCTATTTTCAACATTTTGAGGAACCTCCATGCTGTTTTCCAGAGTGGTTGCACCAGCTTGCATTCCCATATATTGTTTTCGTTTTGCATTGTATTTGATCCCCTATCCTTCATTTTCCCCTCGATAATCTTATGTTGTGGATTTCCCTCAAAATAAAGACTACCTTAAATTCATTAGCACTTATTCAGTCTGATCCTCTTTTTTTTGCTTTTTGATAGAAGAAATGGGTAAATCTGCTATGAGTGCCTCTAAATGCATATTTAAACACTATCTTCTTTCTGTATTTATTTCATTCATATCAAATATACTTTTGTTTTTGTATTCTGAAGCAGCAAGTCTGTCAGAGAAATGATTATTATTTTTTTTTAAAGATTTTATTTATTTATTTGTCAGAGAGAGAGAGGGAGAGAGAGCAAGCACAGGCAGACAGAATGGCAGGCAGAGGCAGAGGAAGAAGCAGGCTCCCTGATGGGCAAGGAGCCCGATGTGGGACTCGATCCCAGGACGCTGGGACCATGACCTGAGCCGAAGGCAGCTGCCTAACCAACTGAGCCACCCAGGCGTCCCGAGAAATGATTATTTTAACTGCAGTTTTTATCTGAAAAATATAGATAAGAGAATGTCAAGAAAAAGGTATTGATAAGTAAATCTTAATTGCTTCATTAGGATAATGTTAAAAAATTGTCAAAAGTGATGGTGGGGAAAACCTCACTGAAGATTATGTTACCCACAGGCTGATAGTTTACTACAGTTCCCTAAGTGAGATGTCCTGCCACCTAGACAGCTAAAGAGAAGAGTTGAACTTTAGATAAACATTGGGTGGAATATCCAATCTGAGTAATTCAGATCAAAAATAAATGTGGGGAATTGCCTGGCTAGACAGAGCTTGGGAACCTCCATTCTGCTATATTTTAATAAAGGGAGAGAATATTTCCTCTGATCTAAATTCTGAATTGAAAATCAAAGCTATTTATCTAACAAATTTGAATAACATTTCCAGTTTTAATCTCTGACAGAGTAAGGTCAGAATTAAAGCTAGTAAGTAGCATTTCGTTATTACTGAAGAACCAGTGTAGAGCTTTCAAGTGAGAATTTCTTTTAAATCTGACAAGCATTACGGTATAACAGTGCATCTCTGGAAAGAACGGGTTTAGCATGATGAAAGGACGATGGTTTGAAGCTGTGTAGTTTCTGTTATTTTTGAGAAATCTATGAACTCTGCATTTGAATATCTTTCCTTGGAGAAATGGAAATGTAGTTTTTGATCTGTTTATGAAGACATCTTGACATGCAAATACAGACATGTTGACATGGCTATCACCAGTTGATTTAAAGATAAACATTTGGCTTTGAGTCTAAGAATATACTGAACTAGTTTTACAATAATGATTCTCAGACATAAATTCTGACTTAAAAATCTGCATTGTCAGGTGCCTGGGTGGCTCAGTCAGTTAAGTGATTGCCTTCGGCTCAGGTCATAATCCTGGAGTTTCAGAATTGAGTCCCACATCAGGATCCCTGCTCAGTGGGAGTCTGCTTCTCCCTCTGACCTACCCTCCCCATGTTCTCTTTCACTCTCTCTCTCTCAAATAAATAAAATACATTTTTAAAAAATCTGCATTGTCTTTCCCTGGTTTGAGAATTTATTGTTCTACCATTACTTTACATTACTTTTGTATTCTGAGTATTTTATATACATTTGTGAATTAATTAGTATGGATTTGGCCATACTCAGGCCAAATTTTAAGACTTAGGGATTGTAATCCAACCAGGTTGATAAAGATCCTCTGTAAGCAGCTGATCCCAGGACTTCCCCAACTCTTGTTCCTCACTGGTCCAGAAGACCAGCCACGTTTTCTGTTCATGTCGAACTCTGTTGAATTAGGAGAGGCTCAGCCTCCATCTAGGGATGGGAAATATGAACATGCAAAACTCATTGAACCCCAAACTCAAATTATATAAAAAATTTATAGACATTCTTATTAAACCATATTATATGATGGCAACATCCAGGCATAGTGACTCTGTGGCGTCTGTATGGAATAAGATGCTTCTCCAGTACCATGCTAAAGGTTTTTAATAAAATCATGTAACAAACCAAAAAAATGACAAAAAAGAACATCCCTTTCTCCTTAAGACTATCTTATTCCTTCTTACTGAGGGTGTCTTGGAAGTTGTTCCAATCAAACGTTCTTCGTGAGTTGAAGGAGTGAAGAGGCATGCAGAACTATCTGGGATCTACACGGAAATCTGTACAAGAATGTTCATAGTGGCATTATTCCTAATAACCAAAAAGTGGAACAGCCCAGATGCCCACCAACAGATGAATGGATAACAAATAGTATATCCACACAATGGGATGCTACTGAGCCATGGAAAGGAATGAGGTGCTGATACAGGCTACCACATGGATGAACCTTGAAAACATTGCACTAAGAGAAAAAAGCCGAACACAAAAAGTCACATGTGATTCATTTTATATAGTATATCCAGTATAGACAAATCCAGAGACAGAAAGCAAATTAGAGGTTACCAGGGGATTCGAGCAGGGGTGACTGAGGAATGACTTCTTAAATGGGTCCAGGGTGTTTTAACGCGGGTTGGAAAAGTTTAGAAACCAGAGAGAGCTGGTGGTTGCACAACATTGTGAATACACTGACTATAACTGATTATATACTTTAACCAATAGTGCTTTTTTTTTTTTTAAAGATTTTACTTATTTATTTGAGAGAGAGAGGGAGAGAGAGCACAAGCTGGAGAAGGGGCAAAGAGAGAAGGAGAAGCAGACTCCCCGCTGAGCAGGGAACCCGAGGCAGGGCTTGATCCCAAGACCCTGACATCCTGACCTGAGCTGAAGTCAGATGCGTAATTGACTGAGACACCTAGGTGCCCCAAAACTGATTGTACACTTTAAAATAGCTAATTGTATGTTATGTGAATTTACCTCATTTAAGAAAAAAAAAAAAACAAAAACACAAAACAGCTGGGAAGGTGTTCAAAAAATCTAAGCCTTGACCTTTCCCAGCCCCACATTGTGATTTGGCTCCTAGGGAGCATATTGACGTGCAAGCTCATGTTGTAAGCAACGTGAGGTGACTACCTGGCTTAGGGTGACTCATTATCATTTATTAAGCAACCTGGAGGCTTGAGAGCAGGGCATTTCGGGCAATTTGCTGATTCCTTTAGGCACTCTTAACGCTGAGCTCTGTGGGTAGCAAGAAACAGCGTGTGATTAGAGCAGAAGCAATTACTCTTAGAAAAGCATCATTAATTTTAAAAGCTCTTGTCCTGAGCTATGTGGCTAAGTGGAGACAAATTAGGATGCTGTCTAGAAGAAAGAAAGTGTTTTCCCCTCTTGAGGAAAGAAAGGAAACTTAAAGTCATCTGTTCAAGTAGTTGATTCTTCAGGGGGTGGGAGTGGCAGGTTTGGGGGCTTGAGGGAGATTGGTGGTGGTTTAGTTGTAGGAGGCTTCGGGTTTGTGTCAATTCTACCGCAGCAAACTGCTTCAGTTCTTTGTTGCTTTGTCTCTGTGGCAATAAAGAGGAGCTGTTCCCATTTCCCACTTGCTTCCCACTTTCTGGAAGACAGACTTCCAGAGTCTTTCTTAGAGTCTAATTGGTAAGGAGGAAAGGGCAGGGAACCATTCTCAAAAGACCTGGTTTGTAGGGTTTGTTCTGGGATCCCTTTTTCAGGCCTTGCCCTTCAGTAAAGCAAAACAAACCAAAGCAAAACAAGATAATCTCCCAGGTTCTTATTTAGAACTAGATCCTGACAGGGTGCCTGGGTGGCTCAGTGGGTTAAAGCCTCTGCTTTTGGCTCAGGTCATGATCCCAGGGTCCTGGCATCAGGGCACTCTGCTCAGCAGGGAGCCTGCTTCCCCTTCTTTCTGTGCCTGCCTCTCTGCCTACTTGTGATCTCTGTCAAATAAATAAATAAAACTTTAAAAAAATAAAAAAAATAAAATAAAAGAAATGCTAAGGGGATGTCCTCATGCAGATGGAAGTTGATAGCAGAGGACATTCTAGAATGCCAGGAATGAATTAAAAAAAAAAATGCCATTAAAAAAAAAAAAAAAGAACCAGATCCCGAAATGCAAATTCTTACTAACAAGGAATTCAAAGCACTTGGACAATTGGAACTTTTACTCTTCATTTCTGAAATCCCAGCCTGACAGGATGTAAAAAACAAACCAAACCTCAACGAGTCTTTCTCTGAGGCTTAAAATAGTACATATTGAACACATAGTGTGTCCTAGGTTTTGTGCTATGTTTTATAAAGATTATGTCATTGAATGATATTTTGAGCTATTACCATACCTACTTTACAGAACTAAGGTCCAAAGAAATTGCATAACAAACCTGAAATCTCATAATCAGTATTTGAATGTAATTTTTTTTACTCCAAGTCTAGTGCTCTTTCTACATCACAATATAGCTGGCTTTGCTTTGGGAAATGACTGAGCTGCTGTATTTACACTTTTTCTTCCCACCCTTCTCCCCTTTCTAGTTCTAAAATAGAATTCCGATTCCTTTAAAAGAAAAAAAAAAACCCCACACATCCAGTCTCTACAGTTCTATACCTCCTATTTCATTTTATAGCCCATAGTAACATGACTTCTGCCTCTTTCTTTCCAGTGTAACGCTGCAAAAGAGCGTTTCCAAAACACATGGGCATATTTAATTCCTATTCTTGCTGGACCTCTCCATGGTGATTGCATTGTTGGCCACGTCTTCCTCCTCCCCTAGTTGTCTGGTCTTGGTCTCTTCTGGCTTCTTTGCTCTCTGAATGTTCTTCCTCAGCCTCCTTTGAGGGCTCCTCTTTCATTAAAAGAATGATCAACAGTGGAAATATCCTGGCACTCTGAGGGAAGCCCCATTGCCACTCACAGTTACACAATGGTTGGACATCAGTGCGTTTCCCAAAGTCTGGATGATTCAAGGTAGATAGCACACATACAGGACAATACCCAGGTTAGGCTGAGACCTTGTCTTCTTCGCTTCTGAATCATCACTGCTTGGCACATTATTGGTATAGAAAGGAATATATGCTGAATAAATAAAATGATGGGTGTAAGGGCCTATTTAGCCAGAGCGATTCCATCCGGATAAACAGTGATTTTGTTGTTGATGCAGTAAAGCTTAAACTGACCCTGCCCCCCGCCCCCCTCAGGAAACTTACCTAAAAGCAAGTCCTGGAAACCAGTCCCAGGTAACAAAACCCAAATACAAGGGTGGGTCAGGCCAGGTGGAGACATCCAATCAGTGGGGCGTGCATAGTGTCTCCCTAGCTACCAAGGAGTATGGGCCCCACGTTTTGGGCACCAATTCTGACCAAGGTGATAGGCTAGTTCAAAAACCTGCTATAGGGTAAATTGTAACTCAATTGGTCACTTATGTGTGACCTAGCATGACTGTGCAGCTTTCTCTGTGTGTTACAATCTCATTGGCCACCTGTGCGTGGCCAGGCCCAACCACATGGCCTTTGCCCTTAAAAGCTAGTCTGTAAGGCAGAGAGGGGTTGCCTCTTTGGAAGAGATGACCCCGGCTGGTTGGTTTGATTCTCGATGCTTGGCACGAAATAAAGCTTTGCTTGACCTTCGCTTTGTATCAGTCTCGCTCCTTTGATTACGGACCTAGCAATGGGTATATCACCAAACAGAGAGTGGGTCCATTCCATGTAGAGGGTGCAGAAGGTGCCTGTGAATGTGGCCAGAAGTATGTGGGGCTTTCCTAGGCAACTGTGAGGAGCACAGTGTGGCAATAACAGGGGGAAGGGCTGAAGAAACTATTGATGATGAAGCTGGAAAGTATAAAAAAAATGGTCAGACTTTGAAAGGGGAAAGAAAAGAAAAGATTATTGAGTATCTTTTTTTTTTTTAAGATTTTATTTATTTATTTGACAGACAGAGATCACAAGTAGGCAGAGAAGCAGGCAGAGAGAGAGGAGGAAGCAGGCTCCCTGCTGAGCAGAGAGCCTGATGCGGGGCTCCATCCCAGGACCCTGGGATCACGACCCGAGCCGAATGCAGAGGCTTTAACCCACTGAGCCACCCAGGCGCCCTGATTATTGAGTATCTTATAGAATGCTGGGCATTGTCTAGTGCACTCTTCCATATTATGTGGTTCTATAGTGGTCTGTGCCTCCCACTCTCTTTGAGTTATTTCCAGCCCTGTAAGTTATGCAACTTAAAGAGTAAGGCAAATGATTCTTGTCTATAGAAATGAAAATGAATTTTGTCAGGTGGAGATGCAGTTGAATGCCCATCTCCTTCAACCCCAAAGGATACAGGTGGAAGGAAGCATCCAGTTTTGCTTCTGTTAACAAATTCAAAGGATACGCCTTTGGACTGGATTTTATTTTATTTTTTAAATAAATAATTTTTATTTTATTTTATTATTTATTTTATTTTATTTTATTTGACAAAGACACAGCAAGAGAGGGAACACAAGCAGGGGAAGTGAGAGAGGGAGGAGCAGGCTTCCTGCTGAGCAGGGAGCCTGATGTGGGGCTTGATCCCAGGACCCTGGAATCATGACCTGAACCAAAGGCAGATGCTTAACAACTGAGCCACCTAGGTGCCCCTGGATTGGATTTTAACACCTTACCAGTTCCTTATTAGTTAGTGGGCTGAATAAAATCTTTGACAGGTGTTCATTTGGTATTTGTATGAGAGTCATGATTTTACCCTTCATAAAAAAGTAATTTTAGTAAAAGTAGATGGGAGCTAAATTCTGAAGGGTCTTGAAAGACATTCTAGAGGGTTTAGATTTTATAGTGTTAGAGGCTTTTTAAAAAAAGATTTATTTACTTGAAAGAGAGAGAACAGGGTGAGGGACAGAGATAGAGAGAATCTCAAGTAGACTCCCCACTGAGCGCAGAGCCTGATGCAGGGCTCTATCTCACGACCCTGAGATCATGACCCAAGCCAAAATCAAGAGTCAGATGTCCAACTGACTGAGCCCCCAGTGTCAGAGCCTCTTAAAGCTAAAACAAAATGGGTTTCATTTTGTGTTTTTGGGCTTTGGAGCACATGTGGTTGGGATGGAGAGACCAACTCTTGGGCGATTGCCAGAGTCCAGGTAGGAGATGGTGAGAGATGGAATAGGACTGAGCACAAAACCTTAGCATGTAGAATCATGCCTGCTGTTTTGTAAGCCCTTAATGAAAGAATAAAGAAATGGATAAACTAAGTACTAACTGTAGAAAAGAGATCAGAGAAGCATTTCTGAAAATAAGTTTAATTAGACATACCCATTACCTTCCAGACTCAATAATTTAAAGCTTCTGATTAAATTCTTTGGGTTTATATTTTCACTGACCCTTATTAATATGATTTTTTTTTTTTTAGGTAGCACCAAGTAATAAATCTTCTTAAGACATATTCTGACCCTCTTTACCTCAATTCTTTTTTTTTAAATCTCATATCATTTTTTTAAAAAGATTTTATTTATTTATTTGACAGAGATCACAAGTAGGCAGAGAGGCAGGCAGAGAGAGAGGGGGAAGCAGGCTCCCCACGGAGCAGAGAGCCCGATGCGGGGCTCGATCCCAGAACCTTGGGATCATGACCTGAGCCAAAGACAGAGGCTTTAACCCACTGAGCCACCCAGGCGCCCCTCTTTACCTCAATTCTATATTCACTGTTGCCAGGTGGTTTCTGGTGACTCTGAGAGTCTTTAGGCCATAGGGTATCACAGTTGTCCTCCATGAAGAGTATTACGCTCTTCAGAGAGGTAAATGAAGAAATTGGCACTTTGATGTTGTGGTAGACAGTGAGCCCCCAGTGAACCTGGTGAACCACTTGTGGACTCTTCTCCCACATTGGCCTTGTGGCTTTTTTTTTTCTTTTTAATTTTAAAAAAGATTTTCTTTTTAAGTAATCTCTACCCTAATGTGGGGCTCAAACTCACAACCTTGAGCTAGAGTCACATGCTCTACAGACTGAGCCAGCCAGTGGCCCCTCTCTGTGGCTTTTTTGGCCAATAGGGTATTAGTAGGCATAAGAAAGACAGAGGCTAGATACATAGCAGTATCTTGGGGCTTGTCCTCTGGACCACCCTGGCAACCATATACCATGCTGTAATGAACATTACGCTGCTCTGTTAGAGAGAAGCCTCATGGGGAGGAGCTAGATTTGGAGATGTCACATGGAAAGAAAGACCATAGGAAGGAGAACCAGGGTCCCTAGCTGAGTTCCCCACTAAATGTAAGCTGCATGAATGATCCCAGCTACAGTCTCCCACAAACTTAAGAGAAATGATAAATTGTTATAGCTTTAAGTCAGTATGTTTTGGAGTGTGTGTGTGTTTCATATAGTGATAGAAAACTGAAACCGGGTGACAGCAGTTTGCCTAGAGGGCAACCAGGAAGAGTACATCTGACTGAAGTTCACTGTTTGAAATATTCTCAATCAGAGGCCTCAGTGATTCTGTTCAACCACAGTTCCGATCTCCAGGATGGTAACAAGGGCACCCTGTTTGTGAGCTCTTTCAGCTTCAGCACTCATGTGGTTGAGGTCAGAGGGTCTTTGAGCACCTCATTTACTTTGTCCCCTGCCTTGTTCAGCCTGGGTCTCTCTGGAGGGAAAAGTAGCATGGCAAGCCCTGAGATACAGCAGATTCTAGAGGGATCCCAATAATTGGCTGTCTATGTCAGACAGACGCCAGTAAAACTGGTTTCACCATAGCAAGCTCTTGAGGGGTTTGGGGGAATTGGGTCCATTTGGCTAATTATTCTTTTTTATTTATTTATTTTTATTTTTTTTTAAAGATTTTATTTATTTATTCGACAGAGAGAGATCACAAGTAGGCAGAGAGGCAGGCAGAGAAAGAGAGAAGAAGAAGCAGGCTCCCCACCAAGGAGAGAGCCGGATGCAGGGCTCGATCCCAGGACCCCGGGATCATGACTTGAGCCGAAGGCAGAGGATTTAACCCTCTGAGCCACCCAGGCGCCCCTGGCTAATTATTCTTGATATTTCTCTCTCATTCTGTCTCTAGCTCTCTAACACACACACACACACACACACACACACACACACACACAGAAATTTGGAACACAAAATTAGAAGTAATGAAAATAAGGTATGACAGCCTGAAATGATTTGTCTTGTTCTTACTTTGAGTATATATTCATCTCACAGAGGTGGAATTTTTAAAAATGATTTTATTGTTTGGATTAGAGAGAGAGAGAGCAGGGGGAGGGGCAGAAGGAGAGAAAGTCTCAAGCAAACTCCACACTGAGTGCAGAGCCCAACATGGGACTCAATCTCATGACCCCGAGATCATGACCTGAGCCAAAATCAAGAGTCAGACACTTAACTGACTAAATCACATAGGCACCTAGACAGGGATTTTAATTGCAAAAGTTAGCTACTCTTGGGTGACCTAAAATGTGAATACGTGTCCAAAGATATAAAAATCAACTCTCTCTTTACAACATTGCCTATTAGGAATTACTCACTTTAATTTCTACCTTTTATTCCTTGTTCTCCTACTCACTCTACTTATCAACATCTATAATATTGAATGATAATTTTAGTTGCTTTGTTTGAAGAGTAATATTTGGTTATAGGTCCATGAATGGCTGTTGAGTCTTTGGCCGGGTGGATAACGCCGACTGAAGCAAAAGCAGACTACTCAGGGCAGTTTTGTAGAGGATCTGTGAAGGAAGGGCAAAGAGGGGAAATGGTGAGCTCCCAGAGTAGGTCTCAAAGTGTTAACCAAGGGAGAGTTGTTGGGGGTGAAGCCTGTGTGCTGAACCTCTCCACAAATCTGTTTCCATTTCTATGGACTCTTCAGTAAAATACCCTTGGCTAATAAATTTGTTGTGGAATCAGTCTGTTTTGAGATTTATTGAAGTGCTGAGTCCGTGGGTGTGGGGTATAGCAGAGACTGTCCATGGAAAGCCACAGCATCTGGGTGCCAAGGGTAATGTTTGTGGCAAGAACTCCAGTGGTGTAAATAGTAGAAACTGGTGCTCACACAGTGTGCCTACCAACTCTTTGAGAAGAGCACTTCTCTTCCGTGAGCAGGCCAAGAATTTGATTCATCAAGAATCGAGGTCTTACGGAGAGGGAGGGATAATGGGTAGGTTGGGAACAGGAGATGGAGCCACTGTTGCTTGTGTAATGTTGTTAAAAGAAACCTGATTTTGTTTGGGAGGCAACCACAGCCCCAAGGCTGGCTTAAGCTGATCATAGCTAATCATGGGATTCATGGAATTCCACCCCCCAACTTTTTTTTTTTTTTTGCTAGTGATGCTGTTTAGGGAACTGGACACAGGACATGGTTCCAGCCAGTGAGACATAAGGGGGGACATTTGCTGGGTGAATTCTAGGGTGCACATTTCCTCCCTAATATAAAAGAGAGATCTGTACTAAGAGAGGGACCCTTCCCACTAGTCCTCTTCCTTTCTGCTTGGATTGTTACTGTGTGAGGTTGCAATCCTTGGA
Source organism: Enhydra lutris kenyoni (assembly GCF_002288905.1). Lineage (NCBI taxonomy): Eukaryota > Metazoa > Chordata > Mammalia > Carnivora > Mustelidae > Enhydra > Enhydra lutris. The sequence continues at coordinate 31,831,660 of NW_019154100.1, read as the reverse complement.
GCTTTGACAGCCATCTTGTAACCCCAAGAAGAAGGTCAACACAATCACAGAGAGGCTGAACAACCTTGGAACTACTCCCCTCCAGACATTTTGTTAGGTGAGATGAACAAATATGCTTGTGGTTAAGCTACTGTTGATCAGGTTTTCTGTTACGTGCAGCAGATACAGACCCCAGGGAACCCCCACCCCTACCTTTTGTCATGGGCGAGATGACGTTGGGTGCTTTGGTGTTCTCCCCTTGCATGCAGAGTTGGGGATTTCCAAGTTGCAGCCAAAGGCAGCTGCAGAAGGGAGGTAGTGTCTGGGGCTGTGAAGGGTTTGCTGTCCTTGCTAGGCAGCAAGCCGCCGTCTAGTCCCGACAGGGCTCATGCCAGCACTTGGCACCCGCTTGTTCTTTCTCTCTCTCTCTGCTTCCTTTACCTGCATCTACACTCTCTCCGTTCTTCCTCCAGGAACCACATATGCCTGTGGGGGCAGTAGCCTCCAGAGAGAACCCTGAAGCAGCTCATGCTCCAATTCGCTGGAGTGTGTCCCACTTTGCCTAGGATCTTTTCAACCTAGACAAGGCTCCGTGACGCCCCCTTGGCTCATGGGTGTAGGGGCAGTGTATCACTCGCAACCTCCTCAGATCCTCTCTGAGGAATGCCCCATGGTGTTGTGGTCTGGCCCCTTCTTCCACTCCCTGCCAGGTACCTGAAGCTCTAATGCGAGCTCTGGCTATAGCATCACTTAAAGGGCAAGTCATTTAACCTCTTTCCGTCACAGTTTCCACACTGCTGGCTAATTAGACCTCTATTTAATTGTTATTGTGGAGACGGAGGGGAGTGGAAATTCCCCCGTCTCAGTGGAGCATTGCCCTTCCTCCTATTTTGGCCTCCTGTACAGGTTTGGTGGCCCCTGGACTCCCTGCTGATGGCTGCAACCCAGCCCTCTCCTCACACCCTTGACCTGGTGACTCATCTTTTGTTTTTTAGGCCTTGATAGGGCTTGATAGTCTGTCGTGACCCTAGTTCTATTCTGAATGAACAGCTCTTTAGATAAACTGGCAAAAAAAGTTCTTTAGAAGTTAAAAAATAGAATAAACGCACAGAGATTCAAAACAATTCTGTCATTTTGAAAATGCTGCAGATTTGATAAATGGTGGGAGTTTGGCACAGCACAGTGGTTAAGAACATGCGTGGGTCTGAGTCAGAAAGACCTAGATTTGAACTTGCATAAACTTGGACAGGTAGCTGAACCTCCCTGAGCCTGTTTCCTTGACCATAAAATGGGATTAGTACCAAACTGACCTTGCCCTATTGTAGTGATGACCCGAGATGATGTATGCTGACGTGTTAATGTTTTCTATGGGCCAGCGCTGTACATACAGCCAGCATTGTACAGATGAAAGACCTGAAGTGTAGAGGTGAGATAATCCCCCAACATCATGCAGCTGGTAAGTCACGGCACTGGGCTTTGAATCTAGGATATCTGTCACCAGAGGTTCTGCTGTAAACTGTAAGTCAAGTGCTGTATTAATATCCCCCAGCACATAGGAAGTGCCCAGGAAAGACTATGTCTGGGGCACCTCGGTGACTTAGGCAGTTAAGCATCTGCCTCTGACTCAGGTCACGATCCCAGGGTCCTGGGATCGAGCCCCACGTTGGGCTCCTGGCTCAGCAGAGAGGCTGCTTCTCCCTCTCCCTCTGCCTGCTGCTCTGCCTGCTTGTGCTCCCTCTTGCTGTCAAATAAATAAAATCTTTAAGAAATAAAAAGAAAGACTACCTCTTATTATTATTATTTATAAATGCACATTAAGTCTGAAGTGTCATTAGATGAATTTGTTCAGAATTCCTTAAAATACTCCAAAGATGGTACAATAAGAATAACACAAGCTAGTAGATGCAAGGACACTGAAAAAAATGTTAAAAATTAGTTTTAGCTTAACACTTAATTTGTAATCATTTGCAAATCATTGCAGACATACTGAGGAGAGTCCCAAGGTCCTATGGTCAGATGTGGCCTGCCTGCTTGTTCTTGTGTATATCACTTTCTCCTAGGCTCTCAATCACCGTGTCACTGTTTCTGCCTTCCTGCTGGGCCCCACTCACGCCCATGATGGAGCCTGGTAGATAGGCCCTGGGTGATAGACCCTTTCCCCGGGGGGCTGCTCTCTCCCTGGGCTGGTCACTGGCTGGGCCTGCCCCCTACCAGTCACATGTAAGACCCGACTTGGTTTCATTGGTTCCACTTTTAAGTTTCTGTTCTAATGCACACTTGCATAAATCTTAGTTTATGATTTTGATAGCCAGTCTCAAATAAGTGAGTTTATTAGGTGTAATTGCTAACTACCTCCTAGGCAGTAGCCCATTTAATTTGCACAGTGAGATAGATAATTCTAATTAGATTAATTCTAATCTTAATATAGACCTTCAAACTCTTTGTTTAAAATAAAAAAAAAAAAGCTAGCTAGAATCATAGGTTTTAAAATAGCTTGTGCATGTGGGAGAAAAGAAAAGTGCCATTATTTTTTTTTTTCCTGGCTTAAAGAAAATTTACAAGTATTTGTACCTCCCAGAAAACAAAGCTATCAATTTAAATATCATTACCAAGGCAATAGATTATTAAGAAAGAAGACCAAGTAAAATTACAGACTTTATGAACTGAAAGCTTACTTTCACAATCTAGCTGTCTTAGAAGACTCCTTTGTTAGAAAAACCATTTGCAAAAGCAATTTTGTGATGTAGACTCTTCATTGCTTTTCTGCAGCTGGAAGGGAGGCCAATCTTGTGGAGATTTCTTTCACCAGCTGTTGAGGGCATTTCTTTTCCACAGCCATGCCTGGTATTTTTCATTAGTCAGTACTGAGAGAAATAAAGGCTGGCCTGAGAAGCTTAGAGCCTATAATGAGCTCAGGAAAACGATAGAATAGGATTATTGGCAAAGGGAATTTGGGCACTGTGCTGAGACAAAAATAGTCTCATTTTGCCCTTCCAGATCCACTCTTCCCTCTTTTTCACCCTGCTCTATGCCCTGGGATATCAGGTTGCCCAATGAAATTTAAATATAGGAGGCTCCATTAAATTTGAATTTCAGTGAACAAATCCCTTTTGAATGAAAGTGTGTCTCATGCATTATTTGGGACATACTTATACTAAAAAAATTACTTGTTATTTATCTGAAAAGTTTTTAAAGATTATTTATTTGAGACAGAGAGATGGAAAGAGAGAGAGAGAGAATAGAGGAAGCGGTAGAGAGAGAATCTTCAAGCAGACTTCCTGCTGAGCGTGGAGCCTGATGCAGGGCTCCGACTCATGACCCATGAGATCATGACCTGAGCTGAAACTAATAGTTGATATCCAGCTGACTGAACCACCCAGGCACCCCTATTTATCTGAAATTTAAATTTGTCTGGGCACATGTAATTGTATTTGCTAAATCTGGCAACCATACTTGGGAGGCTGTTCTGTCTTTGCTCATTGACAGACTTCTGTTCTCTTGCTTCCCATTGGGTTTGATCAATGGGAAGCACTGGCAAGAGTGGGGGACGAGAGGAGAAGGAAGGAGTTGGGGTATTATTCTCCTCTGGCTTACTGCAGATTGACTATCTCCCTCCAATGAGGCCACAGCTCTGAGGTTCCCTTTTAGACGTAGGATCCCCTGGTCTTTCTCACCCTGAGATATTGCACTATCCCTTGTTGGTTTCCCTGTACAGCTCACACCTTTGTAGATGAGAGCCTTTATTCAACTCTTGTTAAATTGTCCAGTTTGAGAGTGCCATCTGCTTCCAGGTGTACCCCAACTGATGTAATGTTTTACATCTAAAGAAGATACTGTTATTAACTCTATTTTGCAGATGAAAACAATGAGGGTCAGAGAAAGGTTAAGTAACTTGCCCAGGGTTTCAGTGCTATAAATGGTGAAAACTAGGTAACAAACCTAAATTTGTCTTTTCCAAAGCTCAGTTTGCTACTATGCTGTGCTTTATTAATGAGCTTGATGTGACTCAAGGCCAGAGCTATGGGACAGGTTATGTGAGCTTTATTGTTTATGCTTTTATACTAATATGCAAAATCAGAGACAGATGCTGTGAGGTCACTATACCCTTGGCCCTGATACTTTTCTCCTCCCTGTGCTGGGGGCCCTACTTTCCTGCCTTCTTGACTTGGGTTTGACCATATGACTTGCTTTGGCCCATAGATTGAGTCAGAACTGATGGATGCCAGTGATAAAACTCAATGAACCCACAGGGCTTGTAAGATTCAAGAAGGACATATGAGTGGAGCAACCTGAAGTAGAGTAGGGAGTGAGAACCAGGCTCCAGGTGGAAAATTGGAGGTTCTGGCTAATCAGATTGGCACAGAGGTCTTCCCATTGCCTGGGGTATGATAATTGCTGTTTTGCTGGTGTCATTCAATATTCATGAACATTTTTCTAAAAAGTCAACAAACTGGTTGTGGGAAGATGTTGCATCTTAGTTTAGTCTCTTTTTTATAGTTTTCACTTTTCTGGTTTGTAAGAGTGCAAGCAACAGTGAATTAAAGAAATCCTTAAATTTAAAAAAAATTAAGAAATTTCTTGGATTTATCATTTTGCTGGGTAGACTTTGAGAACTTTGTCTTAACTGTCAGCAGAACAGATAAAAAAAACATTTCCTCAATCCAAGAGCCTTGCACTGCCTATGAAGGCAGTGAAATCTCTTCTGGAAGGTTATGTGTCAATAGCTCTTTGTAAGAAGCTCTAATTCCATCTCTACAAGAAATAAGGGATCCTTGTACACTTCGTATGTACCCGGCTCCCCCACAGTGGCCATGCCATCTTTATCTTTTATTCTCAGCATCTGATGTAGTTCCTGGCATGTAGTGGTTGTCTGATGTCTGTGGCATTAAAATGAATTGTAGTCTTTTGCATGGTGAGACAGAGATCACAAGTAGGCAGAGAGGCAGGCAGAGAGAGAGGTGGAGGCAGGCTTCCTGCGGAGCAGAGAGCCCGATGCGGGGCTCGATACCAGGACCCTGGGATCATGACATGAGCCGAAGGCAGAGGCTTAACCCACTGAGCCACCCAGGCGCCCCTACACTGAATTTCTTTTAACGTAATAGGATACAGATGATATTGAGATTAATCATTGCTTTTCCTACATATTTCTGCCTTTCCTATGTATTTCTACTTTTCCTATGAATTTCTGATCTTATATATCTTTCTATATGATATACTGTAAAAGAATCTATCTTAGGAGGGATTGATTTATACACACATGCACATTTCATATAAAATTAAAAAATATTTTCACATACATATACTTCATATAATATATATAATTTAAAAACATTATCATAATGTTTCCCTCTATCCGTTGGTGTTCTTTAGAATTACATTTCCTCTTTCTGATTTAGACTCTGGCTCACAATTGGGTGGGTAGGGATGAAACAGAACTATCAGCCCAGCACATGCAGATGTCCTTTAAAGTCTGAGGGAATTACAGACATTAGATTTCCTTTTCTAGCTTTATTTCCTACTACAGGGTAGCGACAACTAAGAGAAATTGAAACACTCCTGCTAATAGCCTTTAGATTTCAATCATAAATTGGGCAAAAATTCAACCACAGTAAAACCCATGGGTCCTTGCTGGCAAATTGGTGGCATACTGGCCTCTCTCTCTCCTTCCCTCTGTCTTTGACAGACACCTTTAATCTATTACTGTGCTCTTTCCTGCTCTGCGTGGATGTGGCTCCAGATTCCTGCTAAACACCGTGCTGCAGGCAGCCACTGCCAACCAAAAGCAGGCATAACGAATGAAACTGATTGGCCATGTCTCCTTTACTTTTGTCTCAATCTTGATCTAACAAAAGCTCTGTTGTTAAAAGTTTATCCTGTGAATGGTTGAAGACACTGGGAAGGAAGGCTCCTGTGACTTACAGAGTTGGTCTTTTTTATTTCAGATCATGAAATCTAGTGTGTTTAGTTTGGGGTTTTTTTGGGTAGTTTAAAAAAATTTATTATTCTTGGAAGTGGTTCGATTTAATGTAATTTAACACAACTGAGGCAAAACATATGAACTTAAATAGAGTAAGAATAGATTAAAAATTCTGCATTTAGGTTCGAAGGTCCATGTACCAAATGAGGGAAGCAGCTTCCAGAAAACGGACTTGGGGTATTGGTATATAACGATCTCAGAAGCCATTGTTCAAAGTCCAGGGTCTGCTAGATTATAGGAAGGAGCAGTTCCAAAGTTTTCTACCTCGATTAGGCCACCTCCAGATCATGGTCTTCAGTCTGGGAATTCAATTTTAAGAAAAACATTAAGCAAGAAAACAATAACAACAACTAGAAAGTATTGAAAGGAGCACAACGGAGGAAAACAAAGGCTCTGAGGAAAACAAAGGCTCTGAACAGCCTATAGTATGGGGAAGAGCTGAAGAAGTAGAAAACAGTTCACTTGAGTGAGAGAAGGCTTATGGAGCACAGCTGCTGTCTTCATCTATTTATAATTTTACCATCTAGAAGAAGGCACAGATCGACTTTGTATTGCTCTGGGAAGTCGTCCTTTGCTTCTTTTTTCTAAATAATCGCATTTAATAAAAATTGTAGTAAAATACACATAAAACTTACCATCTTAAATCATTCATAAGTGTGCAATTCAGTAGTATTAAATATATTCACATCATTGTACAATCTCCAGAACTTTTTCATCTAGTAAAACTGAAACTGTTCTCATCAAACAACTCCCCAGGCCATGTTCCTCCCAGGCCTTGGCAACTGCCATTCTACTTTCTGCTCTGTGAGTTTGACTATTCTAGGTTCCTCATATAAGTGATATTATACAGTATTTATCTTTTTGTAACTGACCTGTTTCATTTAGCATAGTGTCCTCAAGGTTCATCCCTGTTGTAGCATATGTAAGAATTGCCTTCCTTTTTAAGGCTGAATAAGTCCATTGTCTGGGGGCGCCTGAGTGACTCAGTGGGTTAAAGCCTCTGCCTTTGGTCATCATTCCGGGGTCCTGAAATAGAGCCCGCGTCCAGCTCTCTGCTCAGCGGAGAGCCTGCTTCCCTTTCACTCTCTGCCTCTGTGTGTCAAATAAATAAAAAAATAAAACTCTTAAAAAAACCCAACCAAACAAAAAACATTTCTTTAAAAAAAATAGTCCATTGTGAGTATATACTACATATTTTTAAATCTATTCATCTCTTGATGGACATTTTGGTTGCTTCCAGGTTTCGGCTATTGTGATTAATGCTGCTGTGAACGCGGGTGTACAAATATCACTTGGAGCCCCTCCTTTCAATTATTTTTTTTTTTATAAAGATTTTCTTTATTTATTTCACAGACAGAAATCCCAAGTAGGCAGAGAGGCAGGCAGAGTGGGGGGGGGGAACAGGCTCCCTGCTGAGCAGAGAGCCCGATGCGGGGATCAATCCCAAGACTCTGGGATCATGACCTGAGCCGAAGGCAGAGGCTTAACCCACCGAGCCACCCAGGCGCCCCCCACCTTTCAATTCTTGTGGGTATACCCCCAGAAGTGGTTTTGCTGAAGTGAAAAAAGTGGTTAACTTTTTGAGAGCCACAATCCTGTTTTTTTTTTATTTTTAAATTTTATTTTTTATAAACATATAATATATTTTTATCCCCAGGGGTACAGGTCTATGAATCACCAGGTTTACACACTTCACAGCACTCACCATAGCACATACCCTCCCCAATATCCATAATCCCACCCCCCCCCAACCCCCCTCCCCCCATCAACCCTCAGTTTGTTTTGTGAGATTAAGAGTCACTTATGGTTTGTCTCCCTCCCAATCCCATCTTGTTTCATTTACTCTTCTCCTACCCCCTTAACCCCCCATGTTGCATCTCCTCTCCCTCATATCAGGGAGATCATATGATAGTTGTCTTTCTCCGACACAATCCTGTTTTTTATAGCAGCTATCTCATTTTACATTCTTACCAACAGTGCACAGGGTTCCAATTTCTCCACATTCTCATTCGTACTTGTCATTTTCTGTCAGTTTTGTTTTTTTGTTTTCTGTTGTTTTTTTTTTTTTACTAGCATCCCTCCTAATAGGAGTGAGGTGATATCCCAGTTGTGATGGGGAGTGTTTCTTAACCCATGGAACTCATGCTTCTTTTGAAGGAAAATAAAAATCTCAAGCCCTTTAAAATGTTACTTGGAATTTCAAAATTAATTGAATATCTAGTCCCAAAACAAATCCAAGCAATGGTCAATTTTAATGTGCTTTTCCCAATCACACAGACTTTTAAACCCCACCAGGGTGACCTTCCTCCTTCCCACAATAAACCTCTCCAGTAGAAAAGCTAGAGCAGGGTTTGGCAAACTATAGCTCACAGACCAAATCTAGCTTGTCTTCTGCTTTTGTACAGTTCTAGAGCTAAAAATAATTTTTTACATTTTTATTTTTTATTTATTTTTATTTGAGAGAGAGAAAGAGAATGAGCAGGAGGAGGGGTAGAGGGAGAGGGAGAGAATCTTTGCACAGATTCCTGCTGAGCACGGAGTCGGAAGCGTGGCTCAATCCCATGACCCCAAGATTGCAACTTGAACTGAAACCAAGAGACTCAACCAACTGAGCCAGCCAGGCACCCCTGATTTTTACATTTTTAAATGGTTAGGAAAAAAGAATCAGAAGAAGATTTTGTGACAAGTGAAAATTGTATGAAATTCAAATTTTAGTATCCATAAATAAAGTTTTGTTAGAACATAGTCATACATATGAATTGATGTATTGTGTATGACCACTTTTATGATCCAATTGCAGAGGTGAATAGTGTGACAGCAATTCTATGGCTTATGAAGCCAAAAATATTTGCTATTTGGCTCCTTATAGAAAAGTTTGCCGACCTCTGCCCTAGAGGAATGCTTTCTAAAGAATTTGTGCTCTAATCTGAAGTAATATAAATATAATTTATGTTGTGATCTGGGACATGGACCCACACCACCCTTACACACAGAATGAATCAAAAGATTCATGAAACAGTTCCTGACTTTATTTATTGTGATACCTTCTAATTCTATTCTATTCTATTCTTCTATTCTATTCTATTCTTATTCCATTCCATTCCATTCCATTCCATTCCATTCCATTCCATCCCATCCCATCCCATCCCATCCCATATGAAACAAAGCCCAGTGGAGACCCACTAAATTCATTTCATGACCCAATGGTGGATTACAACTGCTTGAACAATTCTGCTGTAGATAACAGAACCAAAGCACAAAATGAAATGAGACTGATTTCAGCACAGTATCAAGACCAGCTTAAAAAACTTTTTTGTTATGGAAAATTTAAAAATATACAAAAATAGGGAGAATGGGATTAATAACTCTCATGAGCCTATTACCCTGCTTCAATAATTACCCATTCACAGCCAATCTTGTTTCATGTCTATTCCCTTCATGCCTTCATCTGTGTTATTCTGAAGCAAATCCCAGACCTATCATTTCATCCATGAATATTTCAGAAGGTATCCTTAAAAGATAAGGATTGTTCATGGAAACGTAAGCATAAAATTTATGTAATCTAAAAAATTTACAATAATTCCTTAATACCATCAAATATCCAGACAGTTTTCATATTTTCCCAATTGTCACAGAAGTGTTTTAATAATAGTTTATTTTAATCAAGATCCAAATAAATTACATTACAATTGTTTAATATGTTTTAAAAATAGCTTTTATGTATAAGATTCTGCCCTACCTCCACTTGTAATTTATTTGTTGAAGAAACCAGTTGCTTATCATGTAAAATTTCACAGTCTGGACTTTTGCTGATTGTAACTCTATGTTGCCATTAATCATGATCCTCTATTCCTTGTATTTCCAATAAATTGGTAGTAGATCTAGAGCTCTCATTAGATTTAGGTTTGATATTTTTGGCAAGACAGCTTCCTAGGTGGTGCAGTAAACTGACATCAGGAGGCATATACTGTTTGTTGGTCTTGTTTCTCTTGTACTCTTAGGGGCCACTGCAGATTATTGCCTAGAACATTAATAACAGCTTTTTAAAACATTTGTGCTAATTGGTAAGCAGACTGCCTCAGAAAACAATAAGAGTCAGTTAATCAATTCTCCTTAGGCTAATCTGTAACATTGACTGCATTTCAAATAACATTTCATCTTTTCAGGGGAAGTGATAAAAAGGTATATCTAGAAAAAAAATTGTATAAGAAAATCGAAGGAGATTTTAGAAAGTTATTAAAACTTATTATTAAGTTGCAGTAAATAAACCGTTCACAGGAGCAGGCTAGTAGATTAATATTTGTCCCATGTTATTTTTATAAAAGTGAAAAATAGCAATAACTTAAATGAGCAACGTTAAGGTAGAGGTTAAGTATGTTATTGTGTGTCAAGAAATGAACAAACATATTATAGACATTTTAAGTTGTGTTTTATGAAAAATATAAATTAAGTATGAAGATGATATATTAAGGGAGAAAATCTGGTCTCAAAGTAGTATGTAATAATCTGATCCTCACTTCATAAAATATAGATATATTGGACTGGATATCTATGACTGGATATATATGATTGGGAGACACTATCCCAAAAATAATATAAGTCATATCTTAGATATTATCCTATGTAATACCACTAAAATAATGAACATATACTTTATGTTTTAATGGTGAGAGTAAGATAAAGTGTGGTGGGGTTAAATTTTATTCTTTATTTTTTTTTATTTTATGCTTTTCTGTAGTTTCTAAATTTTATCCCATGAAAGTATATCACTTTAATGATCGGTGAAAGAATATATTATAAAAAGTAATAAAAAAAAATAATGAACCCTCCATTACTGAGACATTAATTAGGGGCCATAAGTTGTGTGGTTTTTTTTTAAGATTTTTATTTATTTATTTGACAGAGAGAGAGAGGGAGCAAGTGAGAGAGGGAATACAAGCAGGTGGAGTGGGAGAGGGAGAAGCAGGCCTCCTGCTGAGTGATGCAGGGTTGGGGGGGCTCAATCCCAGGACCCTGGGACCATGACCTGAGCCGAAGGCAGACAGTTAACGACTGAGCCACCCAGGCACCTCAGGGACTGTAAGCTTTAATTTTACTTTTTTTCTTGGAGCCTTATAGAAGGAAGTCCTTCACTGGATGGTAAATGGGAACAGACAGATGGAATAGATAGGAAGATCCAACTTAAATCTTCTTTCTGATTTTTACAGTAGACAGAACAATTGTTGGAGTCAGAGACCTGAGAGCCAGAGCTAGACTTGTGTCTTTTCTTAACCACCACTTAGGTTTGGGCTATCCATTTCAGCTTTTCAATTTTTATATTGTTTGGATCTAGAATAGGGTAGATAGTATCTTTAGCCTTTCTAATTTACTAGGATCCTACCATGACAAATGAAACAATGGACTATCTAGTGGGAAAACATCCTGTGTGTCATTGTTTTGAAGAACAATACTGGTGATGTTTATTCCTGTATTGTACCCAGAGGTTTAGCAATGCCGTCACAGGGCCAGCGCTCTGTGTCCTAGCCCTTTTCCGCCTCTCACATTTCCCTGGAGCAGATCATCCTCTGACCTTTCAAGGTTGAGTTACGTGAATTTTTCCTTTTATTTGCCAATGCATGTGGTTACCGCTCAGGCTTCTAGCATTGTATTATATTTCTATAGTCCCCACTTCCAGCATTGTATTATATTCCTATAGGCCCCCCTCCCACCCTGGGCAGGAGCCATGTCTAATCCTGTGTTTGGCTGACCATAAAAATGCTGTTGGTACCCCATTAATGTGAAAGGAGCCTGGCTGAATTGCTTCTTTGCTCCTGTGTGTTCTGACTTGACTTGAATCATTCAGTTTCATGAGTTTGGGACCTTCTCTAGAGTGCTCTGAACTTTCTTGGGAATTGTTTAGGCCTCCTCAGCAGAGAGCAGTTAAAATAAGGCTGACAACACAACTTCTGTGAGTGAAGCTGGTGAAAATGTTAACTGTTGTGTTGGGATGAAATGGTGGCTGGGGTGGAAGATTTGGGCTCTACCTTGGGCTCTGCGACCCCTAACATGTTGCTAGCTCTAGTTACCCCAACTTGACCAAGGAGGAGGCTGGGGGCTATTGTCTGTCTAGAGCCTATGATTTCATTTATGACCTGGGTTCCATCTGGCCTTCGTAGGGTCTTGGGGAAATAATTTTCACATTTCTGAGCCTCAGTGTTCTCATCTGCAAAATGAGGATAATATTATTTATATCATAACATTGTTGTAAGGATTAAATGAGACAAACTATATATATTATCCAGGGTTGTGTCTAGTACCCGGTGGGTTCTCAAAGTATTCTTTCCTACCCTCTTTCCTACGTTACTCAGACAGGGGTAATTAATCTCCATAAAAAGCATTAACTAACTAAGGCTTAAAGTACTCTCTCATAGGGATACTTATAGTCTACAAGGGATTCTTTTTTCATTTTTATTATTTTTTAAAGATTTTATTTACTTATTCATCAGAGAGAGAGAGAGAGAACTCTCACGGTTGATGGGGAGGGGCATGGGAGGGGGAGAGAGAATCTTAAGCAGATTCTGAGCCCATCACAGGGGTTGATGAGGGACTTGGTGCCAGGCTTCACCCAGAGTTGCACACATGGCTCTTACGGGGCTAGATCCCTCGACCCTGAGATCACAACCCTGAGATCACGACCTGAGTCAAAACCAAAAGTTGGGCACTTAAATGACTGTGCCACCCAGGCAGTCCTCCACAAGAGATTCTTTTTTTTTTTTTTTTTTTTAAAGATTTTTTTTTTTTTTTTTGTACATGGGGGGGGGAGGGGTGAGAGCAAGCACAGGCAGACAGAATGGCAGGCAGAGGCAGAGGGAGAAGCAGGCTCCCCGATGAGCAAGGAGCCCGATGTGGGACTCGATCCCAGGACAGTGGGATCATGACCTGAGCCGAAGGCAGCTGCTTAACCAACTGAGCCACCCAGGCGTCCCCCCCACAAGAGATTCTTAAAGATGATGTCAAAGAAAACAAATCTGAACTTAGTAAGGAGAGGCTTTATTTGAAGGATTGTTGCAAGGGGGGAGGGATTATTGCAATTGGGAGAATGCCCTGACCATGAGATCTGCAATTGTCTAAAGAGTTAGGCAAAAGGGCTTTTTGTTTTCGTTTTTTTTTTTTTTTTAAGATTTTATTTATTTATTTGACAGAGAGATCACAAGTAGGCAGAGAGAGAGAGAGGGAAGCAGCTCCCTGCTGAGCAGAGGGCCCGATGTGGGGCTTGATTCCAGGACCCTGAGATCATGACCTGAGCTGAAGGCAGAGGCTTAACCCACTGAGCCACCCAGGTGCCCCTCATTTTTGTTTTTTAATACAGAGGAGTAAACAAAGCCAGAAAGAACTGGATGTAGTGTAGTGGGATGAAGGGGTGACAGTATCGGATAGTAGATCAGGGAATATTTTACCCTGAGCCCAGCCTTTTCTCAGGAGGGTTGTGTGCTGGCTCAGGATGAGAGCAGGCCAAAGTTCAGAGGTCTGGAGAAAGGAGGGAAGCTTAACTAAAGTTTGGTTAAGAAGCATTTTGTCCAGTTGATCAGTGGGGATGAAATAGTTCAGCTAATCATTTATGAGGCAAACAATGGAAATTTGGGGGATCAGTGTCCTAGCTTTGTCATAGGTAAATGAAGAGGCAACCTTGGGTCTTATCGAAGTCATTTGAAGAAGGGTGATTTTGTAGTAAGCCATTTTACAGAATATGGTAGGGCAGGGGACTTCTCAGCCTTCATTATTTTACAGGAGTACAGGGCTCAGGTAAAATTCAACACTGCCAATACTAAAACCTTCAGGATCCGAAGGCACCTAGTTGGTGTCATCTCTGCAGGATTTTGATGGGTAAGTCAGAAGGTCTTTCCAATGCTCCTCAATGCATACTCTGCAGAGCATCCACCAGTGGAAATCTGGAGGGAGACCTCCTGTCTCTCATGAATCAGGTCAGAGGCCTGGAAGAGGAAAGGCAAGGGCCATGAAAATATCACCTATAGCTAGCACGTTCTCTTAACAGTTTCCTTTAACCATACAAAGCCCCCTTTTTTGAAATGCACATGGAAAAAGAGGACTTTTTAGTTTTCCAGGCTCATCTCTTCTCACTGACAAGAGAACTGGGAGACTCTGGTTAGCAGCAGCAGCAACATCAACCAAACTCTGTTGATCTGAACCTCCCTCCAGGAGAAAGGTGTGTATGTGTGCTAATGTGTGTCCTGGGAAAGGCCTGGGTTAGCTGGTATGGCAGAGAGAACTCTGGAGGCTTAGGGTAGCAGTTCTTTACCATCCCATTCAGAAATACTATGTTAGGTACTTTCACAACAGGCACAGCCAAATGGAATATGTCACTTAGCCTAAGTCCAGAACATCTTACCTCTTTCCACACCTATCTTTATACTATTGCTAATGATGCCTATGTCAGGTTTGCGAGAAAATCAAGTCCAAGTGCAAGAATAGGGGAGGGGGGTCGGGAGAGGGGGGTGGGGTTAAGGACATTGGGGAAGGTATGTGCTATGGTGAGTGCTGTGAAGTGTGTGAACCTGGCGATTCACAGACCTGTACCCCTGGGGATAAAAATACATTATATGTGGGACGCCTGGGTGGCTCAGTTGGTTAAGCAGCTGCCTTCGGCTCAGGTCATGATCCCAGCGTCCTGGGATCGAGTCCCACATCGGGCTCCTTGCTCATCAGGGAGCCTGCTTCTCCCTCTGCCTCTGCCTGCCGTTCTGTCTGCCTGTGCTTGCTCTCTCTCCCTCTCTCTCTCTGATAAATGAAATCTTTAAAAAAAAAATACATTATATGTTTATAAAAAAGTAAAAAATAAAAACATAAAGATTAAAAAAAATAAAAGAAAAAATAGGGAATATCTACCCAGGGAGTTCCCTTTCTAAAAAGTCCTTTGCCCAGAGTGAGAATTTATACCAGGGACAATTAATCCATCAGGTGAGCAAGGGAAGAATGAAAAGTGATTAAAATAAAAAAAAAAATCAATATAGCCATACAGACATCTGGGTAAGTAGACCCTGTTGCATTCCTTTTGACTGACCTGAGAAGATGAATTTGTAGTGTTAGGAGAGGTGAGAGGACACTGCATGGTCCTTATATGGTATGGGGATCATAGTGTGTGTTTCCTTAAATGGTAGAGGGTCCATAGATTTCAGCTTTTGCCCTCCTCACAGCAAACAATGCTAAGAACAGAGGATTGTGTTAGACCCAAAGGTGTCCTATTCAAGTTAATTCCCTGACTTATCTTCTCTAAATAGCAGTTGAGGATTTTACTTTATTTTATTTTATTTATTTTATTTTTTTAAAGATTTTTACTTATTTATTTGACAGAGAGAAATCACAAGTAGACAGAGAGGCAGGCAGAGAGAGAGAGAGAGAGAGAGGGAAGCAGGCTCCCTGCCGAGCAGAGAGCCCGACGCGGGACTTGATCCCAGGATCCTGAGATCATGACCCAAGCCGAAGGCAGCGGCTTAACCCACTGAGCCATCCAGGCGCCCAATTTTATTTTATTTTTTAAAAAAGATTTTATTTATTTATTTGTCATAGAGGGAGGGAGAGAGCACAAGCAGGGGGAATGGCAGGCAGAGGGAGAAGCAGGCTCTCCGCTGGGCAAGGAGTACAATGTGGGACTCAATCCCAGGACCCCTGGGATCATGACCTGAGCGTAAGGCAGATGCTTAACTGACTGAACCACCCAGGTGCCCCACAGTTGAAGATTTTAAAAACTTTTTTTCTCTTTTCATCTTGGGATTCATTGATCTGGAAGCTACCTCTGTGCTAATACTACTTTACATATACTTATTTGTATGCCATTTTACAGATGACAATGTCAAGTGTCATGCTGTCACAGAAAGGGCACTGAATGAGGAGGAAGGGAGGATGGATCCCAGGCCAATTGTGGAATCACTGATAAAGTCTTTCTTTTCACACACTTCAACCTTAGATATGCTGTGTATCACGCAGTTGTTTGACTTCACAGTTCAATGCTTGAAAACCTTTGAAATGGGAAGCAGTATGGTAGGAGACTGGATCTAGAAAAAGGAGTCCCAGGGGCACCTGGGTGGCTCAGTCTTTAAGCATCTGCTTCGGCTCAGGTCATGATCCCGGGGTCCTGGGATCAAGCCCCTCATCAGGCTCCCTGTTCTGCGGGGAGCCTGCTTCTCCCTCTCCCACTCCCCCTGCTTGTGTTCCCTGTCTCCCTCTGTCAAATATAAATAAATAAATAAATAAATAATAAAGGGGTCCCAGACATAAAACCCAACCCAACCACCAACTGGCTGCATAACCTTGGGTAAGACCTAAAACCTATCAGGGCAACAGGATTTTAGCTGAAACATAATACCAGGCTTCCCTTTTTGCTTCTGGTCCCACATTAGGTCTCACCACCTTTCCATTGCAATCAGAGAAAAGCTGGGGCCAGCTGTGTAGGCCTGTTAATATGGCCCCTGGATGCTTTGGCTTCCCGTCTTGAGAGCCTCCAAGGCCCGCTGGCGTCTGCCTCCCTGCTTCCCTGCAAGGAATTATCTGAGTGGTCCCCCCTTGCGCCTCCACCATCCTCTGAGACTTCAAACCTTCCAGCCCCCAAAGTCTTGGTTTCCACAGAGGAAGGCGCCCAGGGTGAGGGCCAAGGGAGGAGGCATGCTGGGGAGGGGGATTGCCAAATCTTCAGGGACAGCTGGGAGCAGGGCTCCTCTAGAAAACACAGTCTGGAAGTGTAGTGACATTGGCTCTAAGAAGAGTAATTGAGAAGAAAACAAATGTAGGTTCCTCCTCTACCCTCACTAAACCCTCCAATCTTTCGGGGGGGCAAAGGAGGCCCAGAAAGGAGCAGCAAGGACACTCCAGGCCCTTGGCCCCAGGTGAACCAACCAAGTACAGAAAGTAGAGAAAAAAGTATCTCTCACTTTAATGCCACGCCTCTTCCTTCCCCCACCCTTCAGTAAGGTCCCTAGACTGCAGCTGCACGCCGACCCCTCCAAGTTTCCTCATTTACCAGACTGTCGGGCACAGAAACGCCCAGATTGTTCTGGGTCCACCCTGGGGCACGCCTTCCCTTCAGCCTTCTCCTCCTCCGCCAGAAGGGGCTGCAACCCGCGGGGTCAGAGGCGGAGCAGAGACTGGGGGCCCTCCTGCTAGAGGAAGGTGTAAGTCGCTGGCTGGGAAGGGGTGTGGGTCCCTTGGAGAGACGTGGCCGCTCACCTGGGCCCAGAGTGGCCCGCTGAGATGGGCTCCTTCTCCTCTGCGCTGGCTCGGTCCCGCAGCTCTGTGGTGCACTTGGGCTCGTCGCCACCGCAGCGCGAGGAGCCAGCCGCTACTCCTGCTGCTCGAAAAGACACATTCGCCTTTCCCAAGACCCGGAGGCTAGGACCCGGGCGGGTAGCGACGGCCTATCCGCCGGCAGCCTGGGAGGCTCAGGCCGCAGCGCCCAGCCAGGACGAGTGCGCGAAGTTAGCGAGTCCGGAGCTGTCCCCGGTGCTGAAGCGTGCAGAGAGCATGTCCCAGCCGGGCTCGCCCCGAAGCGGTAGCGCCACGGGTAAGTCCTATTTTGTATAGGGATGTAGGGAACGCAGGGAGCTGCTGCCTGGAGACCTGTGGGGTTCTTCTAACCACCAGGGGAAGAAATAAAGGCTCTGTTTCTCAACAGTACTTCCCTTTCCTTGTTCTCTTGCCCATAACTTTTTTTTTTTTTTTTAACAAGTTAAGATTCATTTCTGATTCAACAGAGTTATTTTGGAAGGACCATTTTTCACAGGGATTTAAACAATATATGCAAGGCAGTTTACACTGTAAGGATCCCTTTACCCAGCTTTGTACTGTCACCAGAATCATGCAGAGACGTCTTCCTTGTTGTCTTGGAAAGATAAGGATAAATGAGGCTCATCTTCCCATCTCCTTTCAGGAGAATTGGGAAAAGGACAGAAGATCCCTGTTTGTTTAAGACTTTGGTTCCATGTGTGAAGAAGGAAACCAGTATTTGAACTAGTCTCTTCTGAAGTGGCTTGTGGTGCATGGTTGGGGGAAGACGTTGTTAAGGTAGGCATCAAGGGAGAGGTGGAAAAAGCACATAAGATTTGGGGTCAGGTGGACCTGAGTCTCCATCTGCTGCTTTCATTGTGATCTTGGGAAGGATGCTCTCCTTTACCCTCAATTTTTTCATATGTGACATAGGGATGATAATAACTCGAATCTCACTAGATAGCTGGAAAATCTAACCAAGACACAGTGCATGTAGAAGAACTTTGAAACTGCAAAATGCTATGCAAATATTCAATATTATGCTGGAACCTGATCTCTGAACTCTTCAGCTGAAACTGAAGGGAATAGTGAAACTTTTCAATTTTTAGTTTAAGATGTTCAAAGACTCCATTTCATAATACAAGTGCTATTCTGTGTAAATGGGCATAAAAGTCTTTAGTTGGTACATGTATTAAAAAAAAAAAACTCTCACACTAGTAAAGTTACTAAATACATCAACTGGCCTTCTGTTTCATATGAATTCCCACTTTATCCCAGGCAAGGTTGTGATTATTCTCACTGCTGTTGTCTGTTGAGTTTTCAAAAAGGATTCAGTGTAATCAGTGGACAATGTTGCTTCCCCTAAGAGAAAAAGATGAGGTTGGTGGAGAGGTAGATTGGCTTACACATTGACTCATGAGAGGTAAGGATATGTGTATTCCTATTCCTTTGTGAATTTTCTTCTAAAAAATATTGTGAGTTTATTCATTAGCTTTTATTTGTTCTTAGGTCATTCAAACAATGTTCCTAAAAAAAATTATGAGAAGATATATACATATTGTCCTTGCAAGGACGGATTTATCATTTAAAATATACTAGTCTTGGGGCGCCTGGGTGGCTCAGTGGGTTATGCCTCTGCCTTTGGCTCAGGTCATGATCTCAGGGTCCTGGGATCAAGACCCGCATGGGGCTTTCTGCTCAGCAGGGATCCTGCTTCCCCCTCTCTCTCTGCTTGCCTCTCTGCCTACTTGTGATCTCTCTCTCTCTCTGTCAGATAAATAAATAAAATATTAAAAAAGTAAAATTAAATATATTAGTCTTTTCCATCCATAGGACCTGTTTTTGTGGTATTAACGGAAAGAGAACCAGATTTGGAGTCAGGGTATCTGGGTTCTGCTAAGCCCTGCATCCTAGGGCAGGAGACCTGTAGTCTAAGCCTGTATTACCTGCTCTTTTAAAATGAGTACAATTAGGGGCTCTTGGGTAGCTTCGTTGGTTAAGTGCCTGCCTTCAGTTCAGGTCATGATCCTAGGGTCCTGGGATCAAGTCTTGCATTGGGTTCCCTGTTCACATTATCTTTCTCTGTCAAATAAATAAATAAAATATTAAAAAATAAAATAAAATGAGTACAAGTAGAGTTGTACCAACTCCCATGACATGAAACTCAAAGGAAATTATGGAGAAAAAATAATTTGTAAACTGTAAGTGCTATACAAATGTAAGGTATTATCAAAGTATCTGGAAGCTTAGTATTTTCTAATGTATAGGATGCAAATTTAATTTTTTATAATCTCATTATGGTCTATCATAGTTACATTGATGGAATATGGAAGTCTGCTGTGAATCTCTTCAATATTAATTTGTGTGATATTAGTTGAATTACAAATATATATCTCCACGGAAGAAAATTACCATATTTTTTTCCTCAGACTTTTGATGATGTGGACAGAATATTTGGGTATCACAATTAATTCACACATTTATGATGCCTGCAGACCAATTTCTAGGAATTTGCATTCAATTAATTTCTGCTCTGGTTTGATGAATAAGCCTATAAATACTACTAACTTTGATTGTATAAGAATTAATTTTTTCCATTCCTTCCATTTTATTTCATAAAGAATATCACCAATTAAAAATGACATTCTGAGTTTTATATCGCCTAGGATATGTATGCAAAGTTATTCAATTTCTATATTTTCCTCTTTAAAAAGTTGGTATTTGAGCTTAAATCTTTGAAGTGTGGTGGGTTTAGATAGCTGGAATTGCAGATCAGGCTCAGTTTTATCATCTCTAAAAATGAAGGAAAAAAGACAAGGTTTATTTATATTCGCTTAAGGGAATATTTAGTAATGAGTAACTTTTCGAGTAGCCAGAGGTAAAGGTTTATATACCAACTTAACAACAGCAACAAAAAAAGAGGGGTAGTTTAGGGCTTTAGTGGGCAAGTATGGAAGTTTCTACTGTGCTTTTTGGGTGCTGGTGGGCAGGACAAGAATTTTCACACTTCCCAGTGTTAAGTGTCAGTCTTTTCCTACTCTGGAAATGCCCTCAGAAAAGGAGGGCCAATTGCAACTATACTTTTGGGAGGCTCTGCTTAAGTTTAGGCAATGTTTCTTACTACTGCCACTGAGCAGATGCTTTTAGTTTAAAGTAAATTTCTTGTCATTTTGGTGGGCTATTAATTTCTTCATCAGCATTTGCCTAGAACTCAGTACTCTCATGTGTTAGAACCAGAGGTTCTCAAATTTTGGTGTTTACCATAATCACCTGGAGACCTAATTCTAGAGGCCCAGGTTTATAGGTATGGGATAGAGCTGGGAAGGGGGCGGTGGTTCTTAGTAATTTAACCAAATTTCCCAGGTGATTCTGTTACCACCAAAGTGTGTATTCCACTAACCAGGAGGCTGGTAAAACACAGAATCCTAGGCCCCTATCTCCAGAGTTTTTGATTAGTCAGTCTGGCCTGCAACATAAGAATTTCCCTTTCTAACAAGTTCCCAGATGCTGCTAATGCTGCTGGTCAGGGACATTTTTGAAAATCACTGGCCAGGGGCACCTGGGTGGCTCAGTGGGTTAAAGCCTCTGCCCTTGGCTCAGGTCATGATCCCAGGGTCCTGGGATCGAGCCCCGCATCAGACTCTCTGTTCAGCAGGGAGCCTGCTTCCTCCTCTCTCTCTCTGCCTGCCTCTCTGCCTACTTGTGATCTCTGTCTGTCAAATAAAATAAATAAAATCTTAAAAAAAAAAAAAAGAAAATCACTGGTCAATGCATAGAAACCACCTAGAAGGGTCACTATTCTTAGGTGTATCGTATTAGCCATAATTGAGTTCTTGATTTTGCACCTTGATGCGTACTATGGAGGAGAGAGAACATGGATGCGAGGTAGCTTTCATTTACCTAATCTTTCTGTTCTACCTGCCTAGCTCCTTAGTGCCACTGTCTTGTCAATTTCTAAAATATCAGGATAATTATGATTCTTTATCAGTTTAATTTGGATTTTTGTTTTTGGAATTTTTTAGCTGAATGAAACGGACTTGTTGAGGAGGAAAATTCTTTACCTTTTAAGATTTTTCTGGCTAGTCTAAAAATTAGATTGACGTGAGACAGATTAACAGGAGAAAATCACATTTAATTATGTACATCCAGGGGATTCACATAAACATAAAAGATTCCAAAAACAGGCAAAATGATGTGTATATGTCACTCTGGACTAAGAAGAAAGGGGTAGGGTACAAAGGGAAGGAAGACAATTGAAAATGAACACAGTAAATGTCTGATAAACAAATGTTTACTGGGCCATCTAGAAACAATGGGACATAGAGAGGAATTCTAACAAACAGACTTTTCCAGGATCCTCCCTGTGTACCATACCTAGATCATATTATACTGTAGTTATCTATGGTGATAGCTCCATTCCTGCAGCAGGTCATCTGTCTCAATTATTATGGAAAGTTAGGAGGGGAGGTAAGAAATAAGAACTTCTTGGGTTTTCTATTTCTCAAGAATAATCAGCCTAAATTAATCGTCATTCTAAAGAGACACATTTTGGGGTGTCAAATTTTCTCCCCTGCAGATTCAGTAATGTGAAAATAAAACAAAACTCTGATCATTTTAAAGATCAGTGGGTGGGTGGTGATGCCACTAGTGTCTTAATCTTCAACACTTCAACAGCATCTCCTTGGATATGTCCCTGTTCCAAGTTCAATTCACTGTTCAACCCAGTGGGGTGTGTGTTTGTGTGTGTGTGTGTGTGTGTGTGTGTGTGTGTGTTTTAATCTGCCTTCTAGGAGTGAGCAGTTAACATTAACACCGTTAATTTAAAGTTAATTTAAATCCAAGTTCATTTAAACATATGCAAGCAGCCTTCTAAAAACTTAGGTTAATGACAAGGAATACTGGTGTGCTGGGCGAGTGCTGGCCCCCATGGATCTGGCATTACTTTCAGGAACTGCCCTCCTCTGCCATACTGCCTTCCACTTCGGGAGGCAACCTGGGTCCCAGTGTCCTATCAAGTCTAAGAATTCTCCGAACCACTTTCTTT
Source organism: Enhydra lutris kenyoni (assembly GCF_002288905.1). Classification (NCBI taxonomy): domain Eukaryota; kingdom Metazoa; phylum Chordata; class Mammalia; order Carnivora; family Mustelidae; genus Enhydra; species Enhydra lutris. The sequence continues at coordinate 31,809,407 of NW_019154100.1, read as the reverse complement.
TCATTCTCTTTCCTAATAGTTACTGGAAGCATTGCTTTCAAAGGCAGTTCTCACCTAAGGTCAGAGTTGAGTAACCTCTTTATCCCTGAGGCCCTAGCAGTGTATTTGCTCCTGTTGGGTGGAAGACTTGGGGAAGAATGCTTCACAGCTTAGAAAACCCCTAGAGTGTCTTTATTATTTGATCTTCAGGACAAAGGTCCTGAGGTTGATGGGACAGATGGTCTTATTGTTCCCCTTTAATAAAGAAAGGGAATTGAAATAAACTTTTTATTCATTATTGATGACATGCTTTATCCTGGATCACTTGCAGTTAGTTAGATTTTCAGGTGGCCCATTGTTTCTTCCAGGAAGCATGGTGCCAGGGAAAGAGGTTCTGGAATCTTAATCCCTGACCCTGACACTTCCTGGCTACCTGAATTGAACTTTCTCAGAGCCCATTTCCTTATGTGGAAATGGAAATAGAAATGGTATAGACCTCATTTCTATAAGGTAATTGATGTAAGGCATTTAACCCATGCCTATGATAATCATTTAGTAAATATTGACTATCCTTACAGATAAACGGACTCCCATAGCACAGGCAGAGCAAAGATAGAGACCTTTTGATTTCTAGTTCAGTTCTCTTTCCACAATGCCATATTGATTCTTCTGTGGAAATAGAACAATTAAATGTGGTGAGGAAGGTAGGGAAAAGAAGGGTATAGAACCAGAGAAAGATTGAGGGCAGAGGGGAAGCAAGCCAAAAAGCACAAAGCAGTTCATTTGATGTTAGAGGATTGGGGTCCTAGCTCTCCCATTTTTGGGTTAAGGACATAGATCCCACATACTTCTGTTATCCTTGGTGTTATGTTGTGTGTAATTTACTGTTCAACCCGGACAGTGGTATGTGTGTGTGTGTGTTTTAATCTGCCTTCTAGGAGTGAGCAGTTAACATTAATACTGTGATCAGAAATAATAAATGTATTCCTAAATTATTTAATTATTCCTTGAATTGCTCCAACTATGTTATATCTAATTGCATTAAAGGATTTTAAAATCAGTGTAAAGGTTATTAGAAGTGATTTTTCATTGGTCAAAATGGGTAGTGCTTAAAGTATGTCAGTTGGTAAGATACATTGTCAGGCACTTCTGTGCTTTCATGAGTGAGGGATAGGAACATGGAGAGTCCACAGATCTGTACCAGCTCAAGTGGCACCCTCTCCTAGGTTTCTGATTTGGTTCTGTATTTTCCTCTTTGGCAGGAGATTTAGGGTTTGATCTTGCTTGGACTGCCATCTGGTCCTCCTGAAATATGGCTCATCCACGTGCAGTGGGTCAGAAACGTAGTTTTCTGTGTGTCCAGAATGAGGAGCAGAACTGTAAATGTTGCGAGCACTGAGGACATGAGCCCATTTCGAGTTGTTTTTCCTTGTTTTAGCTGAGGAAACAGGTTCATGAAGGCCAGATGACTTGCCCAAGATCACAGAGCTACTAAGGAGCAAAGCTAGGATTTAAACTTGAAATTTGGTTGGAGAGATGATAAATCTAGGTGAAATAAAGGTGAACAGTGTCAGATGGACTTCAGTTAATTAAGTTGCATGGTATGGAACATAGCAATCTTTCTCAAAGTACGTTCAGAAACCCGTTTCAGAATTACTTGGGGTTTTTGTTAAAACACATTCTTCTGGGCCTACTGAGTCAGAATCTGACAGTGGAGCCTAGAAGTCTGCATTTTTACACACATACCAGGGGAATCTTATTTATACTAACTTTGAAAGCTGTTCCCCTTTGGTGTTCACAGCACCCTTTGGAGAGTCTAGGCACCTTGCTCATAGGCAAATTCGGGCCGAACTGGGACCAAGTGAGATCATCGGTGTTTGGGGGCTTTGAAAGAGTGTGCATACATCAGATTTTGATTTGATTTTCATGGAAGGGCCCAGACCAGGAAAATAAATGTGTATATTGGGCCAGAGCTGGCAGTAGCTGGACCTAATGAGCAAATATCACAAGAAAACTGCTGTGGGCTTTGTTCAAACTTGCCCTTCTCTGATGTCACTTGTGCTTCAAAATCCCTGAATCCGAGTAGAAGAAATAACATCATCTTTAGCAAGTTACTGATTTTAGTTTACAAAGGTTTTTTTTGTTTTGTTTTTAATGAAAATTGCCTGCTGAGGGAATGGAAGCTAACCTCCAGAGGAGCTTTCCTGAGTAGGAAGGGAGCTCTTAGAGAGGCTGCTCTTTGCTCAGTTGCTCTCTGTCATGATCTCTCTCCACATCTACTATTTTTTTTTTAAAGATTTGTTTATTTATTTTAGTGGGGAGGAGGGGCAGAGGGAGAAGAGAGAGAGAGAATCTCAAGTAGGCTCCTCATCAGTGTGGTGCCTGATGTGGGGCTTGATCCCATGACCATGAGATACATGACCTGAGTGGAAATCAAGAGTTGGGGGCTTAACTGACTGAGCCATCCTGGTGCCCCTCATATCTATTATTTTTTGAATATCATTTTAGCAAGATGTATCTTACTCAGCTTTCTGGAGGATACTAGAAAAATACTAATTTGAACAATATATGAATTAGAAGTCTGAATTCAGTGACAGACTCTTAACTCCCAACCCTTTCCACTCCCTAGGTTACAGATTTCAGGAGGATTCCATCATATTGCCATTTTTTCCCTGCTACTTAGAGTGCTGGGCTTGTTACTGATGTCACATCTTCCTAATAGACCTCACTAAAAATGAAAGGAAACCTTAATAAACCTCAATAAAACTGTGCAGAAGAAAGGAACCATAAAGATCAGTACATGTACAACCTATTCACTTAATCTTCTTGGTATCATGGCAAATTTTGCCTCTAGGCCAAATACTCCAAAAATTGGGTGGACCTCATTTCCATGCTGTTAAGAAGACTCAATGGGAGGGCTGTTTGGAAAAGGGTCTTCTTGACTTCTTAAGACCTATCTGGCTGTTTTTGTTGAATTTGTTCCTGGACTTTGACACCCTAACAATGAGTATTTTCTTCCAGTCACCAAGGCAAGAAGTGTTACTAATCAGAGAGCACCCCCTCCAGAATAAAGCCTCTATTGTGAAGGAAAAACTGAGGCTTAGTCTTAAAATATACGTGTTGCTTTATCTTCTTGTGTCTGAATCTTGTTATGTAATGGTGCTCTTTGGACAGCAAGCAATGAAGTTTTTTTGTTTTGTTTTGTTTTGTTTGTAAATGATTGTCAATGTGTGGAGAAAAAAATTAAATCATTATATTTTATTATATTGGATTATATATGTAATATATAATATCATTTATATTTTATTATATTGGATTATATATGTAATATATAATATCATTTATATTTTATTATATTGGATTATATATGTAATATATAATCCAATATAATAAAATATAATGATTTAATTTATATAACTATATATTATATATAATAATATATATTATATATTATATATATTATATGTAATCCAATATAATAAAATATAATGATTTAATTTTATTATATATTATATTATATATTATATATTATAAATTATATATATTATATATTATAATATGTATTATATATTATACATATTATAT
>NW_019154100.1:31657648-31805743 GCF_002288905.1 Enhydra lutris kenyoni | reverse complement strand
ATATTATATATTATAATATGTATTATATATTATACATATTATATATTATATATTATATATTATATGTTATATATTATAATATGTATTATAATGTTGTAATACATACTATACATATACATATGTCTACATATATATGTATATATGTATACATACTATAATATATAATATATATATTATATTATATTATGTTATATTGGAACAATAGAAACTAACATTTATTGATTACTATGTGCTAAGAAACTGTCCTATGCATTCTTTATGTACCAGCATTACACTACAAGGTGAGTACTGTGTTATCTCCTTTTTATAGATGAGGCACTAAGGCTAGGAGAATTAACCAAGTCACATATTTAGTGAGTTCACACATCTGATGAGATCATGCATCTAGTGAGTGCTGGGGATGGGATTTGACCCCAGGTCTTAAGCACTGTGCTAAACTTTTAGACCAAGGCATCAGCAGCTTGAGGCTGATGAAAAAATTTGACCAATTTGTTATTGCTATAGTAGCAAATAGTATGTGAGGAAGACAATAATGCTGTAAAAGTTTCCAGAAGTACATTTATCATTATCTTTCATTATTGTAATGTTGTGGGCTAAATACAATGGTGAATATGTTGATAAGTTGACTATAGATAACATTCAAATTACTATGTTGACTAAGATTATCTCTGGTTAAAATTAAAATAAGAATATAAATCTGTCTTATAGATATATATTTTTGATTATAAGATTATAAATTTATGATATCAAGAAAAATTTGAGTTAAAAGAAAAAGCTCCTAAAATATCATCTCTTTAATGAAACAGCTATTTTGGCGTTTGTGTATACCTTCCTATTTTTTTGTTTATGGGCATAATATGACTTTTACCTAGTTGGGATTATAGTATTTTTTTAAAATAAAAATTTTCTTTGGGAGTTAATATTATTTAATTGTTAAAAGACCAGGCTCTAAGGGCACCTGGGTGGCTCAGTGGGTTAAAGCCTCTGCCTTCAGCTCAGGTCATGATCCCAGGGTCCTGGGATCGAGCCCCGCATCGGGCTCTCTGCTCAGCAGAGAGCAGGGAGCCTGCTTCCCCCCTCTCTCTCTGCCTGCCTCTCTGCCTGCTTGTCATCTCTGTCTGTCAAATAAATAAATAAAATTAAAAAAAAAAAAAAAGGAAGACCAGGCTCTAGAGTGAGAATCCTGGTTCTCCCCTTATGAACTGTGTGGTCCTTGGCAAGTTACTTAAACTCGTTGAAGCTCAGATTCCTCATCTGTAAAATGGGGAGGCAAACAACTGGCTTTACTGGGTTGTTCTGTGGGTTTAAGGTATAAAGCAAAGCTCCTAGCATGGTGTAAGGCACAGAGTCACTGCTCAGTGGACATTAGCTATTATTTTTATTATTAGATGTTGATGAAAAATTATTCTGCTACTTGTTAAAATAAAATAGAAGGATTTTATTCAGGACTCTTGCAATAAGAATATTACAATACAATATTACAATTGCAATAGGAATATTACAATTACAATAGAGAAAGAGTTCACTCCCAACTCTGGGTACAGCAAAGATAAATGGGGATTTAGAGCTAACTAGCAGAGTGAGGGGTCAGTGACTAGAAATTACTAACTTTTACCAAATTACTACAAGGAGACATCAGGGGTAAGAGGATTTTTGTTAAACTGACCTAACAGGATTCTTGCTAAAGGCAGGAGAGAGATCTGGACATCAAAGAGAGGCATAAAGAACTTGATCAGATATCAAGAGTGATTAGCTATCAAAGGTCGGGGGATTCTTGCTAAAAATGCGCTCTGCAGGCCTGGCAAGGACAGGAGGAACAGGGAAAGCCGAGGGTGAGACCTTATTGAGATAGAGACTCAGAGACGCCTAACTAAAGTTTGGTCAAGAGGTAAGTCTTCGACAATGTATGATTTTATTAGTAGGAGTGATGCATTTTTTTTTTTTTTTTTGGAGTGATGCATTTTTAATACAACTTCCTTAGATCAATACTAAGCAGCAGTCAGTGCTTAAGAAAAGAAAAAAGCAGTGCTTTTGAAAGGAAATCAGTCAGACCTAGGATTAACTCCTGCTTTGTATCAGCCTTGCTGGGTGCCTCTTAGCTTTTCTCCTAGATGTGGGTGCCTATGCCACAGAAATGGTGATTCCAGCTGGGAGCCACGGGGCTCATGGTGAGAGCTTCTAGACTGAGTGGAACAATACAGGGCCTGAGGTGCCTGATGCTCATTAGAGGCCCAGAGCATTGGTCTTTTGGACCTTCTACCCAGGTCATTCTGCCCTGAGAGGGGGCGGCAACATTTTCAAACATTCTTGTCCTTCTGACCCTTGGGTGAAGTGTGTTGGCCAGGAGAGTAAGGCATGGGTGGGGGTTTAAGGCTAGCTCCCATCTGTGGCTCTTAGTCTCTAGACTCTTACAAGTCCGTAGTTGCCCCTCCGTATCCCCCCCCAATCCCGGGGTCACTCCTTCCGCAGCTCTTCATCGTCGGCGGATCCTTCTCACTCATTCCCTCACTCCACCTGTCCGGATTTACAGACGTGTGTTCTGAGTCTATCATAGTGTGACTTGACCCCCCCCAAATATTTTTTTTCCAAAGAATATGTACAGACCCCCACCCTAAGCCTGAACCTTACCCCGTCTCCTGCCTTGTCCCTGATGCGTCTTAGTCCCTGACAGTGTCCCTGAGCCTGTCATCCCAAGCCCACTTTCCCCTTACACTTTGAAGAAAATATGAGCCGGGTGAGGGTCAGGAATGGGTGGGGGCCGAGGGATGAGGCTAGGTGATTAAATTGTTCATGGTACTTAGTCATGCTTAGTTAAAAAACACCTGGTCACTTCAATACAGCCATATCAAAATGTCACCTGGTTTCTCAGGAGGGAGTAACCACTTGGCCATATCCCTCTAAGGTTATATTTTGAGTTTCCTGGAGGAGCAGGGCAGGGATGTTTCCACATTTCTCCCTCCCTTCCAGGCCATCTCTCCCTATTTCCAGGGAATGCCCAGGGGTTCTTCTCACCCCTACCCCTGAATATAAATGTCCAGGTCATTCCCAAGCACACTCTGAGCCTCTGCATCCCAACAGAAGGGAGAAAGAAAAGGAAGAAAGGAGGGTTCTGGGGGTGGACCTCTTGAACTTAGATCAAAGATACTCAGTGTGTCCTGCCAGCAACGCCCAGGCCCCCGTGTCCATATCAGCACCTGTTGGTGTATCTGTCTGTGCATGCCTAGAAGAACTCCAGGCCCCGATCCCTGGTACATCAGGTCACATCACAACCAAAGGCTGTGGGAGTGGAGCCGTTGGACACAGCACTGCAGGGGATGTGGCAGGGATGGGTGTGGACAGCACCACTCACTGGCCATACCCCCTTGCCCCTACCATCATCTTTTAGAAGTCTCAGATCCTTTCCCTAAGAGCAGTCCCTGCCTAAATCAGGGAAAAGCTGTTCTGCTGGGATTTTCACCTACCACATGACCTTGGAGATGACTAACCTGTAAATCAGTCATCAAGACTTTTTGCTCTTTCCGCTCTGTCACTTTTTCCACAGCTACACTAATTGTGGGCTCCCCAGGGAGAAGGAAAGGAGGCATGTCCTTGGTGCCCCTGCCTCTCCCCAGCCTCCTGCCTTTTGCTTCGTTATCATTAGTCCTGGGTTTCCGGCTCCACTGGGTACAGAAAAAGGAGAGGGAAAGAGGGCCAGTTAAGTAGGGGCCCCGGATCTCTGTTTCCAGACCCACACTGCTTCTCAAGCTGTCTTGGAATGGAAAGAAATGATAAGGCGAGTCCTTTTTTTTTTTTTCTTTTTGGGGAGGAGGCTGTAGAAGGAGAAGGAGAAGGAGAATCCTAAGCAGGCTGCCTGCCCAGCTCAGAGCCCCACGTGGGGCTCGGTCCTTGGACCCTGAGATCATGACATGAGTAGAAATCAAGAGTCAGAGGCTTAACTTACTGAGTTACCCAGGTGACCCAGGAGAGTCCTCTTTACCCCTTTAAGAAAATTCCTCAAAAAAATATTTTTTTTAAGTGGCTTCCTTGGACATACAGACTTTGAAGGGCCTAGGAAAAAAGTAACATGTGTACTATTAATATATTTTTTTGTTACATTTATTAAAAAAATCTCGGGATGCCTGGGTGGCTCAGTCGGGTAAGTATCTGCCTTCGGCTCAGGTCATGATCCCAGGGTCCTGGGATGGAATCCCACATTGGGCTTCTTGCTCAGCATGGGAGCCTGATTCTCCCTCTACCTGCTTTTCCTTCTGTCTACTGCTTCCCCTGTTGTGCTCTCTCTGTTTGACAAATAAAAAATCTAAAAAAAAAAAAAAATCTCAAGTTGCAGAAAATTTAGAATATTACTTTTTCTACTGTTATACTTCATAAAACAATTTTACTTAATCTTTTACATGCATTTTTATCATTAGTATCATTGTGTTCTTTAAAGCCATTTTTGGGGTCATCTGACATTTTTCACAGCACATCATCTTTCCCCATGTCTAAGTTTGTAAAACAGAACTCTTTGAACCTGTAAATAGTGCTGTCGCTGGAAATTTGACAAGGCAGGCACTGACTGAAGTTTAGGTTTCAGTAACTCAGATTTATGTCTTTCCCCTTTTTGTGAAGTCTGAGTTCTATTCCACTGGGAAGGAGAGGCTGGAGAACTCAATTGTCAATCCTTCTTTACTGAGGGCTAATTTTGTGCACGCATGAACAAAATCCTTGTTCAATATTAGGGCATTCACAGCATTAATTTTTTTTAAAGATTTTATTTATTTATTTGACAGACAGAGTTCACAAGTAGGCAGAGAGGCAGGCAGAGAGAGAGAGGAAGGGAAGCAGGCTCCCTGCTGAGCAGAGAGCCCGATGCGGGGCTCGATTGCAGGACCCTGAGACCATGACCTGAGCCGAAGGCAGAGGCTTAACCCACTGAGCCACCCAGGCACCCCCCCAGTAGTTATATTTATAATTACACTTTTATTACCCTTGGGACCAGGTTAAATTATAGCAGTGAGGATGAGCCTTCTTATTTCTGACTTTATTATACTGCTGTCTTTAGAATAAGTGTATGTATGTGTATATGTAATATATATGTGTATATGTATAATATATACACACATATGGAAAAGAATATTTGTTATATTAAGGAATATAATATCACATTAAGAACATATATGTGTGTGCATATATATTTATGCATCTCTCTCTATGTATATATGTATAAATATCCCCCCACAGGATTATCGAAGATTCCTATTTTATTAGGCTATTTATTTATCTTTTTTTCTCCACATTTTTATTTGAATTCCAGTTAGTTAACATTCAGTGTAATACTGGTTTCTGGTGCAGAATTTAGTGATTTATCATTTACATACAACCCCCACTGCCCATCACAACAAGTACCCTCCTCAATACCCATCACCCATTTCACCCATCCCCTTGCCCACCTCCCTTCTAGTAACCATCAGTGTGTTCTCTATACTTAAGAGTCTGTTTTTTGGTCTGTCTCTCTTTTCCCCCCTCTATTTTCATTTTCTTTGTTTCTTAAATTTCACATATGAGTGAAATCATATGGTAGTTGTCTCTGTCTGACTGACTTAGTTTGTTTAGCATAATACACTCTAGCTCCATCCACATCATTGCAAATGGCAAAATTTCATTCTTTTTATGGCTGAGTAATATTCCATTGTGTGTGTGTGTGTGTGTGTGTGTGTGTGTATGTGTATATATATATATATATATATATATATATATATACCACATCTTCTTTATCCATTCGTCAGTTGAGAGACATTTGGGCTCTTTCCATAATTTGGTTATTGTTGGTGCTATAAACAGGGTGCCTATATCTCTTCAAATCAGTTTTTTTAAAAATATCTTTTGGGTAAATACTCAGTAGTACAATTGTTGGATTATAGGATATTTGGCTTTTAAAAAAATCAAGACTAGGGGTAGATGTTTGTCAAATGCCCTTTTAGCTCCTAAGAAATCAGTATGGCTTTTCTCCTTAGATCAATAAATTTGAATAATCAATACATCTCCTGATATTAAACCATTTCTGCTTTCTAGAATCAGCTTTACTTTGATAATACATATTATTGTTTTGATATGCCTTTGCCTTCTGTTGGTTAATATTTTATTTATGATTTTTGCATTGATATTAAGCAAAATTTGTCTTTAGTTTTTACTGTGTGTGGAATATTGAGTAGGTTTTGATATCAATGTAATACTCTTTTTACAGAAATAATTTAGAAATTTTTCCTTCTATACTCTAGACAAATTTAAATACCATTGAAATTACCTGTTTTTGAAAGTTCGTATAATTCTGCCAGAAAAACCTTGGTCCTGGTGCTTCTTGGTGGGGGGGGGGTGTTTTTTGACAATTTCCTCTTTCTTCTCTAGAAACTAAAAGCCACTCAAGATTTTTGGTTTCTTCTGAGAAATCTTTAGGCAAATTTTATTTTCCTAGAGAATTCTCTATTTCATTCAGGTTTTCAATGTATTTATTTAGGCTTGAGTGGTGTGTTATTTCTCTCTGAATTTTACTGAATGCTTAAGCAGGATGGGCTTGAGCTTCCCTACCAGTTTAATTAGTGGGCCACACACATTGCTCCCAGCCACCCCAAATTTCTAGTGTCCAGAGTCTGTGGACCTGTGCGTTTCTTCCCTCTGCATGCTGTTGCCTGCACATCACCCCGCTGCAGTCCCAATGAACACAGCTCTGATTCCATGGTTCCTTGAAGTACCACTAACCAAAAATTGTGGATATAGCAGTTTATAGAAAGTTTTTTTAAAAAGATTTTTTAAAAAATTCATTTTGAGAGAGAGAGAGAGAAAGAGAGAGAGCGTGCATGAGAGAACATGAGCAGAGGGGTGGGGTGGAGGGAGAGGGAGCAGCAGATTCCCTGCTGAACCATCCCAGGACCCTGGGATGGTGACCTGAATGGAAGGCAGATACTTAACCGACTGAAACACCCAGGCACCCTAGAGAGGAGATGAGCGACCTTGATCTCAACACAGCAAACAATTTAAAATTGTACATTAAACTCCTCTGTTCTTTCCTTCACATCATCTCTTGGCCTACCTCTTGTTGTTTTGCTCTTTTCTCTTTCCAGCCTGGTATCATCTTCCCTGCCCATCAAAATTTTACTACTTATTAGAGTGGGTTTTCTAGTTCTTTTAGTCTCTCTCCTCTAGTTTTTATGGTAGAGCTTATCTTTTCGCAGTTAAGTACAACAGAACCCAGCAATAATGGTGCTCTGGTATGAAAAATTTCAGATATAACACAACTAACAACTTTCCTCCCTCTATGGAGCTGGATTTTAAATTCTAGTTACCTGGGGTGGGAGACTGTGATGGGGGGTTGGGAGGGAAAGGGGGAAGTGACTCCTCTGTGACCATGTTGGATGTCCTCTGTTCAATGTGCACTAGCTGGTCAGGTACAGAGTCTGGGTCTTCCTGCCTTCTTCCCAGCCAGGTTACCCCCACCCTACACAGGGTTTTGACTAGACGGTGTTTTTCCCTGCCTGTCTCAGTCAAGAAAAACCAAACAGTTCTAAGGAGTACCTCTACAGTCCCATACGCATATGCATTATATGGTAACTGGAAACCCTTTTGAAAAATATTGCTTTTCATTAACCTTGCAATAATGCAACTTTAGCATTTCATGCAATTGGATTTTCTGAATTCCATTTTTTTTTTCATTATGGTGGGGTTTATTGTAAACATCAATACGTTTTGCTGAACAAGAGGAAGTCTGCAGCCAGCTTTGAATAGCATTTCTCCCCCCTCCTTCATACACTAGAAATAGAGGTCATCAGTGGCATCTGGGCAAGTTTGATGTTCTCCTCCTTAATGTTCTCTCTACAGTTTGTACCTGAATGTATTGTATTCGAGGATTTACTTTATTTTCCTTCTGCTAACCTAGGAGCCCCTAGGAAGGGCTTTCTTTTCTTCAGTTTTTCAATCCCGGTGCCTGCTCCTGGGTCTGGCTCACAGTAGGAGCTCAAGAGGTGTGGTGGAAGAATGCATAAGAGGCTGGGAGATGAATCAGTCTTTGGCTGTGAGAGGAGCTTGGTGGTGGAGATCTGGAAAGGCAATGAGTGGGTGGAGCCCGGATGCTTCTCCCGGTTTGGCCCTTGGAGGGGTAAGACACTTAGCTTCTCTGAGCCTTTATTCCTTTTTTATAAAATGAAAATAAAAATACCTGGAGTATCTATCTCATGGGGTTGTTGAGATTACCAAAGAATGTAATGGACATGAAAGGCACTTTGGAAAGTATACTGAGCTGCAGAAGCATGATGACTCAATCGTTTGATGCATGGAAGATGGGTGTGCCTCTAATGGGTATACAACAATGCTAATAGGCTTCTGACTTCCATCTGAGCTTTATGGCAGAATATGAATTCTGAAAAACTCATCTTATGAATTCCTAGAATAATTGATAAAGCACAGCCAACATCTCTTAAAATGCAGAGCTGAGCTTGTGGGAAGTTAAGAGAATCTCTTAGGGGAACCAAAGAAGTGCAATGGGGTTGCTGATCGAAGTAACCAGGCTTTAACCCCTCTGAGGGGAGGAGGTGGCAGGAGACAAGACCTCAGGCTCGGGTTAACTTGGGAATTGGGACTGAAACCCTGTATAAAGCAAGGACCCTCGTGACTGAATGTGCCAGAAGAAATTTTGTTCACCAGCAATAAGAAAAAAAAAATAAAACAACACGTTATCTATTTTGTCCTGGGCTTGGGCAGAGGAATAGAGAAATCTTTTTTAAGCCTTTGTTTCTGAAGGTCTGGTGTTGTTTGCGTTTGAGTTCCTGGTTCACATTACCTGTGTGCTCTGGGACACTATAGTGTTTGTAATACTCAATGTGTATAATATAAAAATGTGTACATTATAAAAATGTGCATATTTTTATAATATGTGCTAATGTGCAAAATAAAGTAGACTTGGTTGCTAGTGCCCTGGTCTCCAGGCAAAGGCAATGTAAGACCTTGCTTAACACAGGCCTGTGGGGCTCCCACAGATAAAGTCCTGCTGGCATAAATGCTCTATTTAAAGTTGTAGGTACACGAACCATCTTCAGCTGAGATATTTCAAGTGAGTAAAACAGGATGGATAGAAATATATTATTGTATGATCCCATTCTCAAAAGAACACCCTTTCTCGTCTCTCATCCTGTATGCACTCACATACAGCCTCTCCCTGTAAGTGTGGATATGATTCACTGAGCATAAACAAAGTACAGGCAACATATTGGTTGTCAGCAAGGGTGATCTAGAGTGGGTATATGATAGGAAGGGGGGCAAGGGGCAAGCCAAGATGGAAAAGAGGTCTACACAATCCTGGTTCTTACCTTCTTCCTCCCACCCATGCCATAAAACCCTCTGCAGGGTTTTGATGGGAGAGCGTGTCTCCCTCCTTCCAGAAAAATGAAACAAATCCAAGGAGCACCCTCAGCCCCTTGCCTATGGAGCAAATGGGCATGAAGAATATGTAGAGTCAGCAATGCCAGTGAACAAATAAATAACAGCTATTGGACATGAAGTTAAACACTAGTGTGGATGATGTAATTAACAGTACCCATTTAGGGACTGCTTGCTCTGTGGCTGGCACTTTGTAAATCCTTTGCATGTATAACTCCTTCAGCCTACATAACATAGGGATCCTCCTGGTCCTATTTCAACCATGAGAAAAGGGAAGGGCACAGAGTCCAGAGAACGTGTCTAAGGTCACAGGGCCACCTCCCTGACTGGAGGCATCAGGATTCAGGCCCTACAGCTCAATGCCCTATGCAGGGCTTTGGTCATTGGGCTAATACGTGCATGAGCATGGACGGCTGTATGCAATAGTGAAGATTTTTTTTTTCCAAGTTTTTATTTATTTATTTGACAGAGAGAGACACAATGAGAGAGGGAACACAAGCAGGGGAAGAGGGGGTGGGGGAAGCAGGCTCCCCACAGAATAGGGAGCCCGATGTGGGGCTCGATCCTAGGACCCTGAGATCATGACCCCAGCCAAAAACAGACACTGAATGAGCCACCCAGGTGCCCCGACAGTGAAGATTTTTGTGTCGAGGTTGGTAACATGGGTACATTTTGAATTATTGTTGTAATTTAATTTTTCTTAAACGTTCTACCTTTAAAAATAAAGAAGAAATGGAAAAAAGGGCATCTGTCAACTTTCACAGCCCTTTCCCCCATTCCCAGTACCTACCACAGTGACTGGGAGGTACTATGTGAGAGTAGTTACCACGTGCATCATTGAATCTGTCCATATAAAAGGTGATTTAGGGGGCTCCCCGCCAAAGTGTAGGGGTAGCAGAAGCGTTTATTGAATGGAGTCAGATTGAATCACGGAGTGGTTTCCCATTGATTGCGAATCAAATCAACAGCCGTGAAGGGCAAACCAAGCCAATAATCCTACAAATTTAGGGAGGACAAGAGTGTGATTGTTGCAACCTTCATGTTTCCACACCTCAGGCTGCTTTGAATGATTAAAGTGATGAGTGATTTTAGTGCTAGTTTACATTTATGATATGGCTTCTTCCTTCTGAGTGTCTTCAAGCCTTGAAGTACGTCTTGCTGGGTCTCACTGCTGGGAGCAAAGTTGATTATTTTGTAAGAGGGAAAGTGGCCAAGCAGGGGAGTGAGTGGTTTAGAACTCAGATGTAGAGTTCAGAAGAGGGCAAAGGGACCATATGGATTTGGGGAAGTAGCATGCTGTTTCTGGCGGAGAAAGGGGGAAATGAGGCCTTCAAGTCACCGCCATCCAGGCAGCGTGGGACCCAGGTCTGCAGGTTTGCAATCTTCCTTCCACATCTTGGAGTTTCAAAAGTGTCAGTTTATTAATTTATTTGCCATGTTATAGAACATTAACGATCAGTGAATTTTCTCCTACACGGAGAGCTGAAATGTTTTCAGAAATTTGCATGATGACCAAATTTGCGTGAAGTTCTAGGCTCCCACCTCTGCTTCGGGTGGGTCCTCCAGGCAGCTCTGAAACCCCTGCCTCCAAGGCCATGGGGTAGGGCAGGGCACAACCCACACGTTGTCTTCTACAGGCTCCCAGCTTTTCTGAGTACCTACTTTTCTTAGACGGGGCCCAACATGGGTAACTCGCTCTATAGCCTTATTCTGATGACTCACTTTTTAAAAAAATTTTTTATTAGCATATAATATATTATTAGCCCCAGGGGTGCAGGTCTGTGAATCGCCAGGTTTACACACTTCACAGCACTCACCATAGCACATACCTTCCCCAATGTCCAGAACTGATGACTCACTTTTGAAACTTTTTTGGGGACTTACTGGAAGTTTGACAATAACTGCTGATATTTGCTGCGCCCAGGTGCTGTGCTTACATTTTGCAAGTGCTATTTATCTCCTTTTCATAGATAAAACAACAGAGGCTCAGAGAGGGTGAGTGGGAGGCAGTAGAGTGCGGTGCTCAAGAGTCTGGAATTTAGAGTCAGATAAGGGGTTCATTTTAGGCAAATTATGCAGCCTTTTACTGTCTTGGTTCCCTGAGTTATTAAATGGGGATAATAATATCTCAATTGCATGACAGACATAAGGGTAAATAGATCATGTGTATCAAAGTGCTAAGCAGACTGCCTGACCCCTAGGAAATCCCTAATAAATGGGAGATACTATTAGTACTGAATAGTATGTGCTAAAGTCACATGCCAGCGAGATGATAAAATCAGAACTGGAACCCAGGTCTCCTTCAAGCTGAAGCCCACTGTGCTGAAATGCTGAACCACTGCAGATTCTCCGACAAAGTCTAGTCACCCCCTCAGAAGCGGGAGTGGCCCCTTGAGCAGAGCTGTCTGCTCAGCTTGGGAGCTTTTTTTTGCATTTTGCTTTTTTTTTTTTTTTTTTTTTTGCTTTTGCTCAAACCCTGAAGGTTGGTCTCCAAAGAGAGGACCATGCACAGCAGGGGAGCCCCAAGCAACTTGCTGGGGGTTGTACGAAAACATTAGAACTTCTACTTATGTTTATTTTTGTTTTGTTCATCTGATTTACATTTCCATCTTACGAGTTTTATGAAGGTCATATTATGTTAGGACAACAGAGTGTGCCCATAATTTACAAATAAATGAATAAGGTATCTTGGGAGTGCATTCCAAAATATTTTTACAGGTTGGGATGTACAATTAAAACCCTGGGGAGGCTCCTTGTTGAGATAATGGTGCAAGCAAGGTTATGACCATAAATTAGGTCAAGTCTATGGCAATTTTCAAAGGGTGAGCAACTGGGAAGTCTGTGTATACTGGGACCTCAGATGGAAAATTGATGACATTTTATCCAAGAACTACTTAGGCAAAGTGAAGGTGGGTTCTGAATCACAGTGAGGAGCCCAGGACATGTAGGTGACTCTGGCTTGGAAGGTACATGCGAGGGTGGGAGCTGCTCGGGAGTGACCCTGGAAGGGGACCTTCTGCAGTACGGCCCTCCCAATACATATGCTAACTAATAGCACATTCATGATCTCACTCAACTAACATTTGTGATTTGATTTTCACTGTCTTGCTTGGAGTTAACCAACCAGTTGAAGCTATTCTGTGACAAAACCATAAAATATCGGCAGGAAAGAGCTTTGAACACCTTTCTAGTTCAGTGGTTTCCGACCTCCCTAGTTCCATGAAAAAAGGAAGGTTTCCATGGCCAAATGCTTGTTGGAATTGCTGGCAAGACAAAGGTAGACTGGTTTACCCATTGCTGGGCTTCTCAGATGCATTGTTCTAGAAATGTGCTCTGTGACTCCAAGAGCAGAATCTAGCCTGATTTTCCCATTATTTTCCAACTCTCTTAATCACAGAGCACCCACCTACGCTCCCCCCACTCTTTTTTTTTTTTTTTTTTTTTTGTATAGAGCATCTCTGTAGGAAACACTGGGGAAAAATGAATGAGGACATTCAGGTTTAGAGAAAGAAACTGATTTGTCAAAGGTCATGACTTGAGTAAGGCAGATAACTTCTGTGCCAGGTACTGTGGTATAAACCCGAGTAAGGCAGAGTCCTTTCTGTTGAGGGCTTCCACTCTTGTTGGGGACACAGTTGTAATATGGCGTGATTTTAGAGACACACACAGTGTGCTGTGCTTCTTGGAGGAGACAACAGTGAGCTCTCCAGGTTTAGAGCTCTGTCTAGGATATCAGGGGATTCCAGGACTTTAAAAAAAGAGTATCTTGTTCAGTTTGTATAAGGATTCCACGAAGTACTTGTGTCTGTTATTCCAATCATTCTACATCCACAAATTTAAAGATATAATGGGGAAAAGGCTTTAAGGAGAAGCGTGGTGTACTGGAGATGGCTAGCAGGTTTGTCCAAACTAACTGTGCACCTGTGTCCCCAGTCCCTCCTTCTGTGACTTTCTGTGGGGGCTAAAAATCAGCCATGCCAAAGTATTTACACCATGGAAAACACTAGAAATCAAGGCCCCCCCACTCAGTTGTTAAACATTTGCCCCCATGCCACTGAACAAAGATGTTCACTATTTATAATAGTTACGAACTGGGTATAAACTAAATTAAATAAATAAACATTAAATGATGTTTTTTGTTTTACCTGAGGATGCTTTTCCAGTCATTCAAGTCAGGAGTGTTTTGAAGTTTTCCTCATAAAGGTTTTTTCCCCCTGGAGTCCTTCTTATTACACCCTAACAATTTTTTAAAAAAGATTTTATTTATTTATTTGACAGACAGAGATCACAAGTAAGCAGAGAGGCAGGCAGAGAGAGGGGGAAGCAGGCTCCTTGTTGAGCAGAGAACCCGATGTGGGGCTTGATCCCAGGACACTGGGATCATGACCCAAGCCGAAGGCAGAGGCTTTAACCCACTGAGCCATCCAGGTGCCCCAATAACCTAACCATTTTTATTGTTACCAATTTTATTGTCTCTCAAATATCTCTGGCTGTTCTTGGTGTTGATCATATTCTGCAAAACAACTTCCTCGTTGTTTTGCAGAAACAGTTCTACCTAATTAAAATGCTTTTCCTTATATTGGCCCAATATTTTTTCCCTATAATTTATGACTTCACCACAGTTTTTAGTTTAGCTCAATTAGAATAACATATGAGAACTATAATTCCCCTTCTCAGCTTACCAATAGGAGTTTAAGCCCATCTTTTTCATTTTTTTAAAAAAAGATTTTATTTATTTATTTGACAGACAGAGATCACAAGCAGGCAGAGAGGCTGGCAGAGAGAGACAGCGGAAAGCAAGCTCCCTGCTAAGCAGAGAGCACGGTGTGGGGCTCAATCCCAGGACGCTGGGATCATGACCTGAGCCGAAGGCAGAGGCTTTAACCCACTGAGCCACCCAGGTGCCCCTCATTTTTTTAAGATTTTATTTATTTGGGGCGCCTAGGTGGCTCAATGGGTTAATAAAGCCTCTGCCTTCGGCTCAGGGAGCCTGCTTCCTGTTCTCTCTCTCTGCCTGCCTCTCTGCCTACTTGTGATCTCTGTCTGTCAAATAAATAAATAAAATCTTTAAAGAAAAGATTTTATTTATGATTTTATTTATTTATTTGAAAGAGAAAGAGAGAGAGAGAGAGCGAGCATGAACAAGGAGAGGGGCAGAGGAACAAGCAGACCTCTGCTGAGTGCAGAGCCTTGCTCAGAACTCAGATGCTCCAGACCTATCCTAATTGGCCTTTGTGTACCTGTTCAGCTCTTCTACCTCTATCTCCTACGCTTACTATGCACCCTGGCAGCATGGAATCACATAATTCCCCATACATCCCCTCCCTTTTCATGCCTCTGTGCTTCTCCTTATGCCTCTTCCTGTAGTCCTTGCCTCTTCATCTTTTTTTTTTTATTAAAAGATTTTATTTATTTATTTGACAGAGAGAGATCACAAGTAGACAGAGAGGCAGGCAGAGAGAGAGAGAGAGAGAGAGAGGGAAGCAGGCTCCCTGCTGAGCAGAGAGCCCGATGCAGGACTCGATCCCAGGACCCTGAGATCATGACCTGAGCCGAAGGCAGCGGCTTAACCCACTGAGCCACCCAGGCGCCCCCTCTTCATCTTTTTTGATAAACTTTGAGTTCTCTCAGTTGAACAGACACCTCCTCTAAGAAGCCTTCCCTGATTTCCCATCATATATCTACTTTCATAGCATAGTCTTCCCTTGACCTGTTTTGACTGGCACTTATTACATTGTGAGGTAATGTGTACTACATGTCTTTCCCTCCATAATGCTAGTTTCTCTCCATTCTTTCATTACTAGCATCTAGTACAGTTCCTGGTACATAGTATATACTCAAATTTATCGCCTTTTCCATTTTCTTCAAATTGTTGGAGATCCCTATCATGCCTCTCCTTCAGCTCCCTCTCCTCAGGTCTCTCTCTCTCTCTCTCTCTCTTTTTTAAAAAGATTTTATTTATTTATTTGACAGAGAGAGAGGGGAACTCAAGCAGGGGGAATGGGAGAGGGAGAAGCAGGCTTCCCACTGAGCAGGGAGCCCAATGAGGGGCTCAATCCCAGGATTCTGATATCATGACCTGAGCCAAAGGCAGACACTTAATGACTACGGCACCCAGGCACTCCTGTTCTCAGCACTTTTAACAATTACCCTTATGATATACATTCTGGATAATCTCCTATTGTTTGAAAAAAGAAATTTAACCAGAGAGACATTTCATAGTTTTCCACAACATTTGCATCACTAGCAGACAATATACCTTAATTACCAAAACCCAGGGGTCCCAGTGGAGGGCCAGATAACCCAGAAGCTTTTTGTTACTTATTTCTCAACAATTAAATTTTCCACAAATAGCCTTGTACGAGGTCAGCTCTACACGATGTCATTTCTGAGTAATTAGTAACCTGCATCTTTTCTTGTATCATTATTAAGGAAAGCCTAACAGGTATACATTTCCCATAAGTATTGAACTGTTTGTGGCATTGGGAAAGTAGCTCATAAAACATTGGTTAAGGGAAGACATAAAATGGGGTGAGTGTTTACGATCTCCTGGCAACAATAAAGCAAAATATATGATTTGAGTGTTGGCACAAATTCAGGCAAAATTCTTGGCAGGAAATCTGAAGAGGCCTCCCAAATCAAGTTGCATTAGGGTTACGTTTTTAAATTTTATGTCTAGATGTTCTAACCATTATTGAGAGTGGTATTGAATTCTCCTTCTACTATTGTTGAGTTGTTGGTTTCTTCAATTCTGTCAATTTTTCCTTCATGTATTTTAGCGCTTTGTTTTTAAGTGAATATATCTTCGTTTTTAGTGAATATATCTTCTTGATGAGTTGATCTCTTTATCATTATAAAATGTCCTTTTTTGGTTATGATAATGTTTTTTCTGAAAGTCTATTTTTGTCTGATATTAGTATAACCACTCCAGCTTTTTCTGTGATTACTGTTTGCAAGGTATATCCTTTTCCTCTTTATTTTTTTTTCCTTACCTTCAACTTATTTGTGTTGAAAGGGAGGAAGAAATTTTCCTCTAAGATTCTTCTAGCTGGACTAAGCACTAAATTTACTTTTTAAGATTTTTCTCTTTAAGTTTAGTGTTTTATACCTTGACTATAATGCATTTGGTATGATTTTCCTTCTGTTCATTCTGCTTAAAATTTACTGGTCAACCTGGAACCACTTTAAACTTAATGTTTGACTTAGGGTTTTTCTATCCTCACAGGCAGTGTAGATTCCAGTTCTGAATCCATATGAGTAAAGTCTTATGATTAAGAATTCTCTAGGGTGGGGCGCCTGGGTGGCTCAGTGGGTTAAGCCTCTGCCTTCGGCTCAGGTCATGATCTCAGGGTCCTGGGATTGAGCCCCACATCGGGATCTCTGCTCAGCAGGGAGCCTGCTTCTCTCTCTCTCTCGGCCTGCCTCTCTGTCTACTTGTGATCTCTCTCTGTCTAATAAATAAATAAAATCTTAAAAAAAAAAAAAAGAATTCTCTAGGGTGATCCCCCTGTCCCTTTTTCATGTTCTACTCAGAGTCAGGATCAAAACATTGATGATCTCCACTGTCTGCCCATGCTATGGGGAAGGTTTTTTTTTCGTTTCTTTTTTTTAAAGATCTACTTCATACCATTGAGGATGGTGTTTTTTTGGAATTCTTGGTTTTCAGTGAGACCTCTAATTCAGCCTTCCACCTCATTCAAGTTCCATGCTTTATTTCCTGTACTCCTGTGCTCAAGAGGCCCATTAAAATCAATCCATAACCACCAGGGATGGACAGATGCCTCCAGAGAGAATGCCAGTTTTTAGTACTTGCATATCTCTCTGGATTTATGGTTTCTCATTGTTTCTAACTTCTGAGAATTTCGTTTACTTTTCTGCCAGCTCAGCCATGTAAGTGAGGGAGATTTAAAAATGTTTTACTAGCATTTTAGGTGTCCTGTGCTAGGAGTCTTTTTCCTTGACAACTACATCAGTCATATTGCAGAAAATGAAAGTCAGTCTATTCATTCAGCAGAATAGTCTGGCTATTACATGTGGATATGCTCTTGATATCACTCCAGTGCAGTAGCCGTGTGAGACTCACCATCTATTGAAGGGGCATAATATATACACATAATAAATTGATGTAGAGGGTATGATGGTTCTCTATAAAGAGTAAGAGGGGACACCAGGGCAGAAGTGGAGAGTCCAGGAAAATCTGACAAAAGCTGACTTGAGCTGGGTTTTGAAAGGAAAGGGTAGAGAGACAAAGGAAAGAATGAAGGGAGCTGGGTCAGTAAAGGCATAGAGGTGTGAAACAGCATCTTTCCAATCCCAAATCCAGAGCTCCTTGGCCATTCCAGTCTCTGGAACAGGTCTCAGGCCTGGTTTTGGGTGTTAAGGAGTTCCAGGCCAGGATGTGTCAGCAAGCAGTAACCTCATGCTTGGTCCGTTTGACTTTGTGCCTTGATTTCCATAATTAGTCTGATGCACAAGGCCAGTTTCCTTCTGTATTTGTTTTTAATTATTATTTTAGTTTAAAAATTTAGATATAATTGACATATAACATCATGTAAATTTAAGGTGTATAAGGTGTTGATTTGATCATATTGCAACATGATTATTACTGTAGCATTAGCTAACACCTCTAATATGTCATGTGAATTTTTGTGTATGTGTATGTGGTGAAAAAAATTGTGATCTGGTCTCTTAGCAACTTTGAAGTTTATTATACAGTATTGTTGACTATAATCCCTATGCTGTGCATTAGATAATTCTTAACTTATTTATCTGGTAGTTCTCAGGCTGTGTCCTTAGCAACCTCTCCCCAGTTTCTCTACCCCCCAAGCCCTACCATTCTACTCTCTATCTTTACAAGTTCAGCTTTTTTAGATTCCACATATAAGTGATATCAGGCAGTATTTGTCTTTCTCTGTCTCATGTACCTTACTTAGCATAATACCCTTAAAGTCCATCCATGTTATTGCAAATGGCAAGATTTCCTTTCTCATGGCTGAATGATATTCCTTTGTATATAGATATAAACCACATGTTCCTTATCCATTCATTCACTGATGGACACTTGGACTGTTTTTATATCCTGCCTATTGTGAATATTGGTGCAATAAAAATGGGAGTGCTGACAATATTTTTGACATCTCTTTGAAATGTTTTCATTTCATTTGGATATATAACCAGAGGTGAGAAGGATGAATCATATGGTAGTTCTATTTTTAATTTTTTGAGGAAACTCCCTACTGTTTTCTGTAGTGATTGAACTATTTTTCATTTCCACCAATAGTGCACAAGGGTTCCCTTTTATCCACATTCTTGCCAACACTTGTTATATCTTCTCTTCTTGATGATAACCATCCTAACTGGTGTAAGGTGATGTGTCATTGTGCTTTTGATTTGCATGTTGCTAGTGATTAGTAATGTTGAGCATCTTTTCATGTACCTGTTGGCCATTTGGATGTCTTCTTTGGAAAAATGTCTATGTAGTTCCTCTTCCCATTTTTTATTTTTATTTTTTTTAATTTATTTTTTTTAAAGATTTTACTTATTTATTTATTTGACAGAGAGAGATCACAAGCAGGCAGAGAGGCAGGCAGGGGGGGGGGGGGAAGCAGGCTCCCCGCTGGGCAGAGAGCCCGATGCGGAGCTCCATCCCAGAACCCCGAGATCACGACCCGAGCCGAAGGCAGAGGCCTAATCCACTGAGCCACCCAGGTGCCCCCCTCTTCCCATTTTTTAATCACATTGGGTTTTTCTGGTTGCTGTTGTTCTGAGTTGTATTAGTTTTTTTAATATATTTTGGATATCAACTCCTTATCTGATATATGATTTACAAAAACTTCCACCCATTCTGTATGTTGTCTTTTCATTTTGTTGATTGTTTCTTTTGTTGTACAGAAGCTTCTTAGTTTAGTATAGTCCTATTTTTGATTTTTGCTTTCACTACTGTGCTGTAGGTGTTATATTAAAAAAAATCACTACCAGACCAATGTCAAGGAGCTTCTTCCCTATGTTTTCTCCCCAGAATTTTGTGATCAGATCTTATGTTTAAGTCTTTAAAAATTTTCAGATTAATTTTTGTGAGTCATGTAAGATAGGGGTCCAATTTCATTTTTCTGCATTTGCTTTTCCAGTTTTTTCAACAACATTTGTTGAAGAGACTATTCTTCCCCTGTTGAGTGTTTTTGGCTCTTTTGTAAAATGTTAGTTGGCCATACATGCAGGGGTTTCTCCTGTATTTCTTGTTTCCCATACCTGCTCCTGTCTGGAGCTTATCTGACCTTCTGGGATTTAAATCCTGCCAAGTTCTTGCTGGTTCCCCCTGGGTATAGTACTTCATGTGACTATAACCTAGCTCCTTCTTTTTACTCTCTGCCAGGCATAGTGTCAGATAGCCTTTGTAATCTTTTCTCATTTCATTTTCTCAAACACTCTATGAAGGAGATTGTGTTTGGATTTCAGTGGACAGAAACAAAGTGCCAAGATGAGCTTCCCACCAGAACTCTGTCAGGGAGCACTCATGTTCCTAGCACACCCCTTCATGTTTGCTTTTGGGGGACCATGGGAGAGCAATGGTCATGCTCAAGAAGGGAAGTGCCGTGGAGCCGCCTGCCCCCTGCGCCTCACATTGAAGGTCTTTTGAAGGCTGTCAGAAGAAAGGAAGCTGTAGCTCTAGTTTCTTTGGCATTATAGAGAAGCAAGAATAAGATCTACCTCCTGCTGGCTCCCAGATATATGTCTTTAGTCTAGAATTGCCTTCTGAACTACTGATCAGTATATTTAACTGCTTACTTGGTATCTGTACTTTGAATTTTCTGAGGAAGCTCAAAACCATTATGTGTATAAAGATGAATTCATCTTCTCACCTAAATTTGGCTTCTCCTTCTGGGTTTCAGTGTTGGTGAATGCTACCTTGATTCAGTCAGATGCCCAAGCCAGGGATCAGAGCAACATCCTTGCCTTCTTCTCCCTACAAATCCTGCAATAGTCCATTTCTGCTCATTTATTTCTGTTCCATTAGCCACTTCCCCAGCCCATTTCCCCACTATCATTCATCCATCTGGTGCCCCTGCCTCCTTTCTCCTGCTCTCTTCTCATCTCTTTTCCAAAACTAGCTAGAGTCACCACTTTAAAATCTTGGTACTCAAAGTGTGGTCCGAGGACCAGCACCAATGACATCACCTGGGAGTTCATTAGAAATGCGTGATCTTAGAATCCTAAAATCCCAGGCCCCGCCTCAGATCTACTGAATCAGAATCTGCATTTAACGAAACCCTGAGGTAATACCTAAGTACATTAAGATTTGAGAAGCATAGCTCAAAATGACCATCTAATGATGTGTCTGCCTTTTAAAAGGCCTTAAAGGCTCCCTACTGCCCTCAGGAAAATCCCCACTCCTTAAATGACCCCATAATGCCCTTTAAGAGCTCCCCGTGTACTTACACAGATTTGTCTCTCTCTCACTGTGTGTGACCTCTGAGCAACAGTCATTGAACTGCTCTCAGTTCTCTGGTAGACTGAAATCCGTGGTTTTCCTTCGTATTTGCAAGTGATTTTTCTCTGTCTGGAATATTCTTTCTTTGAAAGATTTCTTTCTCCAGGAAGCCCTTGTGACCTTCCATATCTAATTTGGTTTCCCTTTTATGTGGTCCCATGGTACTCTGGATTTCCCTTATCTTGCTAATTAATTTATTTTTCAAATAACATTTATACAGCACCTGTCTGCATTGTACTGAGATGCAAACCACTGAGGATATCTTGGATTGTAGATGCTTGTTTTATGCATGTCT
Source organism: Enhydra lutris kenyoni (assembly GCF_002288905.1). Lineage (NCBI taxonomy): Eukaryota > Metazoa > Chordata > Mammalia > Carnivora > Mustelidae > Enhydra > Enhydra lutris. The sequence goes on along the minus strand of NW_019154100.1, from coordinate 31,784,555 downwards.
TCCCCTCTAGACCCAAGGCTTGGTGTAGATGGAAACCATGTTTATCCACTTGTGAATACTTAGACCTAGCAGGGCAACTGGCATGACAGGGTACTCCATAAGAGCTTATTAAATGAATGGGGAGCTCCAACTATACTGATGACGAGTATGGAATATAAAAGACCTATTCTGTGAGTTAAGAAGCTAATTTTGGCTTTTGAGCAGTCCTTTGTGGGTCCGAGCTTTTCAGATTTGTGCGTGACAGACTTTTATTTCCTTTGATTTGAGTGTGTCTTCTCAGTCTTTGGGAAACTGGTAAATGGAGGCAATGGGAAATATTATCTTATTTTAAAGATGCAGAGGGGTGCCTGGGTGGCTCAGTAGGTTAAGTCTCTGCCTTTGGCTCAGGTCATGATCTCGGGGTCCTGGGATTGAGCCCCACATCAGGCTCTCTGCTTGGCGTGGAGCTTGCTTCCCCCTTTCTCTCTGCCTGCCTCTCTGTCTACTTGTGATCTCTCTCCTTTAAAAAAAAAAAAAAGATGCAGAAACTGAGGTTCAGGGAGGTTAAAAAACTTGCTAAAGGTTTTACTGGCTGTAAGAGTTAGACCTGGGATTCCCTCCCAGGAGGGGCTGACTCCGAAGATGAGGACTATTCCCAGAGCCAGGACTTGAGTAAAGGTCAGGTTGGCTGTTTCTGTCCTGAATGAATGAGTCAGTGAATCCATCATTCTGATAGTTATTTTACTAGATCAGATACTTTACATTCAAAGGTCAACCATCTCTAACATCTGGTCTTTTCCATTAACAGCAGACTTTCCTTTGGCCCCTGCCATGTGGGATCTGAAGCCTCTTTTTCTCTCCATAGAATGCCAGATCTAAAGGAGACCTCTCTAAAGTCCAGTTGATTCCATTCTCTCTTTTCACCAAGGCTCAGAGACACAGAGAAATTTACCCAGAGTCACACAGCAAGTGAGTGACAGAGCTAGTTTTCAAACCTGGACCTTTGAGTAGTTAATTCAGAGCTCTACCCCCGGACTTTGCTACTTAGTTTGCAGTAGGTATGGCACAAATGCTCGTGTCACAGTGCTTGATAGTCTTGTGGTTGCTGCTCAGTGCTGGCAGCTCCTGCAGTGGATATAATGACTCAAGCCTCAGTCACAGGCAAGTCCCCTATAAGTTTTAGTAAGCAAAAGAGACATTCATGTCTTGAGCTGTAATTATCCATTCAAATTCCTGCAATTAATGTCAAAGATAATAACTTGATAGTTATTATTAAATATAAATGTGGATAGTCCTGAGATGCCCCAGTGCAGCTGTCTATTAATTTTGAGTGGAGACATCAGCTGGTTGAGGTCTTGCCTCATGACTGTGTGTGCGCATGCGTGTGCGTGCGCGCGTGTGTGTGCACGCATGTATTTGAATGTAGCACTTAGACAGCCAGAGCAATGTATTTTGGAATTTTCTTTTCCCTGTTGTCTTTGAGGGGCATGAGGAGCAAGCAGACAAGTCCTCAGGCTAGGAGAGGTCTGCCTGGTAGCAGTGAGGAGGAGTAGAGAGAACACAGGTGCTCGCGTCAGACGGACTGGGTTCATATTCCCACCCTGACCTTTGGCAAATTTCTCAACTTTGTGAATTTGTAAAGTGGGTCTTAGAATGCCTGTCTCACAAGATTACGTAAGGTAATGTGTGGGAAGTTCTGTACACAGTGTCTGGCAGTTTCTAAGTGACGCAGGAATGGTTAATGAACTGTTGAGGAGAAACTGGTAATGTTACCCAGTAGGTAGGGGCTTGTGGAGGGACTTCTTCCCAAAGGCCAGCTTTGGAGGCAGTCATGGGCTGCCAGCCACGTTTCCAGCTGCCTGCAGCTTGTCCTGATGCTCCTGGGATGGGCTTTGTCCAGACAGTCCAGATAGCACCCAAAGGCCTCTGGGTCTGTGGCACACTCAGAAGCCTTCTTGTCTCTGGGAAGGGGTCTGGCAGGACCCACTTCTGGGGACAAGGATTCTGGGCAGGTGGGCCAAGACAGAGACTTAGGACCCTTACCGAAGAGTAAAACAGATAAAACTACCAGAATTTGGGCCCAGGTCTCAGCAGCACACAGTCATGCAAGCAGAACTGGGGCCAAGATCAGAGGCACGTGCTGGATGGTGAGTCCAAGCAGGATGGGTCCTCAAAAACTCCTCCCGATTAGAAACTGGGCTCCTTAAGGGAGGCATATTGTGTGTTAGAAAGCAGGTGCTGGGCCAGACTACCTTCGTTCAAATCCTGGTTCTGCCATCTATCAGCTTTGAGATTTTAGGCAAGATACCCCACCTCTGTGCTTCAATTTCTTCTGTGAAATGGGAGGGATAATCATACCACTTATCTTGCAGTCTCTTTGGAGGATTGAAGGACTTCATTTATGTAAAGCACTCAAATCTGTGCTTGGCATATGGCGGTGTTCAGGAAAGATTTAGAAGGTCTTCTGTGTGCCAGGCACTGTTCTAGGCTCCAGGAACATGGCAGAAGACCAAATAAAGTTGCTTCTCTTGTGGAGCTGACGTTCTCCCGGTGGCAGTGGCAGTGGTGGTAGAAGGGGTCCGACAGACAATAAACAAATATACAAATGAATTTATACTGTTAAGGGATAATCTGTAGGGCAGGTAGGCAGGGCAAGAGGGTTGAAGAGGGGAGATATTTTAGGTAAAGTGGTCAGGGAAAACCCCTCTGGCTAGAAGACTTGAAAAGAAGCATGGGTAATTGAGAGAGTCGTGTGCACATTAGTTTTGTAGGCTAAAGAAAGAGTAACTGGGACACCCTGAGGTGGGAGCATGCTTGGGCATTGAAGGAACAGTAGGAAGACCAGTGTGGGGCAGGAATGGAAGGAGCCAGCAGGATAGTAGGGGATGAGGCTGGAGAAGGTTGGAGCATGTCACACAGAGAGTCAGGGTAAACCACAGTGAGGACATTGGACTTATTATAAGGGAGATGGCATGCTTCGGTGGGTGGCAGGCAGTTAAGCAGAGCTGTGCAGGTTCATGTAGGGTGTACTGATAAACGACCTCTCTGGGGGGCCGAGTGGCCAGGAGACTGGTGACCGGGGGAGCAGTGGAGCAAAGTTCAATGCTACTGCCATAGAACAGGCAGAGAGAGTGGTGACATGGATGAGAGAAAAGCAGTCGTGGGTGAACAGTACTCATTTTCTGTATGTAATTTGAAGGTAGAGCAGATGTGGAGAGAGAGCAGAGTCAAGGATGATCCCAACACCTGTGGTCTGAGCAGCTGGAAAGATGGAGTTACCATATCCCTCTGGAGTTGAAGAAGGTGGAGCGGGGCGGGGGGCGGTGGAGGAGAAGGTTCTGAGGGGAGAGCATCCCTTCTGCTTTGGATGTGTTACATTTGAGCTGCCTCTGAGACATCTAATTGAGGTTTGCCAGGAAGCTTATTCAGGGGAGAGACTGGAACTGGAGGCGTGGAACGGAGACGTTGTCAGCGGTATGTGGGCATGTTCACCTGGGAAGTGAGAATAGAGAGAGAAGAGATTTACGGGGACTCATCCCCAGGGTACCCCAAAGTGGGAGGTCAGAAAGATAACGAGTCCTCAAAGGAGGCTGGAAAGGAATGGACAGTGAGGTGGGACGGGGGGAACCAGGCATGAGGGCTCTGGAAGGCAGTGGAATGCATGTTTCCAGAGGGGAGTAGAGCTCAAACGGGTCACAGGCTGCTGGAGGCCCAGCGGAGTGAGAGCTGAGGTTGACTATTGATGTGGGGTTGGAGTCATTGTTGAACTTGGTAAGAGGGTGTCAGTGGAGCCGTGGGGATGAAAGCCCAGTCAGGGCAGGCTCAAGGGAGGAAGGGAGGAGAGGAGAGGAAGCAGATCATTGGAATTCCAGTATCTGGAATGGTGTGCAGTTGAGCAAGAGAACCTTTTTTTTTTTTAATTAAATGATAGGGCAAATAACAGATTTGTGTGCTGCTCAGAATGATCCCGTAAAGAGGGGATGATGGTAATGCAGGGGAGGGGGGCAATTGATAGGAGCCAAGTCCTTGAGTAGACAATAGAGATGGACCTGTGTGCCCCAGGGAGGGGCTGGCCTTAGACGATAGCTCACACCCCCCAAAGGAGGCCCTGGGGTTGGCTGGGTGTTTCCTGGGTGGGGAGAGACTGCCGTGACACAGTGAGTTCTGCAGAGAATGTTGGAAGACTCGTTCCAACGCTAAATTCTTTTTATAGCCTCAGATTTCTGGTCTTAGACATACAGCGAATTTGATGAACTTATTACCGGAAACCAGACAGGGCAGCCACTAAGAGCAGCTGCAGGAAATTCTTGGCTTCCAAATTATGCAGTTGTCCGTCAACAGCTCAATTAATGCTCTCAGGCAGCCGAGGGTTTGTCAGCTGTGTTTGCATTAAATAGGGTCAGGGAGAAACCCTCAGGAAAATAAATGAGATGAAAGTCCACTGTTGGGTTTATTTTCAGTTATTCTAGGCAACTCTTACAAGGGTGGGATCTTGGGCCGCTTTATTTGAGCGTTGCTGAGAATTGACAGTCTGAGAGGATGGCCCTTCAAATAACGGACAACTTCCTGAAGCTTCAGGGACAAAAGTCTTGCTTTTTTTTTTTTTTTTTTTAAATTGGAAGGAAGGCAGTTTCTTTTTTTCAGGAATCCTGAGTTGTAGGAAGTTTCCGTTCACCAGCCCTAATTATGGCTTATAATAACATCGCAGGCCAGCTGGGTTAGCTAGTGCCATTGTCCTCAAACAGGACATTTGGCGATTTTGCTGTGGGTGAGAATGCCTCTATGTTTCTGACATTGTTCTTTCTTACTGCAAGCCAGACCTCCCTTCTATGTCCTTTTCGTTTACAGCCCTAGTGATGGTCTTGGTTAGTGTCTCTGATCCTTGGGTCTTTGACTCAAGGGGTCTCTAGCTGTGGTATTCTTAGCTGTGTCCTATCAACTGGACTCGGGCCTCTGTGTGTCCTACCTACACGCCTCTCTCAATATGGCTGCTGAGTTTCTGGCTGCCAGTCCTATAATCTGATTGGCAGAGGGACAGTGCCCCAGGCCCCACCTAAGCCCTGATGAGATCCACCTGACTGTCTGGATCAGCCTCCTACCTGTATTGAAATTCTATACTGGGCCAGGCCTTCTGCTTGACAGAGGGACCAAGAGATGACTGGGAGAGTCCCTCAGGGGGATCACAGGACAGTAGGGAGACCAGCCACAGGGAGAATTCAGAGAGAGAGAGAGAGCTTTTTCAGGGATCTGCGAGTCCTGGGTTGGGGCTGGGGCTGGGGCTGAAGAGCACTGGAGATGGAGCTGGGGAGGAAGCAGACCAGAGTCTGGACCTCTTGCTGAGGGCAGTGGGGAGCCATTGAAGTTTTGAGAAGGCAAGTGACATGTCAGATTTGCATTTGAGATTTGCATGCAAGAATCTCTCTGGCTTCTGCTGCCTCCAGGAGTATAGATTAGAGGGGGTAGGAAGACTGGTGAGCAGGCTTTGTTCATCTTTGCCTCTGCCTGAGCCAGGGAGGTAGCAGAGGGGATGTGGGGGCTGACATCAAGGAATATAAATGAACTCCATTGGCAGGACTCGCAACTTGGCTTTAGGACATGATGCCACTGAGGTAACTTGCACAAATCCAATTACTTCCAGTCCCCATACAAACCCCTTACTCTCTCAATCACATGAGCTGAGCAGCTGTGTGACTTTAAATATTGCCTCTCCCTCCTAGAAATATTCTCTCTTTGCAGAGATTGGGGGATAGGATTATCTTCCTTTGTGGACTCTCGTGCACCAGAAATCATAACTCCAGTCTATGGGAGGTTGAGATAGAACGGAAGAGGAAACTCACATGCTGTTTGCTTGGTGAGAGGCAGTAGAATATGGCATTGGAGAGCATGAATTTTGTACCTAGACTACCTGGATTTGAATCCCAGCCCCACCACTTATTAGCGATTCTGGGTGAGTAACCTACCCTCCCTATGCCTCAATTTCTCCATCTCTAAAACAAGGATAATAATTGTAACCTATTTTATGATATTACCACGAAGATTAAATGAAATAATACCTGTAAAATAGAACAGGGCTTGGCAAGCTAGGATTTAATACATTGTAGCTATTATTATTGGTGACTTGAAACATTTCAGGACAGGAGGCAAGCATGAAATGCTACTCAATGGCAAAGTAACTATAAAGAGACCCACCAAAATAGTCCTTCCCCACTGGGGTACCAAAGAGGCAGGGCACGGCCCATAGACTATTTAAAAGTAGCTAATAGAAAGTGCACATTAGTCTGGGGCGAGTATCACAGGCTAACCAGGATATTGCAGTACACTGTGGTTATAACAGTGGTAGGAACAAAGTGCTTTGGGAAAATAGGAAGACATCAGTGCTGTTCCTGGTGGGAGGGCTGGGAACAGGCAAGGAAGTTAATCAGACTCCCACACTCCTTCCCAGAGACCTGCCTCACACACTTGTGACTAGATGGACCACCTCTAGCCAGCTCCCACTCTGCTCAGCTATTGAATGTCCTGGGGTCATTGTCTAAACCTTTCCATTTCACTTTCTAGATTGACTGGATAATGGGAAGGTAGGGGGAGGGATGGCAGTATCAAAGAACACAGTAACTTGTAGCTGGGTCCATGAAGGGGTGCGCAAACTACATGAATGCTTATGGGATCTTTTTTCTTTATTAAAATAAAATTTTTTTAAATAAGTAAGCTCCATGCAGGGCTCAAACTCATAACCATGAGATTGAGACCTGAGCTGAGATGAAGAGTTGATGCATAACCGACTGAGCCACTCAGATGCCCCTATAGGATCACCAGAAAGAAGTCATCGTATTTTTATGTTTCTACAAAGAGGCATGGGCTCAGGAAGCTCAAATGCTGATTTAGCCCATTAGACTAGCTGCCAGAGAGGGTGCCCCATGGCAAAGAGATGGCTTGAAGGTTAGGGAGAGAGAAAGGGCAGAGAATTCTCTGGCATGGTGGGTCTACCAAGAGCAGCAAGCATCCTTTCCAGGGGTAGAGGGCTCTGTGGTTAAAGACCTCGCCTGATCCTCCCTCCCAGCAGCCCCAGGGGACAGGGGAGGGCAGAGGCAGAGGGCACTGCGTTTTATGAGAATTTGAGAAAGCATGATATAAAATATTAAGAAAATCTTACTTTATTCATGAAATGAATGTGATTCTCTCAAGTGTTAAAAATCTATCAGGGATCCCAGAATTTCAAAGCTGGCTGGCAGATGGAAATACCAGTGGTGTTTATGCTAATGACCTGTGGCTGCCTGGGTTCAGCTGGTAAACAGAACTACCCACCACTATGCGTAAGGATTGGTTTGGAATTATTCAAGATTTAAATCATATCAGGTCTTCAAGATTACTGCCTTTGCATAAAAAAACAAGGTCCTATATTATCAAGATCCTAATTTGACAGATGTGAAAGAGGCTCGGGGAAGTTGTGTCTCGGGTGCAGTACATAAAGCTGTTGGCAGCAGAGCAAGGACTGGAAGCCAAGTTGCATGACCCCAATACCAGGGCTTTTCCAAGGACAGCCTATAGCCAGGTTCCTCAGCCTGCACTATTTGATGTTTTGGGCTGGATTCTTTGTTGTGGGATCTGTCCTGGGAATTGCAGGATGTTTGGCAGTATCTCTGGCTTCTACTAGATGCTGGTAGAATGGAGACCCCTTCCCCTCTCTCCTTCACCCTCTCCAATCCCTTTAAGCTCTCCCCAAATTATCCTTTTTTATTATTTTATTTATTTATTTGACAGGCAGAGATCACAAGTAGACAGAGAGGCAGGCAGAGATAGAGAGAGGAGGAAGCAGGCTCCCTGCCAAGCAGAGAGCCCCATGCGGGGTTCCATCCCAGGACCCTGGGATCACGACCCAAGCTAAAGGCAGAGGCTTTAACCCACTGAGCCACCCAGGTGCCCCCCAAATTATCCTTTTTATCATCTATTTCCCCAAGGGACTCAGGAGTTACAAGGACTTTTGTAACCTGCCTGGTTCCTGGGAACTCAGTGATGCTTGTCTACTATCAGGGATGATGTGTGCACTTATTGCGATGAGGACTGAGTAATGTATGGAATTATTGAATCACTATATTGTACACCTGAAACTAATATAATGCTGTGTGTTAATGATACTAGAGTAAAAATAAAAGAAAATTAAGGGACTTTATTTACCAAAAATTTGAGTTCATGTGATGTCAGGGATTCAGAATGTTTTCTATCTTGCTCAAAACCTTCCATCAATGGGGTTTACCTTTTGACATCTGTTCTGGTGACTATTGGTATATAACAAAACACTCCAAAACTTAGTAGTTTAAAACACCATTTTATGATTCAGTGGATCAGGAATTGAGACAGACACAGAAGACGTGGTCTATCTCTGTTCCATTGTGTCCCGGGAGGGTCTCAGTTGGGAACACATGAAAGCTGGGTGACTCTTGACTGGAGGCTGGAATCATCTGGAGGCTCATTCACTTGCACGTCTGATGCCTGGAACGACTAGAAGACAGACTGCCTCTCCGCGTGGCGGGGGTGCCAGCATGGCAGCCTCCATGTGGCTGAACTTCTTACACAGTGGCTCCAACACCACATGCGAAGGCTCCAGCCCACAATCAGCTGCCTTCGATCTAGTCCTGGAAGTCACACAGCCTTACTTCTATGACACTCTATTAACTGAAGGAGTCACCAGTCCACTCAGATTCAAAGGGAGAGAACATTTCACTTTTCCATGGAAGGAGTGTCAAAGAGTTTTGTGGCCATTACTGAGGTATAATTCACATACTAAGTTATTCACCCACTTCAAATGTACAATTCAGGGGGTTTTAGTATATTCAAGAGTTGTGCAATCGCCACCACAATCAATATTAGACTATTTTCCTTACCTCAGAAAGAATTCCCTTATCCATTAGCAGTCACTCCCCATTTCCTCCCGGATTCCTGTTCACTCTGCCCTAGGTAACCACCAATTCCTTTTCTGTCTTTATTGATTTGTCTATTTTGGACACCTCAAAGACATGGAATCGTATAATATGCAGTCTTCTGCGACTGACTTCTCTCATAACATCATATTTGCAGGGTTCTTCCATGTTGTAGCATGTGTCAGCTCTTCATTCCTTCTCATGGCTGAATAATATTCCATTGTGTGTATACACCACAGTTCTTTACCCACTCAGTGCCTGGTGAGGGTCTGCTTTCTGGTTCATAGATGGCCAACTTCTTGCTGTATCCTCAGATGATCAAAGGAGCAAGGGAATGCTCTGGAGTCTGTTTTCTAAGGCCATTAATTGCATTCATGAAGGTTCTACCTTCATGACCTGAGCACCTCCCAAAGGTCCCATCTCCTACTGACATCATGTCGGTTTCGGGGGACACAGACCTTCAGGTGTAGCAGCATCCACCCATGCCGTTCATTCAGTGAGTGTTGGCTGTGTATGTACCGTAGTCAGGCATCCCATCAAATGCTGGGAATATAATGGGCAGCAAAAGCAGGTGTGATACCTAACTTCCTGAATATATAAGCCCAGGGGAGAGCAGGCATGTGTCAAATAATGACTCAAATGGTGGTTATTCACAAACTGAGAAGGGCTGTGATTGAGGTTATGTAACAGGGAGGTTTAAGCTGGCTTGGAGAATCTGGGAAGATTGCCCAGAGGAAGTGATATTTGAGTGGAGGTTGAAGGGATGCATAGGAGTGTGGTAGGCGAAAGCAAGTGATATTTTGGGGGGGAAGGAGAGCTAGGGTAGAGGATAGTATTCAAGACAGAGGAAGCTTTGTAAACAAAGAACCAGAGACTGAAAGGAGCAGAGGAAGGTGACGTGAAGTAAGGTCCCCAGCATTAGATGAAGTGCGGCTCCTTTCTGAAGGCGGAGTCTGGTGTGACTGCACCTGCTGCACACTAGAAGCCGGCCCTGGGTTTTTCCTTGGCCTACAAAGTTTTGACCTCACAGCATTCGAATGCATAAGAATCAGAGCCGTGCTGAATTTTCTCCCACAGCTTCCCTTTGAAGCCAAGTCAGATTACACAGGTTTTCAAAACAAAACCTGAACATTTGACGAAGAGGTGGGCAAACTGGTGCTGCCTCGGTTGTCGTGTTTTGTCCTCTCCAAACCCACTGGATCTGTGCTGTTACCACCTTTGGGAATGCTCACTATAGCAACAAATAGGTTTGTTTCGGGTCACTCCTCTTAGTAATCATATTCTGTGCCTAGACACCTTATAGATCACAACTAAAATTAACATTTAGTGGACAACAGGAATGGCTCACTAGTTGTTTCTCTTCATTCCAGGTAGGTCAGCGCCCATATTCTAGCATTGCCAGGCCAGGAAGGTGAGCTGAGAGTTTGGTCTTTTCCCTGTAAGTGGTGGTCACAGAACACCTAATGTGTGCCTGGTCCTTGCTGCACTCTGTGTGGGGTTTAGAGTCAGGAAAGACATCATCTTCGTTCCCACCCACCCACTCCCCAGGAATTTGCCATCAAGTAAGGAAACTCTATTTCATTAAAAAAATTAAATACCAAAGTAAGTTCATCTCTAATTATAGCACAATTCAGAGGCAAGATGGACATGTGTGGGCCAGAGGATTGGAGAAGACTGGCTTGCATGGGGTTTGAGTTGACTTTGAGGGATGGGTGGGTCGGATTTGGATGGGTGCTGGGGAGGAAGGAAGGCATTCCAGGTAGAAGGGACTGCATGAGCAAGGGTTCTGCAATGGGAAGGACATAGTTATGCTGGCGACAGTGAGGAAATGGAGCTGAATGGAGCAGAACAGAGTGCAATGGTTTGGGTCAAAAATAAAACATTCAGTAACAATCCTTTACATTTGTACAGTTTACATTTAAATAATGTAAAAATAATGGCCATTCATAGACAGGTAGTATGGCACAATGGTTAAGAACGTAAGCTTTGGAGCTAGATTCTTTCATTCATTCTTTAACTGTTAACTGAGCCTTAACTATGTGCTAGGCACTGTTACAGGTATTGGAGATATAAATGTAACAAAACAAGAAAAAGTTCCTGTTATGGAATTTATTATTTTATTTTTATTTTTACAGATGTATTTAATTATTTGAGAGAGAGAGTGAGCGCACAAGCAGGGGGAGTGGGAGAGGGAGAAGCTGGCTCCCTGCTCAGCAGGGAGGCTGATGCGGGGCTTGATCCCAGGACCCTGGAATCATGACCCAAGCTGAAGGCAGATGCTTAGCTGATTGAACTACCTAGGTGCCCATAAGTTTCTGTTATGGAATTTAAATCCAGTGAGAGAGACAGATGATAAAAAAGTAAATAGGTATATAATATATACAATATACATATAGATAACATGTATGTTATATACATGTGCACACACATATGTCTAATATTAAACAATGAAATATGCTGTGGAGAGTAATAAAGCAAGAAAGAGGGATCTGGAGTGCTGGATCTAAATCCCTACTTTGCTACTTATGAACTATATGATCTTGAGCAAATTACTTAACTTTCCAGTATCTCAGTTTCATCCTCTGTAAAATGGGAATAATAATAGTCCTTGCTCATAGAGAAGTGAAGCTTCCGTGAGTTAATGTGTTAGCACTGGACCCTGTACCAGGTGATGCTCTACGAATGTTGGCTGTGCTATGTGCCCAGCTCTCCTCTAGGCTCTGGGGGTGCAGCGGTTATCCATGCAGACCCAAGCCAGTCTCTGTTCCCCATGCAAACCCCCAGCACCCCTATGTCTAGTCTTTTTACAGAGCCCAGCACGTCCTGATTTGATCCTGTGAAGGGGGAGTGGTCCAACTGTATTATCAGCTCCTCTTGCTACTGAAAACACCGCAGCTTGAGGAGTAAGCAGGTAAATGTGCTCGAGTGCAGGCTGGGAAGGGATAGGGGCTCTGATTTGATTCCAGTTATATCGTGCTGCTACTCAGCATATAAGAATTGCTCCTTTCTGGGGCACCTGGGAGGCTCAGTCGGCTGAGTTTCAGACTCTTGATCTCAGCTCAGGTCTTGATCTCAGGGTCCTGAGGTCAAGCACCGTGCTGGGCTCTGTGCTGAGCATAGAGCCTACTTAAAAAAAAAAAAAAAGTTCCTTTTTGATCCCCACTTTCTCTGGCCTTGGAAGTTAACATTAAACTTCAAAAACTAAAAATGCCTGTTGGGATTGCAGAAGAAAAGATGCTGCTGTATTTGGTTAGCTTGTTCTGGAGAGTGCTGGCAGTCCCTTGATTTGGTTTGGGGACCTCTGAAAGAGACATACTTTGGTGGTGGGCAGACACTGAGTGGGATGTGAAGGAGGAAGAAAGAGAACAAAACACAATACAAGATAAAATAAGACAGGAGTTGTGTCAGGCAGGTTCTCCTAGGGACGTAGGATGGCTCTGGTCAACGGCACAAAGCCCGTGGACTCCTGGTGGGGCCACTGCCTGTTCCCTGTAAGTGCCTTTGGGCAAATTTGAAAACCTGAGAATTGCTAATTAGAGACAAAACAGAAACTCATAATCACTGGAGGTCCCAGACAGAGCTGGACATTTCTGACATCTTGGGCATGAAGATGCATATCTTCCCCAGTGAGCAGGATGAAAAACCTGTGTAGACAAATGCCAACATTGCATCAGTCCTAAATCCCATGGAGTGCAGCCCTGAAGGTCCAGGCTCCAAAGATCTATGTTCTGACTGCGAAGGCGGGTCGATAAAGAGATGCAGGAGTCAGAGCACTGAAGTTCTTTCCAGGGAAGCAAAGGGAAGTGGGACCTGGTTCAAGTGAATTTGAAGTAAGTTTCTGCTGATCTTGGAACTTCCCCTAAGCTGGCCACCCAGAATGGTCCACCTAATTCTGTTAGAATACCCCATTTCTATCCCAGCCTTTCCCAACACCTAAATTCCTCAAAGTCCACGAAGTTGAGTTTCCTCTTGCAATGTTTCTATTCTGAAGCCAGTGCCCAAAATCAATGACAGAAAGAAAATAATATATATTTTAAAAGATGGGTCAAGTTTAAATTCAAGTGTATGTTTTATTTTACATTTTCTCTGGATTACACACTATTAAGCCACATCACCATCTCCTAAGTTGTTTATACACAAATGATATGATCCAAAGTGAAGACTGGCCTGGGGCCCCTGGGTGGCTCAGTTGGTTAGGCATCTGCCTTTGGCTCAGGTCATGATCTCAGGGTCCTGGGATGGAGCCCTGCATCAGGCTCTGTGCTCAGTGGGGAGTCCGCTTACCCCTCTAGCACTGCCCCCTTCTTGTGCTCTCTCTCTTTCCCCAAATAAATTTTTTAAAAAAAGTGAAAACAGGCCTTTGCATATTAGGATGTTTGTGTAGATCTTGACAAAGAAGATGTGTCATCCGGGGAGGGAGGATGTCCCCTCTAGGACTCTCCGTTCTGTGAGCGTCCTGTCCTCTCCCATTTCTAATCTAGGCAGGAATTATTCCCTCTCTTAGGTATGGAAATGAGCCTAGAATACACTTATTCATCATTCATTTGTAAAGTAAATGAATTTTCTATTCTGAAATAGCAGGTGTAATTAATTCAGTATAAATCTGAGAAAGCAAGGCTGGAATAACAGAAGAAGATGATTAGGTAACCAGGACACATTAAGTATAATAATTAAGAAGCCATCAACTAGTTCACAGAGGGAGGATTCTCAACAAACTGTGCATGGCACTCCTGTTGTGGATTTCTTTCACATTTATAGAATTTCCATGATAATTTGTGAGTATGCTCCTAGATCATGTCCATCCAAACAAGATTCCGGATAATTTAAAACACTTAAGTACAAAGGACTTCAGTTCCCCCAGGGCCCGTGTCTTCTGGCTTTTGTGCTCAATTCGTGTCCACTTTTTTTTTTTTTAAGATTTTATTTATTTGACAGAGATCACAAGTAGTCAGAGAGGCAGGCAGAGAGAGAGAGAGGAAGGGAAGCAGGCTCCCCACTCAGCGGAAAGCCCGATGCGGGGCTCGATCCCAGGACCCTAAGATCATGACCTGAGCCGAAGGCAGAGGCTTTAATCCACTGAGCCACCCAGGCGCCCCTCTTGTCCACTTTTAACAGCTTCCAAGTTAGCAAGTTTTTTTTTTTTTTAAGATTTTATTTATTTATTTGACAGACAGAGAGATCACAAGTAGGCAGAGAGTCAGGCAGAGAGAGAGGGGGAAGCAGTCTCTCTGCTCAGCAGCGATGCTGAGGCAGATGCGGGGCTCGATCCCAGGACCCTGAGATCATGACCTGAGCCGAAGGCAGCGGCTTAATCCACGGAGCCACCCAGGCGCCCCAGCAAGGTTTTATTTCACTAAGCAGGCACTTATCTCTTGAAGTCATCAAGGCAAGATCATTGTAATTAACAAGGGACAGAACGTTTTTATTTTGCTCTCCCAGTGTGTGGGGAACACGAGGTTTCCCAGGGAGACATTTCGGGGTCATTGGCAGTTGACCAGTATCTTGGATGAGAATACCTTTGATTTCCCGGAGTTCCAAAGTCGGAGGGCTGGCTGAAGCTCTGGTGATCATTTGCTCTAACATGCCATCCCTGTCCTCCACGATGTCCCTGACAAGACCATCCACCCACTCTGTGACGGAACAGATCATTTGCCCCATCTGATCTTGGTCCCCCACTTACCCCTTCTGTGTGTCATGGGTCCCAGATCTTATGATACAGTCATGTTTCAAGATCTTATCGGTGGAATTCCTTTCAATGAGGAACATGTCCCAGTGAAATAAAAAATGATGGCCGTGGATTATACTATAAAATCAAGAGTATCGTGGGGGAACTTCAGAAATAAATTTGTGCCTTAGCTTAGATGGGACCTTTAAGAAAAGCCATCTCTAGTACTTATAAAACCTTGAAACTCCTTTAGGAAATATCTATCTCATAAATTCGCAGTGATGAGCTTTAAGGTGTAATTAAGTTTCATTTTTAATTCAGGTGACATTTGTTTTTGCCAGGCCCTGGGATCAATCAGGAGGCTGCAAAGAGAAATAAGTCATGGTCCCTGTGCCGGGTCTACCTGGAAGGCAGATGAATAAACAGACGACCATAATGCAGCATACTGGGAGATTCCTCCAAAGAGGAACAAAGGGGGAAGGAAATTCAGATGAGGGCGCATTCGTTCATCCAGGTGTGGATGGTCAGGGAAAGCTGAGAGGTAGCCCTATTGATGTTGGAACTTGCTGTGTCCTGACGTGTCAGCGGGAGCTGTCCGGATTTGGCGAAGAAGCAGGAGCAGGGGAAGAGGACGGGCTGGAGTGAGAACGCACTGTGATAATACGCACGGAGATGCCTTCTCTTCGTTTTCAAAAGAAATGCTTTCAGGCTCAAGGTGCTGCAGTGAGTGCCTGGAGCGCGACTACCCTTCCTGTCCCTTCCCGCGTCTCCTGGGAAGTCGTGCGTGTTTTCCACTTACTGGGGATCTGCGGTTCGGGGTAGGGGAGGCTTAGCTTGCCGCAGGACGGAGATGCACCTAGAGTCGTACCTCCTCTACATCCTAGTTAGTCGAAAGTTCAGAGCTCCCCTTATTAACCACAAGTGCAGTTTTTTTGGATCAGCCCGTGACCTTTCTGCCATATCTAGAGTTCTCCCAGGAGGCCACAGGTCACCTTGAGGGCTACCTCCCTGGAGGGACTTGGAAAGTTCCTTATTTGAAAGTGAATTTGCCAGCAATCCCCTTGGAGCAGAGGGTTCACTTGTTTTTTCTTTGATCGCATGACTCCCCCTGGTGGTTCTCTGTTAGAATAGCATCTTCGAGGAGGTGCGGGAGAAAAGGATTTAGAATTCATCTTTGTCACGAGTTTGCGCAAATAGCAGTTTTTGCTCACTTAGTGCTGTTTAATGTGGGAGGGGACAGTACAAGTGACCTCACCTGCATATGACAGGGCCCATTTGATGGAGCACTTGGTTGAGTCAGGGACTTCAGGGTGTCACTGGTTTAGGATACATCCTTTCTGGACTCCTACGGAGTCCTCCTCCCCCAGATATGGATCTGAAGCTGGATCCATTGTTTTTAGAAGACCGCTGTTAAAAAGCACACTCACGTTTTAGGTTAGACAGAGAGGGGGAGTCTTCATATGGGTAAAGAATAAAATCACATTTATTGAGCACCTATTGTCTGCCAGATACTGTTCTAGGCTCCTTCCCATATCTTCCCATCTTTAGCTACCTATGCTGATGTTCCTGGGATAAAAATGATTTCAGACCCAGGCCCATTTCCCTGTAAGGTCATTTGCAGTCTTTAGACTATGGACACTGATTTCAGTTCAGTAAACCCAGTTGCCATGTGTGCAGTCTACTCCCATGAACAGAGCAGCTCAGATGTTTTTATTATATTTAGGGTTGGACAAAATTAAGGATGCCTCCTTTGTGTGGCATCACACAAAGTGTATAGTTTTCAAGTGTATAGTCAAGTGTATAGTTTTCTCTTTTATAACTAATTACCATAAACAGAAGTTTAAAACAACATACATTTATTATTCCCCAGTTTCGGTGGTTTGGGAGGTCCCACTGCTGAGGATCTCATGAGACCACAGTCTAGATGTGGGCTGGAGAAGTGTCTGCTTCTGAGCTCATCCAGGTTGCTGGCAAAATTTATTTCCTTACTGCTTCCTGAAGACTCTGGCATTTTGCTGGCTTTCAGCTGAAGACTGCCTTCATATCCTAGAAGCTACCCACCGTTCTTTGATATGTGAATTTCCTCAACATGGCGGCTTACTTTATCAAGCCCTCAAGACGGATCCTTAACCTTAGGTAGGGCTCTGACCTGATTAAGTCAGGCCCACCCTCAATAACCTCCCCTTTGATTAACTCAAAATTAGCAGATACGGAACCCTAATTACATCTGCAAAATACCTTCATCTTTGTCATATTCTATTGGCTAGAAGAAAGTCACAGATTCTGCTTATAGTCAAGCAGATTACACAAGGCATGACCATGAGGGAGTAGGGATCCATGGGGGCCTTCTTAGAATTCTGCCTACTGTAATAAGATTGTTCTTTATTCTTTCTTATTACAATATCATGAAAACTGCCAGTCCATAAAGACAGACTAGCCCATAGAGTTCCACTCTTCCTCAGTTGTTCAAAAAATTCAATATCTTGCGCTACCCGGTAGCACGTGTATTGTTCCACCTCTTGGCAGAAGCTGCCAAGGTGTTCAGTTGCCCAGGTGTTCTCAGCTTCAGGGCTAATAGTGTTTCCTTGGTCATAGGCCAAGGGGTCCTTGTGCTATGCGGCTGAGTCTCTGCTGGCCTAACCAGGCTCCGTTACAAGATGTGAGTGTGGGTTATGGGAAATAGGGGTGAGGACTTTAGATACTCTTTTAAAAAACTTTATTGAGATATAATTTGCATACCATTAAAATTTATCCATTTTAAGCACACAGTTCAATGGGTTTTAGTACATTTATACATTCAAACCATCCCCACAAGCCAGTTTCAGAGTATTTCCATTACTATAAATGTTCCCTGGGGCCAATCGCCTTCTATCAATCAATCACTCTGCTCCTACTCCCCAGCTCCAGATCACCGCTGAACTGCCTTCAGCTCTACAGTTCTGCCCCCCCATACCCCAAAATACAGAGATGGAGTCATGCACTATGTGGTCTTTGGTGCCTGGTTTCTTTTACCAAGCAGAATGTCTGTGTGGTTCGCGTTGCTGCATAACCATTACTCTGTTCCTCTTTATTACTGCATAGTATTCCTTCCAGGACTGGCTACATAATTTGTGGCCCAGTGCAAAGTGCAAATGGCAGATCCTTTATTCCAAAAGCAGGAAAAAGAGCCATTACAGTTTTTAAAGTGTACAACTTTCTCCTCTCTTCTGCAGTCTCTTTCTCAGCCTGTTGTGGTGTTTTTTATTTACTATTGAGTGTTGGTACTGTGTTCCCTCAGGCATGGGGATACTGTGTCCCTGTGCACATGGCCCACTAGCAGTTGGTTTGCCTTTCCCATCAGCCACTGGACCAACATGCTGTGGCTTGGCTGAGGAGCAAGTTGAGGCAGGCATCTCTCTTTTGCATGGGCCCACTGCCTCAGCCTGTGGTGACAGGTGACCCCCCAAGGGTTGCATTACCTCTCTGCTAGGATGCGCTAGGTACCTAGATCTGAAGCATGTTCCATTGGACTTCACTGACTGAACACAATTCAAGGATAAGTTTACTAAGAATTTCAAGAGAGTGACCATAGAACATTGAACCATAATTGTGGGGCCCTTCTAAGTGCAGGGCTGCATTCCCATGAAGCTGGCCCTCATTCCACTGTGTATTCTATCATTTTGCTTATCTGTTCACCAGATGATGGACATTTAAGGTTCTAGTTTGTAGTCAATATGGGCATTTGCCTATGAAAGTCTTCGTGTGGACATATGTTTCCCCCCCTCCTGGTGGATACCTGGGAGTGTAATTGCTGGGTCATATGCTAAGTATGTTTTTAACTTTTTAAGAAACTATCAAATTGTTTCCCTACATGGCTGTGCCAGTTTACATTTCCTTTAACACTATCTGAGGGTTTCTTCACATCCTCACCAACACATACTATCTGCTTTTTAAAAAATTATTATCATAACCTTTCTGCTGGGGGTGTGTGTGGTGTTATCTCATTATTATTTTGATTTCCATTTTCTTAATGACCAGTAATACTGAACATATTTTCATGTGTTTGTTTGCTATCCATAAATTTTCTCTGGTGGAATATCTATTAACATCTTTTCCCATTTGTTTTTAAAATTTTTAAAAAAGATTTGTTTATTTCTTTTGGAGGGGAAGGACAGAAAGAATCTCAAGCAGACTGTGCACTGAGTACGGGGCTCTGTGCGGGGCTTGATCTTATGAGCCTGAGATTATCACCTGAGCTGAAGCCAAGAGTCAGACACTTAACCAGCTGAGCCTCCCAGGCATCCCTCCTATTTGTTTTAAAATTGGGTTGTTTGTCACCTTATTGAGTTGTTAGACTTCAAAAAAGATATGCTCTGGATATAAGTCATTTCAGCTCTACGATTTGCAATTTTCTCCTGGCCTGTGACATGTCTTTATTTTATTAATGGTGACTTTTGAAGAGCAAAAATTATTAATTTTAGTGAAGTCCAAGTTATCATTTTTTTTCCTTTATGGTTCTTACTTTTGATGTCATCTGATTATTTTTTATTACTCTCCAAGGAAGAAAATGGGGGCCAGACAGTCACCATTCTTTTACTTGATTTGGGACCCTGAAAGAGAGATTTCTCTTGATTATATTATAGAAATGCACAGAGAAAATGAATGTAATTTTTAGATTAACAGAGGCTTCACGGCCATCCTCTGTCCTCCTCCCCATTGTGGGCATGCTGCATGTACTTTGGGAGAGGCTCAGGGGTAGGGTAGGCTTAGGGGCGATGGAGAAGAGCCACAGCCTGACAGATACACTCTATGCACACAAAAAGGGAAAACATGTGGGAATTTCAGGGATTGGGGGATCCTCAGGTTCTGGATGAAGGATTTTTTTCAGCATGATCGTGTTAGGAGGGGAATGGTTTGAGGTGGAAGCTCTAGTTACTCTTTGTTTAAAAAAATCTAAGCACCATTCAAGGCTACTGACCAGACGCAACCTCATTTAGCTAAACACACACGTGGACAGTAGATGCAATCCTTGTAATGTAAATGACTGAGAAATGACTCGGGACATTGTTAGACTCTTATTATCTTCCTGTTAGCTTAAAAAATACTTACTGAACACCACATATACCAGGCACTGTTCTGGGCCCCAGAGATGCCTAAGCAGGACAAAACAGACAACAGTCCTTGCTCTTGGGGAGTTCATATTCCGGGAGGAAAGAGACAGAGAAAACATAAAAAGGAGGGAAAATGATACAATGTAACAGAAGTGATAAATGTTATGGGAAAAGATAGTAGGGGATGGGGGATCCGGGATGCTGGAGACATTTCATAGTATACAGACAGGGTGGTGAGGGGAAAACTCAGCGAAGGGGCTGCTGTTTGAGGTGGGGAGTCCTATCTGGGGGAAAGAGCAAGAAAGGAGACCCCAAGAGGTGGTATGCCCTTCATGTTCAAGGCCTGACGCAGAGGTGAGGTAGAATGAGCAAGGAAGAGAGGAAACAACGAAGCAGGAGGCAAGCCAGAGAGAAACAGAACCAGTTATGGAGCCTCAGAAACTGGCCAGCCTTGAGCTCTTACAGAGAGTGAACCAGAAAAAATTTTGTGCAACTATAATATCCACATTTCTGTTCTCTTCAGGGGTATAATAGTTACATTTTCCTCAAATGATTTCCCCAAACAATATAACGGATTCAGTGTGTCATTGAATAATAGTTAACTTCTGTTAATCAGTTAACATCAGTTAAATGATACGGTGTGGATAATAACACAGAACAAATGGATCTAAAATGTTATTACAGAGCTGTCAAAAAGAAGAAAATACCAGCCTATGTACAAATGAATAAAACCAAAATACAAAAATGCATCTATTTTCTTTGAAATGGGTTTTAAATGGATTAATTAAAAACAGAGACTGTGGGAAATTACTAAAGATAATTTATTACAAAGGAGGCTATAAATGGGGAACCACTGTCTTACCACGAGGACAGATTTGAAGAGCAACTCAGCAGGGTGTGCAATGCAATTATTAGATACAAATAAGATGCACGCTTAAAGATATTTTTACACATACCCGAGTAATATGGAGAAATGTGGATGGTAATTCAAACAGTGTCTTCTCGTGCGGGAAAAGAGGTGTAACATGAACGTGCCAACTCTCCTTGCGACGCTGGAAGGGCCCACCCTTGGTGGCTTGTGAACCCAGCTCATGGTCTACGAGAGAGGAAGAGGCTTGGGAATAAGCTCTAAGTCAGGAGGCAACATGACTCTACGGAAAAGGCGTAATAACCGATACTATCAGTTATTTAAATCAGAAAGTCTCCAAGCTAGGGGGTCCTAAATTGCCAAAACTGGATCTTTAAATGTAGAGAAAAATCCTGTTTTAATCCGACTGGAGTAGACCCAGAAGTAATTCAGGTACAAATTGACCTGGTTTTGTCTTCCCTGACGTTCACCTTTGCCCAGCTTCGTCAGAAACTGTTTGTTGGCGCCCTCTGGTGGCAGGACCAAGCCGCAGACTAGGGACTGGCAACACTCCGGGGTTAACATTTCCCTAACAGACCTTATATGATGAGGGATGCCTGGATCAACTTATCTCATGTAAAATCTAACATTTCTCTTTGCTAAAGATGCATATTACAGAGTTTAGTAAAATCGCTCAAATGATAAATTGGGCTTAAGCACAAAATGGGTTAAGTACAAAAATTTTGGTGGAACATTTCTCCATGATAATAATAGCTAATACTTTAGGTTCTTACTATTCTTTTTCTTTTTAAGACTTTATTTGGGAGAGAGAGAGAGAGAGAAAGAGAGAGCCAGCATGAGCAGGGAGGAGGAGCAGAGGGAGAGGAAGAGGCAGGCTCTCCACTGAGGAAGGAGCCCAGTACAGGGCTGGATCCCAGGACCTTGGGGTCATGATCCCAGGACCTTGGGGTCATGATCCTAGGACCTTGGGGTCATGATCTGAGCCCAAGGCAGACAGTTAACTGTCTGAGCTACCCAGGTACCCCTAGGCTCTTACTATTCTAAGTGCTTCATATTTATTAACCCATTTAAGCCACACAACAACTCTATGAGGTCTATTATATTCCCATTTTACACAAGAGAAAACTGAGGCCTCATTTTCACAAAGTCACACAGCCTAGTGAGTGGGAGAACTGGGATTTAACTCAGGAAGTCTTGTTCCAGACCCTGTGCTCCTAACCACCACTCTACATCATTTCTTATGTGGCTGAGCATACAAGTGGTTTTATGTGATGCCTTGATCTCTAGCATTGACTATCATTCTTTAAATAACTTTTCAAAAGCAAAACAAGATGATGTATTTGTACGTATATTTTTG
The DNA here is from genome assembly GCF_002288905.1 of Enhydra lutris kenyoni. Lineage (NCBI taxonomy): Eukaryota > Metazoa > Chordata > Mammalia > Carnivora > Mustelidae > Enhydra > Enhydra lutris. Next base: position 31,762,681 of record NW_019154100.1, on the reverse strand, counting down.
TGCATATATATATATATATATATGATTAAATGTATATATGCACACTCATACATATAAAAAACATATTTTAAGCAAAATATATCACCTAAAGACAGATACATAAAAGGGAGAATTATATATACAAACCTAGATAGCTTTGACTTTAATTATAAATTTTTAAAAATTTTTAAATTTTTAAAAAATTTATTTATTTATGTTAGAGAAACATGTAAGCATGAGTGGGAAGGGCAGAGGGAGAGGGGATCCTAAGCTGACTCCACATGGAGCATGGGGCCCCACACGGGGCTCGACCTCATGGCCCCAAGGTCACAACCTGAGCTGAAACCAAGAGTCAGGTGCTTAACCAACTGCACCACCCAGGCGTCCCATGACTTTGACTTTAAAAGAAAAATATTGGGGCGCCTGGGTGGCTCAGTGGGTTAAGCCTCTGCCTTCAGCTCAGGTCATGATCTCAGGGTCCTGGGATCGAGCCCCGCATCGGGCTCTCTGCTCGGCAGGGGGCCTGCTTCCTCCTCTCTCTCTGCCTGCCTCTCTGCCTGCTTGTGATCTCTCTCTGTCAAATAAATAAATAAAACCTTTAAAAAAAAAAAGAAAAATATTTGTAGATGTTTTTCTTTTTCTAGTGATGCATATATTCCCAATAATAACATTTGTTATCAATTTTTTGTTATCAATTATCTTAATGCTCTTCACATTGAGATTGATAATTGAAAATTCTGCATGTCTTAATCTCTATTGGTCTAGCTTCTCGAGAGCAGAATTAGGGTATGATTCATCTCCGAGTGCTAGTAGTGGAGACGGTTTGCATTTGTTGAATGAATGAACAATGGAATGGACGAATCAATATATCTGCCAAACTTTTTGCACGGTAATGAGTATTCACAATACTGATAGCAAATGGTCCTGTAGTGTTTATGATTCACAACTCTCCTAACTACTTTATATACACTGACTCACCTTATCTGCAGCAACCTCATGAGGTAGTTACTATTATGCTCTTCATTTTATAGATAAGGAAACTGAGGCATGAAGGTTAGATAACCTGTTCAAGCTGGTAAGTGGCAGAGCTAAGATTCAAAGCGGGCAGTTTGGTCCTGGATGGCATGAGGTCAGCCATCATGCCGCATGACTCGCGCAGACAGACTTGCGCAGGCCTTGGCAGTGATGAGCGTGCTTATAGAGTTGCAAGGCTACACACCCAGGGGCTTTCTCTGTGCTTTGTGCTTCTGTGGGAAAGTCCTGGGCAAGGACTCCCTTCAGCTCTGGGAAACTCAGACTTCCCATCTCCCCCCCCCCCCCCCCCACCAAACTCACTGTGCACTTCTCATCCCCAAACAGACCCCTATTCTGTGTCCCTGTCTCAGCAAGTAGCAATAATAGGCTCTTGTCTGGGCCTCCTTTCTCCAGGGTTGTCCCTGTCCGTTCAGGTTCCACACAGCATTTCAGAGTGATTTAAAAAAAAAAAAAAAGGACTATTTTTTATCAAGCTGTTTTACGTTCACAGCAAAATTGCCTAGAAAACAAACACAAAGTGGGTAAAGCCAGGTTAAAGTCAGTAACCCCACACCTGCCCCCCTCCGAGCTTCTGTGTTGCTGCTGGAGAAAGGGTCACAACCATGCGAGTGGGACCCATTTTACCTAGAAGATTGCAGACCCCAAACAGCCCCCCTATACCCCCAGAAAGTCCCACGGTTCCCTACAAACATTCTTCAACCTTGCTCATCTTCTCTACCAGCCTTGACCCCACAGCCTCCTCCAGCTGTGGCCTTGTCTCTATGGTCCTATTCAAAGCTAAAATTTGAAGTAGTTAGGTAGCTTCACTAGTGCCATTTCCTTACCCTGCAGTCTCTCTCCTATCTACATTTCCACCGGCTTCTGTAGCTCATTCTACTGAAATGGCTTAACAAGTCTCCAGTGCCATGTCTTACTACACACAGTTACTTAACTTAGCAAAATGTACAAAAAAATTTAAATGTTTTTCTTTCTTTTTTTTTTAACTTTCCAAAAAAATTTTTAAATGTTGGTGAAATACACACAATACACAATTTGTCACCTTAACCATTCTAAAATGTTCAGTTTAGTCATGTTAAGTACATTCACATTGTGCAACCAATCTCCAGAGCTCTTTTTTGTCTTGCAAAACTGAAACTCTGTACCCATTGTTGTTGACTTGTATGACTGCCTTATATATGCTGGACTTTTTTTTTTTTTGCTCCTCCTCCTGTACATCCTGGACATTAACCTCTTTTCAGATACATGATTTGCAAATATTTTCTCACATTCTTTAGGTTGTCTTTTCACTTGGTTCATTGCCTTCTTTCATGCTCAGAAGTTTAAAATGTTGATGTAGTACAATTGATCTATTTAGTTGTTGTTGTTGCCCATGCTTTTGGTGTCATATCCAAGACACCATTGCCAAAACCAACGTCATGAAGCTTTTTTCCTGTATTCTCTTCTGAGAGCTTTGTCATTATAGTCTAGCTCTTTGATCCATTTTGAGTTAATTTTGCTATGTGGCATAAGGGTCCAACTTCATGTTTTTTTGTGTGTTTTGTCAGTTTTCCCAGTGCCATTTGTTGAAAAGGCTTTACTCCCTCTTTTCTGAATCCTTTCTCTTCTACTGCTCTGTGACTCCTCATGCTCCTGCTTTGCCTCTTACCTCAAAGACTCTTCCTTCTCCATCCATATTGCTGGTTCCTTTTCTTTCTGACCTCTGATCTACGTAGGCTCAGTACGTGTCTCTTGCCCCCTCCCTTCTCTGGGTGATCTCATCCAACCTATGGCTTTAAACAGTGCCACCCTCCCTGCTCCATTCTCTCTGTCCATCCCAGATCCTGGACTTTAGGCTCACACATCCACTTGCCATTTTCATGTTTTTATTCTGATGTCTAATAGACATCGTAGCCTCACATCTATTGATTACCTCATAGAATTCTGCCCATTCTTTTTTCACTCCCTTCTTTCCTGATTCTCCTCCAAGAAAGAATATGTATAGCAGTGAACGTTTTTAAATCCCCCCCCACCATTTTACTGCTGTAGTTTGGGTCTCCCAGCTGCCTGCCTTTGTAGCACATGCTCTTTACTACGAAAGCACTCAGAATGTTAGCTGATTGTAATGGTTTGTTTCCAGTGATTGGCTCTCTCTCCAACTAAACTATTAGCACTAGGGTATGTGCCCACTTTGTTTGAGGTTGAATCTCTAGTGCTCAGCATAATGTCTAGTCCATAATAGAGGCTCCAAAGGTACGCATCAATTGAACAAGTGAATTATTTGGCAGTGGAGTATGGGAGGTCTACAGGTTAGGAGACCAGAGTCAGGGAACCTGTTCAGGAGTCTCTCTCGGTCAGAGGTAATAAATACCTGGGCCAGGGAAGTAGGAATATTTTCTTTGGAAAGGAAGAAATATATCACAAAACATGAAAGCAGAATCTATGGAATACAAATGTCTGGGGATGGGGCGGGGTGACGAGGACGCAGGACACTGGTGCTGAAAGTAGGCTTACAGGATGGGGTCAGGGACTTCTAAATCATGCTCACCAAAGTCATTTGTTCCCATGCTTCAGTACAGAATTTTCTTCTTTTCTATGGAAAGTTCCCTATAGGCAGTTCCTGGGAAAGTGTACCAGTGTCCAACATGTGAAGATTGCACAAGATATTTAAGTGTTGCTTGGGCAACTCTGTTCTCTGAGAGCTAACATGCACTTTCCTATCCCAAGTTATACCTTGTCTCTTATGTCCAGTCTTTGAACATTTGGTTTTGGAATTTAGTCTACGTTTTTTAGCTTTTTTTCTTTTTCCTTCACAGATGTGTATACACATCAGCTTAAGCTCAGCGAACTCTCAGTTGAGAGAGTCCCTGATTCCAGCCCACATGATCGTTCCCATTTCTGTGTTGATTGTAGTAAGGTGATGAGACGTACGTTTCTAATCACTAGTTCCATCCTGTCATTTTCCCATTTTCTACACACTTACTTGACATAATAAGGGCAAAATGCAGTAAAATATTCAAATAAGTGCATAAACAATCTCTCTTTAATGGATACAAGTGGGGGTGCTGCTAAAATTGAACTATCAGCTGAAAGCTGGCATGACAACTTGAACGGTTTGCTTGTTGGATAATATACAAGAGATCCCCCACACTGAGGGCACCTTTGCTAATCAGTGCCCTGCTAGAAGGGAGTGAGGGAGTGAGGGAGATGGAACTCTACCTATATTTTAGGAAATTTGCAGATAGTTCCATATCATATCATTAATGGACTCTTGCTATTATCAGACCCATTCCTTCCACTCACTGTGTTCATTTCTTTTATAAGAACTTGTTAGGGGGTGAATTGTGTCCCTCCAGAATTCACGTGTTGAAATCCTAACCCCTAGTACCTCAGAATGGGACTGTATTTGGGGACATGGCCTTTAAGGAAGTAAGTAAGGGAAAAGGAGGTCATACGGACGGACCCCAATCCATTATGGCTTAGAAGAGGCAAAGAGAAGTCTTCTTCTTCTACGTGAAGACACAGGGAGGAGATGGCCATCTGCAAGCCAAAGAGAGGGGCCCTAAAAGAAACCATCCCCGTCAACACCTTGACCTAGGACTTCACTATTTGAAAACAAATTTCTGTTGCTTAAGCCATCCAGTTGGTGGTACTTTGTTATGGCAGCCCTAGGATACTAACACAGAGCTCTTTGACTGAATGTCACCAGCCTTGCTGAGACTTCTTGGCCAACTTCTGAGTCTCACAGGGTCTCTGCAAAGAGTGGTAGGGGAAGTGGAAAGGCAGCCCCTGCAGAGCCCATGTGAGGAACAGAGGTTGTGAGCAGTAGGACTTGTCCAGGGTCACACACAATGTAGAGGCCAGACTGTAGACTTAAGGTCACGCCATAGAAGATTTGGATGGGTCAAATTTTAGTATGTTTGAAGAGAGGCTACTCAAGGCCTAAAGTCTTGAGTATGTCCATGCAACCACTTATATGAACAGGTGTTTATTTTTTCAGATTATATGATAATGTTCATCAACGTTTCCCAAGAATGGCCCAAATGCAAGAGGTTGTAAGGGAGAAAACAATGATAGAAGAGAGAAGAGTTTATGAATCTACCCTCAGATTTCTGCCAAGATGTAAAAAAAATAATAATAAAATAAAAAGAAGTAAAAGTCAATTACGAATCATTTTTAAAGAGAAGACTATTGTCTCATTTTAAAAGTCATAGATATTTATGGTGTAAAATTTGAAAGGCAAAAGTTTAAAGAAAGAAACGTGTCTCCCTCAATCCTGCCGTTCAAAGATATCTCTTCTGAACACTGGAGTAGCTGTCTGTTCAAAATCTTATTCTAAGGCTGTGCAAATATCTATCTCTATCTTTGTATATCTCACAAAAGTGACATTACGCCTAGTATATACTATATTATAGCCTTTGTTTTTGCAGGCTCCACACTGGGTAGGGCCCAAAACCATGACCCTGAAATCAAGACCAGAGGTCAAGAGCTGGATGTTCAATTGACTGAGCCACCCAGGTGCCCCTGAGAAAGCCCTTTTTAAAGGGTGTATTGTCTTCAGTTACCTTGAAACTAAGGATCTTGATTTAGGCAATTGCTACTGAAGTTATTCTTTCTCAGTAATTATATGTTGTCACTGGAGGTAGTTTAGTTTTACAGAAAGATAAAGTTTTTAATATTTTATTTATTTATTTGACAGAGAGTGAGATCACAGGTAGGCAGAGAGGCAGGCAGAGAGAGAGGAGGAAGCAGGCTCCCTGCTGAGCAGAGAGCCTGATGCGGGGCTCGATCCCAGGACCCTGAGATGATGACCTGAGCCAAAGGCAGACTGAGCCACCAGGCGCCTCTACAGAAAGAAATCTGATTAAAATATGAAATTAAATAAAATGTATTTGATGACTTCTAAAATTTTTTACTTCTTTTTTCATTGATTCGTTTATGGATGGTTCATTTTATTTGGACTTTTAGTGTGTGTACCTGAAAAGGTGTCTGTTCCATGAATTCAAATTTGAGGTTTCAATGCCCTTCCTCCTCATCTTTGTCTTCTTCTCCTTCTGACATACAGGGCCTGTGGTATTTTTAAACTTTTTGTTGTTGAAAATGTCCAGTCTATGAAGCAAGTTCAAAAGGCCTGACCTTTTGTTTTCATTAAATTATGGAGGAAATAGAGAAAGTTAATGTATTTACTTTAAAATGAGGAGAGTCACAAGACAAAAAGCTGGCTGCATTGCTACGATTGTTTAGTATCTGTTCAGGGCTGACTGAGTCCCTGCCCTGCATGTCCCTCTAAACGATTTCGTTCAATGCTCACTGTAGTCCGACAATTTAGGTTGCATTTCCTCCATTTTCTCTGGGCAGAAATGGAGTGGAAGAGGTTGACTCACTTGTGCAGGGGCACACGGGTGATGAGTGGTGGGCGCCAACGCATGTGTTTTTTCCATTATAAAGCGCCATTTTTTCGATGACCAGAGCAGCTCCTCAAATAGTTTCGGGATGTCTTTAATGGGCATTTGGTGGTAAGGAGCATGCACACACAGGCCAGTAGTGATGATAAAATACTCAGGCTCATTTTGTGGGTGGCTATGGGAATCATTCTCATTGTTTTGTAGTCATGAAACTGTATCATGTACAGTACATACCGTGATGAGTAAATGCGTGTGTGCGAACATAGTATATACACGTGTACGAAAGACTGCCCTGAAAGGGACACAGCTATGCCTTCACAAACCTTCAAAATACAGCCAAATCCTATCGCCAAAACAAAAATTTGCAGCCAAATGCTGTAACAATAATATGTCAAGGCCAAACACTTAAAAATGCACAGAAAATTAATATTCATAATTACAATGATTTTACTATTTATTATTGTTTTTTTATCTTCACTCTTTGGACTTGATGTTGGGCACTGATGGGCTGTGACCTTGGTTTACCTTGACTATGATTTTGGTTATTTGTTGCAGCGGTATCTCCTTTGACTGCCAGCTGTTTTTAAAGTCTATTTTTATTGATGTATAGGACAAATATCTTTATTTTTAAAAAAGAGTTATTTGTTTATTTTAGAGAGAGAGAGTGTGTGTGTGTGTGTGTGTGTATGCAAACGCAGTGAGGGAGGGGCAGAGAGAGGGAGAGAGGAAGTCTGAAGTGCACTCCTCATTGAGCCCAGAGCCAACTTGGGGCTCGATTTCATGAGGACTCTGAGATCAGGACCTGATGGGAAACCAAGAGTCAGTTGCTGAACCAACTGGGCCATCCAAGGGCACCCAAATATATTTAAATGTAGACAAATCACAAGGCACAGGCTGACAGATTTTCATGAAATGGACTTGACAGTGTAGCTGGCACCCAGATTAAGAAAAGGGATGTCACCAACATCAGAGAAATCTTGTACCCAGTCTTAGTTTCAACTGCCCTGCCTCCAATGGATTCCACTGTCCTGACTTTTGTCACCAGAGATTAGTTTTGCATGTTTGTAAAAGTCACATAAACTGAATTATAGAAAATACTGTTTTGCATTTTGTTTCATTTTTCTTTCTTTCTTTTTTTTTTTTTTAAGATTTTATTTATTCATTTGAGAGTGAGAGAAACAGAGAGAGCATGAGCAGGAGGAAAGAAAGAGGGAGAGGGAGAAGCAGGTTCCCGATGTGAGGCTCAAGGTGGGGCTCCATCCCAGGACCTGGAGATCATGACCTGAGCCAAAGGCAGACGCTTAACTGACTGAGCCGCCCAGGCGCCCCTTGTTTCATTTTTCCACATGATGTTTGTGAGATTCATCCACATCCTCTTATGTAGCCTATAGTCCTTTCTAGGTAGCATTCATTTGTGTCACTACCTCACAATTTGTTCTACCCATTCTCTTGTGGATAGGCATTTGTGTTTTCCCCAGTTTCTGATTGTGATGAATGGTGTCCCTAAAAACACCCTTGTACATATCTTCTGGCACAAATATGTCCATATTTCCTCTGGATAAATGACTAGGAATGGCTTGCTAAGCCAGAGGGCATGTGTACATTCAGCTTTAGTAGATGCTGGCAGATGCTTTTTTCCCCCAAAATCATTGTATCTGTTTAAATCCTATAAATAATATGTGACTAATTTAGTTGCTTTGAATCTTTGTCAACACTTGGCATTGTTAATCTTTTTTATTTTAGCCATTTGGTGGGTATGCAGTTGTAGCTCATTTTCTCTTGTGTTTATCTAATGACTAATGAAGTTGAGCACCTTCTTCAGAAAAAAAAATGTTGTTAACATACAATGCAATACTGGTTGCTGGAGTCCAGCACATTTTTTCATATGTTTACTGGCAATTTGAGAATCCTTTTTGTGAAATGCCTGTTCAGATCTTTTGCTTATTTTTCTATTGGGTTGTCTATGTTTCTCTTATTTATTTATTAAGCCATAATTGGCATATAATATTATATTAATTTCAGCTGTGCAACATAGTGATTTGATATTTCTATAACATTACAAAATGATTACCATGATAGGTCAAGTTATCATCTGTCACTATACAAAATTATTACAATATTATTGACTATATTACTTGTGCTGTACAGTACTATGTTTTTCTTACTGATTATAGGGATTCTTTATTAATATATATCCCAGATAATGTAGTGGCTGGAGGTAGCATGAGAGTCCTGAGATTCTGAAAGGTGTGGTATGGCGGGGGGTGGAGAGAACAGAAAGGGAGATTGTGGCCCCAGAATAAAACCTCACTTTCTTCTCCTTTCCGCCCTGACAGCCCTGATATTTTAGGTAGCAATGCCTTTAGTGCCTCTGGTGGCTCTGTGCTTCACCAAGGGGTAGGCTGGCCCTCCCTCTCGTCCTGTTAGTCTGGGTTTCAAAGCCTCATGTTCTGGGAATCTATCCAGTATTATAAATTCACCATTTCAGGTGATTTTGTCTATTCCCAAACTTGGGAGTCATCTCCTTTTTTCTCACCTCTCCTCCAAGCTCTCACCTCTCCAGTCCCACTGCGTCCTGTTGATTCTATGTCCAAAGTAGGCATCCAATGAGATCACTTCACTCCTCTTCTACCAGCAGGACCTGGCTCAGGGCACATCATCTCTCCCCTAGGCCAATGAGATGGCTTCCAAATGGACTTCCAACTGCTACAGTGAACTGTTTTGAAACATAAAATTTGTACTTTCTTTACTGTTCTTTATTCTCCCTGTTATTATTCCTCATAATGCCTTCTCTTTCCTTCATAGCACTTATCATGATTGGTAATTACATGTTTCTTTCTGCCTCTGTTTTCATGTCTTCTCCACCGACCTGTCAGTTCCATGAAGGGATCAGGCCTACTTTGTATATCAGGCATCTCAGTAAATAGTTGTTGAATTTGAACATGAGTGATTGAATTAATGCCTCATGTCAAATCTGAATCACGCCCCCCATGCTCCCTTCAAGAAGTCATCCATACTTCAAGGGTTGGAGCTCTCACTGCCCCATGGCCACCTACTCTATATTTGAAAGGAATGCAATTATACCTACCTTCAGTGTTCAGGAAGGAGGCAAAGTATGTAAGTTGAAGGAAGCCTAGGTCTCAGCAAGACTGAAAACAGGAAAACCGTCCCAAGGCACTAATGTCCTCACTTAATTATTTTAGTTGGAAAACTCCTCTTGGTTAGCAGATGCAGTTCTCTGCTCTTAGGCCTTAACCTCCCTCCCACCCATAGTGTTTCTAGGGAACTTGGTGCACTTCTGTTCTGGGGACAAAACAAGCTTGGGGGTTGATCCTGTTCCCATGCCCTGCTTCTGACCTCTTTTCTGGGACTGAGGTCTAGAGTGGAACAAATTATGGCCTGGGGCTCTGGAATGGGCTTCACCCATCTCCCAGTGGCTCATCTCCTTACCCAAGTGTGTACTTAACACCCTCTCATCAAAGGTGCTGGCAGGGAGCTAGATATCCAAATGCATCGCTGGAAAGAGACAAGACTGCAGTTTGAAATTCTGGCTGTATTGAGGCCGTGTCCCCAGTGTTTAGCTAGTCTATTAAGTAGTAATCTGACCCTGTGATGATCTCAATTAATTTGATGTTTTCCCCAGTCCCCTTTAGATAGTCTGTGTTCAGTGCTGTGGGTTCACGAGCAATTTGAAATCCAGCACAAGAAAAGTCCTCCTCTGTTCTTTCTCCTTATACTCTCACAGTTCAAGGTCAAGGTGGAATCTGTCAGTGTTACTAAACAAGGCCGTGAGGTCAGAGAGATCTGGACTGAAGCTTGATCGAGCCACTTACTAAGTGGGACCCTGGCCAGGTCACTTACTTTGCTGAGCCTCAACGTCCTCATCTGCAAAATGGAGAGAATACTTATCTCCAGGGCCATTGTGAAGAGTAAGTAAGTTATAGAAGGCACTGTGGCTAGCAGAGAGCAGGTGTCCTATTTGAGACAGCTCTTTTCCAGTCTCTCGTCTTCTGGTAACAATGGCAAAGATGGCTTCTGAATCTATTTGGTTGTTCTAGGAGATATTATATTTACTCTTGATTTCAGAACAGTATTTGTTGAATTGGTGTGTGTAGTGCCAGGCTCCTTGATGTCTCTGATCTGGGAGACAAAGGCAAGGTGTGGAAGGTGATTTCAGCAAATGAGCTAGAAACAGGTCCAGACCCTGAGGCTCTTAATAATCTATCTCCACTTTGTTCTCAATTCATTTCCACCGGTGTGGGCACAGAGGGCTTTAATTCCCTCCTACCCATAGCACAGGCCTGAATAATTAGAATCCCCCAAATGCCCTACTTTATGTAGTAATTTCAGACATGTTCTTATCTGAGCCTTTTGTACAACACTGACAATAAACGAAAAAAGAAAAAGCAAAGATTTGGAGACAATTTACTGATTTTTCCTGAGTAGTAGAAGAACGGATGGCTATTAATTTTCTCTTATCAGATATCCACATGTGGCAAGTGATAACTTATTCACATTAGTAGTAGAACTTCTCCCTCCTCACACAAACGTGCTGAATTAAAACACTGAGCAGGGGCATCTGGGTGGCTCAGTGGGTTAAGCCTCTGCCTTCGGCTCAGGTCATGATCCCAGGGTCCTGGGATCGAGCCCCGCATCAGGCTCTCTGCTCAGTGGAGAGCCTGCTTCCTCCTCTCTCTCTCTCTCTCTGCCTGCTTCTCTGCCTACTTGTGATCTCTGTCAAATAAATAAATAAAATCTTTAAAAAAAAAAAAAACACTGGGCAAAGTAATTTAAATGTTAAATTTAAATGTTACTGCACCTCTGAAGTAAGGGTGAATCTATATATAGTGGTCAAAAGTAGAAAGCAGAAGGCTCGAGGCATCTCAAGTTATCCATACATAAAAGCTAATCAACAATTGAGAGGGAGCATTGATGTGTTTTTGGTTGCAAAATAGACAGGGATTATTCCATTCATAGTAGGTGCTCAGTAAATAAGGTCTACATTGATGAATGATGCTTCTCTTCTGAACATCTCTTAATATTTTGCTTTATCTATTTTCCTCAGTGAGGAAGGGTTTAGATCCTCCCCAAACAGGGATACATTTATTAAATCCATCAGCTGATAAAAATTGATTGAGTTTCTCTTATGTGCTGAGCAAGGAGCCAGAGGCAGGGCTCAATCCCAGAACCCAAGGATCATGACCTGAGCCAAAGGTAGAGGCTTAAGTGACTGAGCCACCTAGGTGACCTGAGTCTGGGTTTGTTCTGAGTGTAATGGGAGCCATTGGAATGTTTTAAGAAGGGGAATAGTGCATTTTGATTTGTGTTTGAAAGGAATTTTTCTGGCTTTTATTTGGAGAGTGGATTGGAGGGAAGCAAAAGAGGAAGCAGGGAGATTAATTCAAAGGTTATTTAACAAGAACCTTTGGATGCCTGGGTGGCTGAGTAGGCTAAACCTCTGCCTTTGGCTCAGGTCCTGGTCCCAGGGTCCTGGGGTGGAGCCCTATGTTGGGCTCCTTGCTCGGCAGGAAGTCTGCTTCTCCCTCTTCCGCCGCCTGCCACTCCCCCTGCTTGTGCTCTCTGTCTCTCTGTCAAATAAATACATAAAATCTTAAAAAAAAAAAAACAAACCCACACACACACCAAAACCCTCCCCAAGAACCTCAGTGACATAGCATTACATAGCACATGAATGGCTAAAATGGAAAAAAGAGAATATAATATCAAGTGTTGGCTAGGATGTGAGCAATGGAACTCTTTATACTATGATGAGAGTGTAAAATGATTTAACCATTTTGGAAAGCTGTCTGGCAGTATCTACTAAAGCTGAATGTATATATCACTTAGGAACCAGCAATTCCACTCTCAAGGATATGCTGAATAGAAATGCCTACAAATGTCTACATATGTGCACCAAGAGATGTGAAGGAAACATTCATGGCAGACTATTTCTAATAGTCTCAAACTGGAAACAATCCAAATATTCATTACAGTAGAATGGAAAAATAATTTGTGGCACATTCATCCAAAGGTATATAATTCAGCAGAGAGAATGAACTGTTTCTACATGCAAACAACGTGGATGAGTCTCACAAGTAGAATTTTTTAAAAAAATCAAGTAACATAGAGTGTGGTGTTAATTTTCAGCAGTAGAATCTAGTGATTCATCACTTACATGTAGCTCCCAGCACTCGTCCCAACAAGCACCCTCCTTAATGCCCATCACCCATTTAGCCCATCTCCCTACCCACCTCCACTCCAGAAACCCCATTTGTTCTCTATAGTTAAGAGCCTCTTATGATTTGCCTCCCTCTCTGTTTTTTATCTTATTTTTCCTTCACTTTCTCTTTTTCATCTGTTTTATTTTTTAAATTCCACGTATGAGTGAAAGCATATGATATTTTTCTTTCTCTGATTGGCTTATTTTGCTTAGCATAGCTTACTGTAGTTTTGTCCACATTGCTGCAAAGGACAAGATTTCATTCTTTTTGATGGCTGAGTAATATTTCATTATATAATGTACACACACACACACACACACACACACACCCTGTATCTTCTTTATCCATTCATCACTTGGTGGACATTTGGGCTCTTTCCATAATTTGGTTATTGTTGATAGTGCTGCTGTGAACACAGGGGTGCATGTACCCCTTCGAATCAGTATTTTTATATACTTTGGGTAAATACCTAGTGGTGCAATTGCTGGGTCCTAGGGTAGTTCGATTATTAACTTTTTGCAGAGCCTCCATACTGTTTTCCAGAGTGGCTGCACCAGTTTGCATTCCCACCGACAGCATAAGAGGGTTCCCCTTTCTCTACATCCTTGCCAACAACTGTTGTTTTCTGAGCTTTTAACTTTAGCCATTCTGACAGGTGTGAGATGGTATCTCACTGTGGTTTTGATTTGTATTTCTCTGATGATGAATGATGTTGAGCATTTTTTCATGTGTCTGTTGGCCATTTGTATGTCTTCTTTGGAGAAGTGTCTGTTCATGTCTTCTGCCCATTTCTTAACTGGATTATTTATTTTTTCAGTGTTGATTTTGATGAGTTCTTTAAGGATACTAGCCCTTTATCCTCTATGTCATTTGCAAAATCTTCTCCCTTATTGTTGGTTGCCTTTTAGTTTTGTTGATTGTTTCCTTCACTGTGCAGAAGCTTTTTATCTTGATGAGGTCCCAATAGTTCATTTTTACTTTTGTTTCCCTTGCCTTTGGAGACCTGTCTAGCAAGAAGTTGCTGTGGCTGAGGTCAAAGAGGTAGCTGCCTGTTTTCTCCTCTAGATAAACAAAATTTTGAGCAGAAGAAACCAGATGCCGAAGAAGCTGTATGATTCCATTTACATACATTTAAAAATAGTTGAGGGGCGTCTGGATGGCTCTGTTGGTTAAGCGTCAGACTCCTGATTTTGGCTCAGGTCATAATCACAGTGTTGTGAAATTGAGCCCCACTTTGGGCTCAACGCTGGGTGTGGACCCTAAAGAAGATTCTCCTTCTCCCTCTCCCTCTGTCCTTCCTCCCTCCTCTCTCTCCCTCTCTAAAAAGACAGAGAGGGAGAGAGAGAGAGAGAGAGAGAAGTAGATGAAACTAATCTATGTTGAAAGAAGTCCAGATTTTGGAATGGTGGTTCTTCACAAATTCCTACGACACTTTCCCAGTCTGTTGGTCACCCTTCCTAGGTGTGCTCAGGCAGATCACACTTTTGTGTCATCTTCTGATTCCACATCTGTCTTTACTTCAACTGTGAGCTCCTTGAATGTGGACCTGTAGAGGCAGCTTTAGAGTAATGATTAATTGCCAGGACTCTAGAGCTAGGCTGTCGGATCCAAATTCTGGTTCCATCACTGATGATCTGAGTAACACCAAGCAAGTTACTAAGTAACTCAGTTTACTTTATCTGCTGAATTGGGTAACAGTAGGACATTCTTCATAGACAGCAAGGACTCAATAATGCAATATACATGCAAGTGCCCAAAATAATATTTGCCCTTAGTAAGGATTCACTGAAATCAACTATTATTGTAATCATGTTGTCTTCAAAACCCATCAGATGTCTGTCTGGCACATGGTTGTCTGGTACTGGTACATAGTTGATACATTTACTATGTATATAAAATGCTAATTATATGAGCAGAAGCATAAATGGAGGTAGAGAAGAGAGTGATTCTTGTGAGCTGGGGTAAGGGGATTTGAACAACCAACACAGTTTGAAATGGGTCTTGAAATATTGGTAATGTGGACAGATAGGGAAGGTTAATGGTTAATTCAGCAGGCATTCATAACCTGTTCTCACAAAGTTAGGCCATTTGGTAAATATAGAAACTGGATGTGAAAAATAATTAGCATTAAGCTGATTTCATCTCAAGTTAGTAGCAAACCTGGTATCAAAATTCCATTTCTCTCTTCCCCGGTGTCTGCTGAGGTGTTACTAAGTGTTTTGCTCTAGGAATATAATAGATTTTAATTATTGAATGATGCACTTGAGAAAGCAGGAAGAAGTCAGGAACATTCTGTAACTCTGGGGCATCTACTCTACGCATCCTGGAGAAATTAACATAATATGCTTATGTTTCCACAGCCACCCAAAAGTAATTTTATGGTGACTTACAGATTGCTTCCCTCTCCCACATCCATTGTCACTTTGCTTTTTGTGAATTATTTTTCTTTTTGGAACTCACCTGTGCTGTCTTCTGGCAAATCAAAGCCAAGCTAACAATGCATGGCTCTGCTCTGTGATTGTGTTAAAAGAAAGGCTCCTTCACAGAAGGAGAGAGAGATATTAATTTGTCTTTTTGAGGATGTGCACACTGATTGTGGTTGACATAAAACTCTTTGAAGTTTTTATTCTTTTGTCGTTGGGCAATCGTTTCTTCAGTTAAGAGTAGATGAGGACTGCTGTATAAGAGGGATCAGGACTGTTCTGAAATTTATCTTAGTCCTCCCCCACTCCAAAATTCATAGCCTCTGGGGCAAGATGGAATTCACTTTGAACTAGGACTCTCTGTCACTTGGTAGTGGTGCACCTTTGATTTTGAGCCTTACTTTCCTCTCCTGTAAATAGGGATTATGGCCTTGTAGGTGGAGTGGGTTTCAATGAGATTGATTGCTGCGGTGACAGTATGAGGCAGAGCCCCGGAGGGGTGTAATAGGTGCTTAAGAAATGCTTTTTTCCTTGCTCTCACTTTCTTTTCTCCCTTTCTTCCTCCCTCCTTTCTCCTTCCTTCCTTCCTTCCTCCCCTCCCTCCCTCCCTTCCTTTCTTTCTCTTCCTTCCTTTCTTTCTTTCCTTCCTTCTTTCCTTCTTCCTTCCTTCCTTCCCTCCTTCCTTCCTTCCTCTTTTCTTCTCTCTTTATTTTCATTTATTTATTAATTTTTATGTCATCTCTTTCTCCCAGAAAGTGTGTTACATGAACACATTTAAATTGGCAGACATGTAAAAATTAACACGCAGATGAGACTCTCATTTCATGAATGTGTGCAAGACTGTGGATGGATGTGTTCGCACGTGTGAGCTTCTGGAGGGCATGCAGGTGCAAGTGTGGCAATATTCCTAGGATAATATCTTGCGTAGTACCTTCAAGACCACCTTTTTCTTTTCTTTTACTAAGCAAGCAAATCCATTAGGCAAGAACAACAGAAAAAAGTAGCAGACTGGTCTGAAAGTGCACTGGAGAAGAAAAACCCATTTTATTCTTATAAAATCTTTGATATTTGTGACACATATGATACTTGAAATTCAAAATACATAAGCAGTTGTCATTCTGAAAATATGCTATACACTGGGTTGTCTCAGTGAAACCCAAACCTCTATGAACTGTACAAAATATTACTATACATAAGGTGTGGTTAGTCAATAACCCATCAATTAATAGGTTGAAGATTCTGTTTGGCAAATTGGCATTCATTGAGTTGACCTCAAATCACCTTGTCTTCTCCCCTCCAACCTCCACTTGGCTGGGCTGCGTGTAGGGAAACTTGCTCTGTGTCCCAGGCTATGGCATTCTAGGGGGTCTTTTATCCAGCCTCTTCATTTTGGTTTTGGGAATAATAAAATGTATAATTGTGTTTTATTTATTTATGCTCAGAAAGCATAAAAACTATATGAAACTGAGGGAAATACTTTTAGTCATCATAAAATATGTGCAATTAAACACCATATCAAGAAACATTTCTGCGGGAATATTTTCACTTTAGAATGGACTTCTTAACTTTTCAGACTTTGAACCCACAGGGCTGGCAGTGGGGAGAAAGAATGTGCTGCAGACCTGCTGAAGGCTTGTGTTCAAATCCTGACTTTGCCACTTATGAGCTCTCTCATCTTAACCTTTCTAAGGTTTTTTATTTCTTTTATTTATTTATTTTTTTGGGGGGTATTTGAAAAATGGGAGTCATTATAACTACTCAACAGGGTCGTGGCAAATGACATTCTACAGCAGAGTTTGGCCTGGTTTTCTATTCCTGCCTTCTCTGGACCAGTGCTCTCAGGATGCAGGAATATTTCCCACATGGAGTTCTCCAGGTGTCTGAAGGAAGCTCTGTTCACTTTCCCAGATGGTCCCTTTTCCCGGGATGGTTTGCCCATTGTCCATGTGGCTCGGTCCCTTCATGTGCTGGTTGAAGAGACAGAAGTTGATAGCATGGGGGGGTTGGGGACATGGATGCCATCACCTGGAGAGAAAGAAGAAAAAAGGAGTCCGTAAGGTTTTATAGGCGAGATAAACACGACACCAGGCGAAGTGGGTACAAGGCAAGATTTATTAAAGGCACTCTCCCGCGAAGTTTCAGGGCTCAGGAGAAGGGGAGCCAGGAAAGTTGCCCCGGGATGAGGTGGGCACCCTCAGGAGAGGTTCCTCGACTCTGGAAAGGGGAGTGGGGGAAGTTGCACTGGGAGGGAGTTGGTGGGGGTCTTTTATCTGTTTCCTGCATAGTTATCGGGTTACCTATGGAGATGTGACCTGGGCATACATCCTTTTGGCGGGAGAGTCAAAGGTTAAGGAAAGGTGGGGGAGGAGGCTGGAAGATGGGACCCGTCATTTCTAATGTTCCTCCTGCACTCCCAGAGCCCACCGACCCAACAGAGCCTATAACAGAACACGTGGGAACAGCAGTGGTTAAGGGGCAGAGGGAGGGAGAAAGGCCAGCCAGGGGAGAGCAGGCATGGGAGTGCAGGAAAAAACAAAGTCAAAGGCCAGGCAGAGACATCCAGGATGTCCTCCTCTGGTTATCACCTGGGGCCTGACGAGATATTTCTTTTCTTGGCTGACAGAAACCAGGAGTACAGCATCTGCAGAGGAGTGCCATAGCCCTGGGGAGACTGTGGAGAAACTCAAGGGTGCAGAAGAGCAAGGTAAGCCCCACAGAGCCGCACCTAACTTTGTTCAAAATCCTCCAAATGCTCTTCCTTCTGCTCTAGCCAAGCTCAAGGGAGCAGGACAAGTAGAGTCAGTTCCACTGAAATGATGGCTCAACCAAGACTCAGACACAAATGCTTTTCTCAGCCGTTGCAGAGCTGGGATTTGAATCTAGGTGTCCTGAACCTCAGTCCTGAGCTCTTTGACTGGACTGGTTGTATCTTTCTGGAGATTTCTAAGCGTTTCCCGTTCCCAGGGAGCAAGGCAGCGCCTCCTGCTGGTATCTTGGCCATGCCAAAGGCATGGATGCAGGACTCTGCACTGTTTGTTTTTGTGAGAAAATACCCAGGCAAATGTGGTCCATTTTAACATTCTCATAGCCAGTCTCTTGATGATTTTTCGCCTTTACTCCTGGACTCACTGCCCCTTTCCCTGGTCACTTCTGCCAGGTAAGTGTGGGTCCTTTCCTCCCAGTGAGAAGAGACCACAGGCAGCCCAAGAAGCTGCATGCACTTCAGAGAACGGAGAAGACTCCTGCTCGCATATTGCTTTCAGTCGTCCTCGTCCTTGGTCACTTGTTCTCTTAGCATTTCGCCACTTTGTGTTCCTGCTGCCTTTCTGGTTTTTTAAAAAAAATTATTTAAATTCAAGTGAGTTAACATATAATGCCCTATTGGTTTCAGGAGTAGAATTTAGTGATTCATCACTTCCATACTATGCCCATCACTCATCACAAGTGCCCTCCTTAATGCCCATCACCCATCTACCCCAATACCCTGACGACCTCCCTCCAGCAGCCCTCAGTTTGTTTCCTATAGTTAAGTCTCTTATGATTTCTCTCCCTCTCTGTTTTTACCTTATTTTATTTTTCCTTCCCTTTCCCTATTTTCATCTGTTTTGTTTCCTCAGTTCCATATATGAATGAAATCATTTGGTATTTGTCTTTCTCTGACTTGTTTCACTTAGGATAATACACTCTAGTTCCATCCATGTCTTGGCAAATGGCAAGATTTCGTTCTTTTTGATGGCTGAAGCCTGTTGCCTTTATGTTAAGTGACCCTCACAAGGGGTGCGGAGTGGAGCCGTGCCAACACACAGGCGCCCCCCAGTGGTGCTGGTGGGAGGCACAGCCATGAGGCCCATGTCCCCAGGGGCTCCAGTGTGGGGAAGAAGAACCTGTGTTTCCCAAAGTTCCTGAGGCTGTAGGTAGTGGTGGTTTGGGGAGTGCTGGACACAGGGACTCTGTGAGAGTTTGGAGTGTGGAAGGATTTCATCACACTCAGAAGGAAACTTGGTTCTGAGTCCAAGCATCCCCGAGTTAACCCCAGGTGTAAGGTCCTCTGATGTGTTCAGTGTTGCGGGTCACGTTGTCTCCTAGTGCCATTCCCCTCCTTGTTTATGTGAAAGGAGCACTGCAGTCGTTCAGGCTTTTCAAGGAACTTTCTACTGAGAGGTCAGGGTTTGTAAACAACTGAAGAAGTGTGGCGAAGTGCTAGAAATCACATGGACGATCAGAAGTCCTGGAGGGAGAATCGCACTACTAGTCATTAGGGCAGTCTATACCCCTCTTTGACCCTGTCCCTTTACCTACCACTTGCTACTCTTCACAGATGACTATGTCAGAGACTCCTGCGAAAGCACAGTGAAATGCGTATGGCTTGAAAACAAGGGGGGGACACCTGGGTGGCTCAGTCGGTTAAGCCGCTGCCTTCGGCTCAGGTCATGATCCCGAGTCCCGCATCAGGACAAGGAGCCTGTTTCTCTCTCTGCCTCTGCCTGCTACTCTGCCTGCTTGTGCATGCTCTCTCTCACTCTCTGACAAATAAATAAACTCTTTAA
Source organism: Enhydra lutris kenyoni (assembly GCF_002288905.1). Lineage (NCBI taxonomy): Eukaryota > Metazoa > Chordata > Mammalia > Carnivora > Mustelidae > Enhydra > Enhydra lutris. The sequence continues at coordinate 31,743,095 of NW_019154100.1, read as the reverse complement.
AAAAAAAATAAAAAAGAAAACAAGGGAATGGTGACAATAAGAACAGATACTGACACTTACTGAATCATTCCTACAGGCTGGACACTGCTCTAAGCACCTTTCACGTCTTAAGTCATTTATTCTCACAACAGCCAGGTGAGGTACTGTGATCAGTCATGAGGAAACTGAGGCAGAGCCCAAAGTCAGATGGCCAGTGAGAGCAGGGCCAGAGTTGGACCCTGGCAATGGAGCTTGTGCTGTTCTTTGCAGTGTTTTACTGTATGACTGTGAGGACGGGTGGGATGAAAATGATGCAAAATGATTAGGGTGAAAATGACACTAAGAATCTAAAAATAAATCCTATCACTTTTGTTTATAGACTTTTATCACTCTATTTAAAAAATGAGACTAGCTTTGGGGTGCCTGGGTGGCTCAGCCATTAAGCAGCTGCCTTTGGCTCAGGTCATGATCCCAGTGTTCTGGGATCGAGCCCCACATGGGGCTCCATGCTCAGCAGGAAGCCTGCTTCTCCCTCTCGCTCTCCCATGCTTGTGTTCCCTCTCTTGCCGGTCTCTCTCTGTCAAATAAATAAATAAAATCTTAAAAAAAAAAATGAGACTAGTGTTAATGTTATCTCCTCCAGGAATTTGTGGGCTGGACTAATAGTGCCCATGCTGCATCCCCTCCCCCGCAACTTCCCTCTGTCTTGGCACCGTCTATGACTATTTGTCAATTCACTCGAGGGTCAGCAGGTGTAAACTGTGAGCTGCCTGAAGGCAGGGACCAGGGAAGGTGGACTGTGGGGTTTAGATGTTGGACCTCTGGGCACTCATACAAATTTCTTCCAATTTTTCTTTCCCTTCCTATTTCTTCGAGACAGCTGGATGTCCCTCCCATGTTCCCAGGAGAGGCCCTGTTGAGAGGTTTCAGGGGTCCATCTGGGTATCAGGGGTGGTGGTCTGTAGTCCTATAAGCAGCTGCCGATTTTAGGGCAAGTCATCTTCATGGCATCTGGGATTTTCTCCTTTATTTTGGTGCAGCAAGAAGCTGCAGGTGGTCAGTGCTAGGGGTCTGTGACAGTGCTGTGGAAGGGAACCACGGCTGCTAATGATACTTGGGGGTGGGGGAGAAGCTTGGGAAGTAGGTAAAGGCCCCCTCCCCCAGGGACGGAAACCTCAAGGGCAGCTCAAGGGCAGTTAACCTCAGGGACACAGTTCTGTATTCCAGGTGTGGGGCTGGGAAAGGAAGAGGCCTCTAACTAGCCCCAGTCTCCTCCCTGCTTAGTTAGTTCTTTGGATTTTGTTAAAAAGGAAGAAGTTGAAAAAGTAAGAATGAGTGGAAGGGCCCTTGATCAGATGGGAGTGTCTGGAACTTTACACCTTTCAGAAGAAGAAGAGAGGCAGCCTAGCATGGTGGATGGAGGCCTGGAGAGGAGTCCGATTGGCCCCCATTTACATCTCACATCCACCTTGCTGTGGCTGGCCTTCATGTGCGAGCTGGGAATCATTGTGAGGGCTAAAGGCAATGTGGACCGGAGAGGGTCAGGCACAGTGACCTCAACAATAGGAGCTGAAAATGAAGACAACTACTAGAAGGACTTGTTGGCTTTTCTCTTCCTTTTTGCAGTTTAATCACTGAATTACCACCTCATTTTCACCCTTTTCGACTTATTATTTCCAACACGAGTGCTTTTGCATTTCCAGTGCCCTTCAGTTTTCCTTGAGAGGCAATTTGGTTGTCACACATTCTTAGTTGATCCCATAACTGTGTGCTCAGTGCAGGCTACGTGTCAATGACAATGCTTTGTGGTTTGCAGGTTATCTTCAAAGTTGGAGAGAGAGAGTTAACGAAGCCAGGAGGCAACTCGTGGGAAAAGAAGAAACCCAATCACCTCCATTCTTCTAAATGCCCTTTGCTGTCTAGAGAGGTGTTTTGTAAAAAAAATTGGATTCCCAAATAGATGTGCAAGAATTTGTCACAATGGGAAAAAAATACCTTTTGGTAACTTAAATAGCTGACAAAAGCCTCTCAGCATAAATCATTAATACTCCCACCTGCTGCTAACTGTAGCTGCTTTTCTTTTCTCATGATAATAGAGACTGATTCTCTTGTAGAGTTTTGGGAGCAGCAACATAATCAACATCTGGAAAAATCTGCTTGTGACTCTAAGATTTCAGTCGTCTTGTCAAGGTAGAGATTTGTGCTTTCCCTACCCTTGAAGAATTTTTTTAAAATTCATGATCACAGTTTACAATTTCAACCATCCAGGTGCGTGATCTATGTCTTTGGGCATCAGCTTGCCTTGTTTGGTGAACAGGCCTGATATTTTATAAAGTACCAATGTAGAAGATGTTGCATTACTGACTATGTGGTAGCAGGATTTTTCCATTAGGTCCTGGTATGATGGAAGAATGAAATACCTTCTAAAAAGAGGAGCCAGGAGTTTTTGGGCAATGAACATGAATTCTTTTTTACCAATTCTTGTGGTAAAGATGGACCATCTTATCCTGGTCCATGGAGCATGCGGAGAGCATATCTTTGACTTAGAAGGCTGACATGTTCATTCCCATATTTCTGCTTGAAGCTACTGTTAGAACCAAAATACTCATGTATTCATTTAACCAGTATTAACTGCCTGCTAGGTGCTAGACGTTGTTCTAGGTGTTCGGAATGTATCAGCCAATGAAATAGACATTGACCTCATAAAGCTTAGGGATGGATCATTGATCTGGCTCAGGGTAATTTAGTTTAATATACATTTTATTTTATTATTATTTTTAAAGATTTACTTATTTATTTGAGAGAGAGAGAGAGAGAGAAGAAGAAGAGGGAGAGAGAGACTCCACAAGTGAACTCCCTGCTGAGTGCAGAGCCCAACATGCGGCCTGATCCCAGGATCCTGAGATCATGACCTGAGCCAAAACCAAAAGCTGGATGCTTAACCGAGTGACCCACCCAGGCACCCCTAATATACATTTCAAATTATAAAATGTTTTAAACATGAGAATACAGGAATTAATTTAGATATCCACATCTGTACTGACAACTGATTTTAAAATGTATATTTTTCTTTCTTTTGTAATTATGGGCATAGTATAACATTTAGAGGACACATCAAAGAAGAAACTATATTTCACTGATGTTCCTGGGTGGGAGGCTACCAAGGGTGCAGCCAGCCTGTGTACATATGAACTAGGTCAAGCCTGCGCTCACCAGCTCTGGGAAACCAAGTTACCTATGACCCCAGAACCAGAATATAATCACCAGTACCATTTTGGTGTGTTTTCGTCCTGTCTTTCCAAAGTATGTTTTTACCTAATTGCAACCATATTGCATCCTACTTTGCAGTTTTTTCTTTTTTCTTAATGTAGTTAATCTTTACTCTAACTGTGTTGGTCTGTCACATTTTCTCCAAAACACCAGCATCCTTATCATTAACAGCAGCAGAGTCCACATCCAGACACAAAAGTGGAGTGTGTGCGTGTGTGTGTGGCTAGCTGTGTATATCTGTGTGGGTACATGTTTGCTAGTGACAAAGAACATGTTTGCTATCCCGTTGGAGGTGAGTTACTAAGCTGGAAGAAAGTACGAGATGAATTTAGCTGCCAGTGAGCAACAGATGGAGGAGATCTATTATAAGTCATTTTGTACTTGTAGTACGAAATAGTTGGATCCAAATTGGTGAACCCATTTTGGTGTCGGAAATCCTCTTTTGGGCTGCCTGTCTGTTTTCTTTGGTTCCAGCATTCCTGGCGCTCTTGATAATTCTGTTGCCAAGGTTGCCACTGAGAGGAGTTACTTTCTCCAGGGATTTCAGAACTGCAGTGAGACACTCTTAACTCCATAACACATTCTTGTTATTGGAGGTCTTGAAATGAGATGTATGCATAGAGTCCTTAGAACAGAGCCTGGCGCATGGTGGCCTGAGCCATGTTAGACCCCTAAGAAACTGTGCTCCCTTATCCACGTCCAAGTGCATATGGGAGCAGATTCTACCTATAACAGGTTGTCATTTGGGACCTATTGCTGTGCAAGTTGTTACCTTGGATGCTCTGTATTTATTCTAATCCCCTATTCCCCTGAGCCTCATCAAGCATGTTTGATGTGGCAAATTTTGCTGGCCTACTAAGGATCATTCAGCAACTCTCTGTTATTCCTCTTGCCTCTTAACATACTGGCATTTTTCTGTTTTTATATATTTAGGTTTTCTAGTTACAGAAAGAAAAAGTCATATGTCACAAGAATCATGTCATTTTTAACTACTAAATGAATTATAATTTTGGCTTGCTTTCTAAAGTCGGGGCTATAACATACTATTAGAACTGTTTGTTCTCTTAAACCTTCTCTAAATGATAATACCAGCAACAGAACACATGAAAAAGAGGTGTTTTTTCTGGGGCAAAACTTTAATTTATATGGTGGTGGTGGGCTTAGGTGCTTTGGTCAAGTGAGCCTCGTCTTTATTTTTTTTTTTGAAAGATTTTATTTATTTATTTGACAGACAGAGATCACAAGTAGGCAGAGAGGCAGGCAGAGAGAGAGGGAAGCAGGCTCCCCACTGAGCAGAGAGCCTGATCCTGGGACCCTGGGATCATGACCTGAGCCGAAGGCAGAGGCTTTAACCCACTGAGCCACCCAGGCGCCCCAAGTGAGCCTGGTCTTAAGATTGAAATGTTATAACTCTCATTTGGGGGCAGATTTTTTTCCCTCAGCCCTAGCACAGGGGTATAAACTGTGTTAGCACCTGGTGACTTGGATATCAAATTTGGTCAAAACAGTGATAAGGATAGGGTTTCAAAGGATTCATGTTTACCAAACCCTCTTTTCTTTCTTAATTTCATTTCTCAGATACCCTCTTACATGTTGGTGGGGCCATATGACTGATTTTTGGCTAATGGAACGTGGGAGGAAGGGATATGTGTTTCTTTCAGGCCTAGTCCCTTAAATTCTTCTTCATGGTTTTCCGTCTTTTTCTCTCTCTTCATCTGTCAGCTAGATGTGGGGCATCCATTGGAGGACCCTGGGGACCTAGGGGTCAGTGGAGTGACCCGGTGGAAGGAGTCTGGGCCCCTGAATCAGTCCACAGTTACACACCTTCCCTACTCACTGTTGGGCTTTGTAATGAGCAAGAAATGAATCTTTATTATGGTGCCGGGCCACTGAGACTTTGGATATTTGTTACAGAGATTAGCTATGCAAACTAATTCAGGATGTGGCACATAGTAGGCACTATATATATATATATATATATGTCATATATATATAATAGTCATATAAATGACTATTATATATATTTATATACATGATTATTATTATTATTATTATTTTTCTTATGGGCCTCCTAGAAGCAAGAGAATGTCAGAACCCTCTCAAGGAAGTCTGAAATGAGAAGAGTTGATAGGGAGTATCTAAGTGAAGCCCTTGAGAGAAAGTGAAGAATCAAGAAGGAAACCCAAATACAGGTGGGGTTTGCAATGGAAGACATGACCTTGAGTCAGGAGCCAGATGGAACCATCATGATGGAAACAGGTTGGAGTCGGACGCCAGATGGAAACATCATGATGGAAATAGGTTGGAAATAGACCAGGAATGTTTGGGATGAATATTGCAAACCAGTAGTGGTTTTTATCCCTGGCTTCTCACTAGAATCATCTAGTGAGCTTTTAAAAAATACCAGTGCTTAGACTTCCCATCCAAGACCAGTGAATCAGAATCTGTTTTGGTGAATCTTGGTGTCTGTATGATTTCTAGTTCCAAGGTGATTTCAGCATGCTATTGTCATGAAGAACCACTGTTTTAAGTGGCATTGAAGTGTCTGTGTTTTGCCTTTGTTGAGCAGTGGCAGTGGGTACCGACTAATCTTATAGCACACTAAATAAAGGTCAGAGGTAGTTGCAGCCAGAAGAAACTATGGCTCAAACACACCATTGCCCAAGATATCTATAACTATTTTTCTGGCAGAGATATAGAAGGTCAGCCCATGGGTTTGCCATGGTGTCTTTGAGTTCCATTGGGTCTGGGTGCTCTGGTCAGGAGACCAGACTTTGTCCCCATTCCATAGTTGTCATGAGCCATGTTCATGCTGTCCTGGGGAGTGATGGAGCTTCATGCCTATGAGCCTGGCTTTGTGTAGAGACAAAACAGCATGGAGTCAGTGGCCACTGTGGACCATGGGGCATAGTGACTGCTAGTAAAATATTATGCTTTTAAGGGTGTGGACAATCACTTTCCTGAGCCACAAGGCATCTCTTTCCAGCAGCTGGAAAAAGATACTGGAGAGCCATTAAGGGAGCTCTCCAGAGTGAAGAGGATTGTTCAGCCAGAGAAGGAAGAGTGTGAGGAGATAAGAACTTCCAGGATGAGGGGTTTCCTGGTTACATGACAGTAAATGAATTAGCCAGAAAGCTGGGAAACAAATCAGGAGCAAGCTGTGTCCTGGATGCCCGGGAGCAAGAAGACATCTTAAGGAGGCAGCTGTGGTCCACTGAGTTAATGCTGCCCGGAGACCTAGAAGATGGGGGCCATAGCACGTCTACTAAATGCCCAGGTGTGCTAATGTGCAGCTGACGGAAGTGTCGTGTAATGGGGAGGCCACTGGACGCTGGCGTGTGTACATGGGTGGAGAGTAACTGAGCATCTCCTCAGGTGCTGTCTGAACCATGCCTTGTCTCCGCTCCGGACTCCAGCTCTGAGGAGCCCTGCGAGTGTCCGCAGCTCAGCCGAGTGATAGAGGCCTGGAACCTATGGCTCCATTGCTCCTGGCGAGACTGATTCTCTGGAGCTTGGACCCAGGGGTGAGAGGACCCTAAGCCTTGTCTCTCTTGCCTCCAAGTATGGATTATCTCAAACACTATATGTAAAAAACAAGCACAGAAGGGATCTAGTGTACTAGTGATGAGGATAATGTTAAAAAATTTTTACTGAAAGTTTACCATGACTCAGGTTCAGGGTAAGTCTTTTTTTAAAAAGATTTATTTATTTATTTTGGAGAGAGAGAGAAAGAGTGCAGGAGGGGCAGAGGAAGAGGGAGAGAGGGAGAATCGTAAGCAGACTCCCTTGCTTAGTGTAAAGCCCTAGGAGTGACTCAGTCTCAGGGCTCCGAGTTCATGACCTGAGCCAAAATCAAGAGTTGCATGTTTAACAGAATGAGCCATCCAGGTGATCCTCAGAGTAAGTCTTTAACATAAATTATCATATTATAAATCACCTATTCCCTATGAGATAAGTATTATGTCTCCATTTTACGGACTCAGTGTGGCTAAGCAATTTGTTCAAGGTCACACAGTTAGCAAGTAGAGGAGCTTTTGCTTTAGTTTATTAATTTTAAATGTTGCTAACCTGTTCATTATGGAGCTGTGTTTTGAACTGGCTCTGAATCTCATCATAGAGGAAGATAGAGGAATGGCAGAGGGAGGGAATGCCTGCGAATGAGTCTCTACCCCCATCATGTCACCTCTTGGCATGAAACATTGCATATTACATCTGTGTTCACTCTTTAATTCGTTAAATCTAGTGAGGGCCTACTCTGGGCCTGGGCTGGGCCCAGAGTAGGCCCTCACTACTGGGCGTGGGATGGGCGTGGGATGGGCGTGGGATGGAAGATCCAACCCTGCTACCAGCAGCTCGTATCCTCACGGGATGACCAGTGTGTAAAAAAGCAGTATGAGTGCAGCGTGATGGTTCTAGGGATGGACATGCAGAATGGGGTCCTGGGGAGGCTCTGGGGACCGGCCACTCCCAGAGTGGCCACCTCCCTCCAGGAAGGACAGGCAAGAAATGCTTTCTGGAGGACCTAGGACATCAGTGGAGACTTAAAGTTTAAGGAGGAGGTTTCTAGGCAAACCAAGTGGTCCGAGGGGAAAGAATATCTCAGGCTTGTATTCTGGATTATGTCAAATATATTCAAGACAGTCTTTTATGTCACTCTCATTCTCAAAATCTCCAGACTACAAAGGCTATTGGAAAGATTTCCCCAAATTCTTGTTGCAAAAACAAAATTGAATTTACTCTAATTTGCTACTTAATACTTTTTGACACTGAAGAATTTTTTGACACTGAAGGCAGGTACTGAAAAATAGTCACTTTCACAACTGGACTAATAACATATAAAACTAGAAAAAAGAGTAGACAGGGGGTTGTCCTTATCACAAAGCAAAATTGCCTTGTTGTGCAAATAGAATTTTGTCATCTCCATCAGGGCCTTCCAGGTGTCTTTCCGGTATGTTTCTTGGACCCTCAAAGATATAGGCACTTTCCTTTTTTTCTCCTGTTTACATAGATGGTCTCTGCCATCCCTGGGCCTAATTCATATGAGAAATAAAGAATGGGCCCTAGGGAAGCAATAGGGTAGAAGCAAAATGAAACTGAGAGGGGTGTTAGTGACAGCTGAAGAGGACTTGCCTCCCTACATGCAGACTTTGTGAGGCTGCTCTCTCATTCGGATGCTCTGTTCCTGAGACCGTCTGGAACTTATTTTTCACGTAAAGTCCTCAAAGCCAGGGACCACTTCTTGGTTAGCATAATGCCCAACACATAGTTGGCATTCAATAATGATTGATTGGTTCCTCCTTTTCTCTGTTCATTTCTTCTTCCTCTGTGTTCTGCTTTGAAGGAAGTATGTTTGGTGGACTAGTGAGCACTGCTGGTTGCAAGCAAGAAAAACTCCCTTATGCTGGGTCATTCACAAAAAGGGAATATAGTATGAGGTATTTTATACCTCATAGGGAGGTATAAAAGGTATAAAAGGGAATATAGTATGAGGGCGGGCGTATTATGGAACTTGGGAGGGGCTGATTTTCAGATACTGGCTGGAATGGGTCTTGAGTGTCCTGAAATTAACCATCTTCCTTCCTTCCTTCCTCTCTCCCTCCCTTCTTTCCTTCCTTTCCTCCTTTCCTTCTTTAAAGATTTTATTTATTTATTTGAGAGAGAGAGAGAGAGTGAGTGAGTTAGTTCTTGTGGGCACGTGTGTGTGGGGAGGGGCAGAGGGGAAAGAGAGGGATAAGGGCCCTGTGTCATTCCCACAATCCTGAGATCATGACCGGACCCAAAATGAAGAGTCAGATACTTAACCGGCTGAGCCACACAGGCACCCTTGGAATGTGCTGGAACTTTCTTTTCACCTCTAATAATTACTGTTCCCAGCAAATATACTCATTAGCTCCATCTAGATCTTACCAATTACAGCCCGAGGAACAGGATTGCAGTTCAGAAACTTCATTGCCTGCAGCTGTTTCTGTGATCATGTGAAGGTGAGGGGGGCCTCTCCCAGAATTTGGAATAGCTGTCAGACAGCTCAGTGGGTGTTCATGAGGGGTATTGGGGCAACTTGGGTTTACAATTCTTCGACCATTGGCTGTTGGGAGAATTCCAAATGGTAGACAGCTTCCTACCTGAGAATGGTTGAAATGTATTAACAAAATGTTGAAGAGCTGTCTTTTCTTTGGTGTGACAGATAAAAAGTTATTTTCCTGGAAAGCTGACTTTTTGATAACATATGCTACATGCAGTGTCTCATCTTTTTCTAGACATTTTGACCAAGGAACAATAAATACATGTTATTGGCACTCTTTCTCATGAAAACCCCTGCACAGCGAGTTTCCAAGGACATGAGAGTAGTACCTGTGTCAAAGGGGTATCCTACCAGATTTTTACTATTTCCTATGTAGTTGTTACATTTTGAAGGACATGATTTCATCCATGAGCCATGAGCTGATTTAGGTACTGAGTTATTAAGATGAAGTAGGGTCATGCATTACCTCTTGGGAGAGATTTATCTTAATATAATTAATATTGGCCAAATACTGGATCAAGCTATGAATGTGTGTATTGTTTTTTCCTTCCTTCCCTCATGACACATTTGTTGCTGTACCTTCCTTGTTAGAATCCACTCTAGTAGTTTAAAAAAAAGATACTTCCTTTCCAAACTTATTTTATTTTATTTTAGATTTAAATTTTATTTTATTTGAGAAAGAGTCTGCATGTGCACAAGCAGGGGGAGAAGTAGAGGGAGAGAGACAAGCGGACTTGCTGCTGAGCAGGGAGCCCCATGTGGCGCTCTATCCCAGGATCCTGAGATCATGACCTGAGCCTAAGGCAGACCCTTAACTGATTGAGCCACCCAGGTGTCTCCCCTCAATTTATTTTAAAATAAATGTAGTAAAACTAGAAGTTATCCAAGTCCAGACAGGTGTAGGATATTTACTACTAAGAGCAAACATTTTCTGTAAAGGGTCAGATAGTAAATATTTTTGGTTTTGCAGGCCATACAGTCTTGGGCACAACTATTCAACTCTGCCTTTTGTTTTAAAAGCAAGCCATAGACAATATGTAAGTAAAAGGGTGTGTCAATGTTCTAACACTGAAATTTGAACTTCATATAGTTTTAACATGTCGGAAGACTTGGTCTTCTTTTGAATTTTTTTCGCTCACTTAAAAATGTGAGAGCCATTCCTCGCATGAAGACCACATAAACAGGTGACAGGTTGGATTTGTCCTGGTGGCCTTAGTCGGTCAACCCCTGCTCTGACAAAGGTTGCAGCATCCATACATCTGCTTAGCTGTTTGGTTTAGTTTTCTTACCTCATAAGCATTCTTGACTGAGCATTTCTTTTTTTTTTTTTTAAAGATTTTATTTATTTATTTGACAGAGAGAGATCCCAGTAGACAGAGGCAGGCAGAGAGAGAGAGAGAGAGAGAGAGAAGCAGGCTCCCTGCTGAGCAGAGAGCCCGATGCGGGACTCAATCCCAGGACCCTGGGATCATGACCTGAGCCGAAGGCAGTGGCTTAACCCACTGAGCCACCCAGGCGCCCTTGACTGAGCATTTCTGAGCAAGCAAGTGAAAGCAATGCTTCTTTTGATCTTAGTCTCAAGCTCATTCTTTCTTGGCTTATGTAATGTGAGCACTCGACTTCACTTGGTTTGTTGTGAGAGCTCCACACTGAGAAGGCTGCTTTGAGACTTTGCACTTGAAGCAATGCATTTAGTGGTTCTGTAGGTGTGCAATCTCTAAAACCAGGGAGAGAGGTAATGATTCTGGGGAGAAGCAGTTTAAAGACAGTTCTAATTGTTCAGGCAAGTTATTTTTACCAGTCTTTAGGGGACAGATAAATGATCACGTTGTTATTATTTTTATAGATTTTATTTCAAAAAGCTTTTCTGCTAAGAGTGATTAAATACCAAGTTTTAATTTCGCTCACTCAAGGAAAAATTTCCATTGCATTAGGGTTTTCTTTTCTCTTGATAATTTACTATAGGAGACTATCACACAGGGCTTTCAGGCTCCTCACTCCAGGATTTTCAGTGACACAAAAGAAGGCAGGTGCTTCTGCTAAAGGTTTGGGAAAGTGCGAGAAATACAGGGGAATGGGAACTATTGGAAACTCCTTTTCGTTACTTAATTAAAAAATATATCTAATATTTTAGGTAATATACATAAAAATGTTATATGTAAAATTTTCCTTATTTACAAAATTAATGGTGATAGCCATAACTAAAATATATTGTTGTCATGGAGAAGAAATTTCCAGTGTCTACGTAATGAAAGTTGGGAGCCACCTGGCAATTGTAGTAACTGAATGCCCACTGTATGTCTGGGTTTCATCCTCTCACTTAATCCTCAGGATAAGATGAGGAAAGCAAGACTCATGAAGGTCTAGCATCGTTCTCATGGTCGCATAGCTGGTAGATGGTGGAATCAGATTTCAGACCCAAGTCTGTCTGTCTATAGATCCCTTTTGAGGCTTTCATGCTGTAACCATTTCTGGTCTCAAGGAGTATCTTAGAGTCGAAGCAACCCCTGGTTTCCAAGCTGAGATGTGTCATTATGTGTGACATGAGGTCCTTGTCACCTGTTGCCTTGTGGATCAATTAATCTTGCTATTGATCTAAGGATACTATCAATATGAATGTGGGTCTAGGTATCTAGGTCTTTCCTGAGATAATTTATAACTGAAGTTCCAAGACATCTGACATAAAGAAAGAAACACCTATGTCTCTGAAAGTATATGGTTAATTGAAAGAGATTCAGTTCCCTGAGACATTCATTAACCCGGGGGCTTGAGAGTTTTATGAGTCACCTGAAATTGTGTGTAGAACACTGCACATGTGTGTAGATGTGCCTTTTTTTGGAGAGGGTTTCTAATTTTAATTAGGTTCTGAAGACATGTGGACCCACTGCTCCCTCAACTCAACTGGAACCAATTAGGAACAAACCTGATTGACTCTCTAAATATACTTGATTGACTCTCTGATGGATAAGTGTTTATTAATTGTGTCAAATCCCATCACAGCAAATGAAGTTAAATTAATTGTAGTCTCCCAATAGTTTGAGCATAGCACTGTCATTCTACATGTGACACTGGGTGGACTCCACCGAGGGACTGGGCTCTGGTCTATTCACATGAGCTCCCTAGTCCCTGACATAGAACAGTGCAACTCTAAATCCTCAGTAACTGTTAGCTGGTCATTTCAGGTACTGGAAGGGCCAGTGATCGGTGTCAGAAAGTGATACTATGTCTAACGCTGCAACTTTCTATCTGTAGGACCTTAATCAAGCCCCTCTGAGGCTCAGTTTCCTCATCCTGTAGCAAGAGGGTTAGCTAGCTGTAGGACTGGTAAAATCTCTTACCTCCCTAAATACCAGGAGTTAATTATTTGGCAAAGCCATACTGGAGAGAGCTGGGACGTGCCCTGAGGAATGGGCTAGAACACTGTTGTAAATCGAATACGTTCGAGCCTCTGTGTGAAAGCACGTGGCCACAAATATGGGTTGCTTTGATAATCATCTCTAGTGAGGGACTGCTGAGCAGTAATCTCCTGGGGCTCCCGGCTAGTTGAGGGGACATCTGCTGGGAGGAAGTGGGCGTGGCGATTTCCCTGACTTCCTTGTTTGGAGTAAACTTTGGCAGCATCTGACCGGCTTAGATGTTTGCTTTTCCATCTGTTGATGTGCTTTTTGGGAGCTCTGCTGCCTGCCAGAGAAAACGTCTAGAAGAAGCACGACGCCAGATCTGAGCCATTCCCTTGAGTCCCCAAACCCCACCAGCCCCCAGAGAGGGGAAGGCGAAGTTGAGAGAGAAAACAGGCGAGCGCGCTGGCTTCGGCGCTCACAGAGAGTAGGGTGGAAAAGACAGGGATTTCCGCACCTGCTCAGCCCCCGTCCCCACGCTGGGGCGCGCGTCGCCTCCCTTTCCTAGCGCTCCACGCGCCCTATCTGGAACTTGGCACCGGGGATGGGGCAGTGGCGCCGCGCGCTGATCGCGCGGTGCGTCTAAAGCCTGGGCGGACTTGCAGCCCCAGCGCCCGCACCCGACGCTTCGGGCTTGCAGGGGGCAGGCGGCGGGGCTGCGGGGACCGTGCGCAGCGCGGCCGGGGGAGGGGACATCGCCGAGCGCGGGGCGCGGGCGCGGGGTTGCGCGCTGCGCCGCGGGGAAGCCCGGGACGCCGCCCGCCGGCCGAGCCATGACGGACACCAGCAACAGGAAAGAGGGCTTCAAAAAATGCCGGAGCGCTACTTTCAGCATCGATGGCTACAGCTTCACCATCGGTGAGAACTTTGTACCCTCTGTCCGACTCCTGGCTCCTTTCCCCTGGCTGCGAGGGTCCTTCCTAAGTGGGGGCGGGAGGTGGTCAGGGGTCCGGCAGGGCCCCGGGGCTCTCGCGAGGGGAGCCCTGGGGAGCGGTGACGGGGCCAGGGAGCCGCGTGAGTGGGGGGTCGCCGCGCCCGGGCCTGTCCCCGCGGTGCCGCTCCCACCGCTCTGAGCCGGCAGCCTGCTGGAGCTGGTTTTCAGGGTTACCCTTTTCTGAACAGCTCCATTTCCTTGCTGCGACTTTAGCAACGTAAATCAGAGAGGAGAGATAGAGACAGGGATGGAGGCAGAGAAATGGAGAGATGGATCTAGAAATACTGAAAGAGGGAAGTCAGAGAGTGACAGAAAGACGTGGACACCATAGAAACTGAGACAGAGATACACAGAGACATTATGGAAACACCTAGATAATCAGGTCAGAAACAGAGACAGAGACTAATAGAATGACAGAGACGTGGGGATAGTGACAGAAACAAGAGATGCAGAAGCTGAAAGAGACAGACGCACAGAGATTGAGTCAGAGACAGACTGAAGGACGGTTTTTACAAAAGTTTAAAGGAGGAGAAAGGGGCACAGAGAAAGGCAGGTGAGGGAAGTAAGGATGTATGTAAGAAGGTAGGGAGAGGGAGAGGAAGAGGAAGAGAGAACCAGTTAGACAGGCACGGAATCCAGGCAGGGAGGGATGGATCATGTTACCGAAATGTTTGAGCAAAAGGGGTCCCCTGTCCTCTGGACTCGCTGTGGCTCTCTGTTTTCTTCGCTTCTGAAACCTGTTACCAAGAGGAGTCCCAGAGGGGCTATTAGAGGTAGCAGGACTAGCGGGCTGACCCTCTTGACCCTGAATTTCAAGAGAACAGTTCTGGATGCTTTCACTACTGGTCCCATGCTGTGCACTGTTTTGAAAGAACTGGCCAGAGATTGGCCCCTCATCTTCCCAGGAGGTGGACAAAACCAGGGAGGCTTCCTTTCTGGAATGTCAGAGTTTGTAGAAACAGGGCAAAGCCAGGTGCCAAGGAGCTACTCCAGCATTTCTACTTCTGGGTATGCGCTGGTCACTATGGCTTTAAATCTGAACTTAACCCTCAAACCTTTGAAAATGAGGTGGTATGTTGATTTGCTTTTTGGTGGGCTGCCTCTGCTTGCCATTGCAGCAGGAAATTGCCAGGGGCAAGAAGGTACCAATGGAGAGGAGCTCATTTTTGGAATACTTTGTTCCTTTTAATGAAGTGGCCCAAGATTTCTGGGCCATGGACTGAACACGTTCCTTTCAGAGTTAACTCTGAACTCTTTAGCCTGCTTCCCAAGCCTCCCCATTCTGGCTTGAGCTAGGGTTTCCTGCCTCAACTGTCACTTCAAACGTGTATCTTCCCCACACTCATCATTACTTGTCTTTACCCAGATCCCAGCCCTCAGAGCCTTTGCTCTGTTCAGCCAGGAATGCCATTTCCCTAACTCGGCTTTGAGAAATCTCATCTATCCTGTCTCTCACTGGCCACCTCCTGTGCTGTCCTTCCCCATCAGAAAGAAGTTGCCCCTCTGCACTCCCTTGGCCTCATTGTTCTTTGTGAGAGCTCACACACTGTCCTGAGTTACTTATTTAGGTGCCTATGAAACTATGTCTAATTTATCTTTCACCCTCTAATGGTGATGGTGACTGCTTGGGAGTTTTTGTGAAAATGAACTTAACCTTGCCAAGGTCAAAGGGATTCATTAACAGGCAATTGTCATGTTAATGTTAGTTTTCTTGAATCTGGTAAGAAACCTTCTAAAAGTGATTTTTAAAGCTTTACTTGGTAGTTCCCTCTGAGATCTTCTAAAACGTGTGGCTTCTAAAACCCAGGTTTCTAGTGTGGTCCTTCTCCTCCTAACCCCTTTCGTCCTTTTGCTCAGGTCTTCAGAAGGAGAAATGATTTGGCACATTGGTATGGCCTGCAAGTTATAAGGGACCTCAAAAGTGAGCAGGTCACTTCCTGGTGAGAGAGCTGCCAACTTATTTCAGATCTTTGGACATTTATTCAGTTATTCCTTTCCATCTGTCCTCCTTCCCTCCTTCTTCCGAAAAGTGCTTACTGAATTTTACTATATTAAAAGATACAATTTAGTACAACACCTGGCACATGGTGCTCCTTCAATAAGTGGCAATTGTCATTATTCAAGGCCCTAAGTTAATATCTTGGGAGTAGTTGATGAAGATAAATCAGACTTAGAACCTGGTATTCAAGGAATTCGTACTCTTGAGGTGATGTGATCTGTCCATATATGACTTTTTACTACGTAGAAACTTGTATGTGACTTTAGAGATATTTTAGAACTTTTAGGCCAATATAGACATTTGAGAAAACACAGATAATCAAAAAGGAAGAAGAAAATCACTTGGGATTTTATCAGCAAATGCTAAAAATTATTAATGTATCTTTATATACTCCCAGTACTTTTTGGTGTATATACTTTTTAAAACAAAATGCAATGATAATATTTGGTAATCTATTTAACATCTTATGAGCTTTGCTTCATGTTATATGTAAATCATTTGTTTAATCAATCTCCTATTGTTGGTTATTTAGTGTCTTTTGATTTTTTTTCATTTTTCATAATAATGAAAAAGGACTAAATCTTAGAGAACATCCATAAATACTTTTGAGAATACATTTTAGAAGTATAATTGCTTGGTCCAAGACTATGTATATTTTTAGGGATTTAAAAAAATACATTTATTGCTCAACTAACCTCTGGAAATACCTGCTTACACTCCTACCAGCAGTTTATCAAGCTGCTCATAGACTCTCATGAGTATCAGACACTTAAATTTCAAAAGAAGTTGCTGGTTTGAGAGTTGGACAGGAGTATCTCAATTCCATGTTATTTCACTTCTTTTGTAAAATTGTATTTTTATTTCCTTTGTCTATATGTTTTTCTTCTGAGTTATTTATCATTCATTTTAATTTGCAGATACTTTTAATTTATAGTGTATAATACATGTTAATTATACATATAATTAATATATTAATGATAGATAGTATGTAAGTAATGATATAACATACAATTACTGTATATCAATCAATCAATCACGTAATGATATAATTAATATATATCAGTAATATACATTATACACGCACATGTCATTTTTTCTTTTAAGTTGGCTGGGCATGGAGCCCAAGATGGGGCTTGAACTCATGACCCTGAGATCAAGACCTGAGCTGAGATCAAGAGTCAGACACATAACTGACTAGTCATCCAGGTGCCCCAATGCATACATATGTGTTTCTGTGTGTGTATATATATACACCTATATACATATCCAGGTGATCCTTGAACAACATAGTTTTGAACTGCACTAGTCCACTTATACATGGATTTTTTCCCAGTAAATACAGTTCAGTACTGTAAAATATATTTTCTCTTCCTTATGATTTTTCTGATAACATTTTCTTTTCTCTAGCTTACTTTATTGTTAAGACTATATTATATTGTACATATAACATACAAAATGTAAGTTAATCAACTGTTTATCCTATCAGTAAAGCTTTCAGTCAACAGTAGGCTATTACTAGTTAAGTTTTTAGGGAATCCAAGTTATATGTGGATTTTCAGTTGTGTGGTACATTGATACCTCTAACCTCCACATATTCAAGGGCCTTTCTCCCCACTTCCTCTCTTTATGTGTGTGTGTGTGTGTGTGTGTGTGTGTGTGTGTGTGTGTGTGTATACACACATAACTTGTGAGTGCCATATCATGTATATTACAAATATTTTTTTCAGGTAGGAGGACTCATATTCCTGCAACATCAGTATGTGGCAGTTAAGACTTGCTTTGAAACATACAGATATCTTGTAGTCCACACTCATGGTTGCCAGTGTTAGGGAGAAAAAATTTTTCTCTACCATTTAAGATTCTTCTAGCCGAACTAAGAATCAAACTGACATGAGACAGATGAACAGAAGAAAATAAAATTTAATTATGCACATACTGGGAATCCATACAGACATGAGATTCCAAAGATAGTCAGACAAAATGAGGTATATATGTCATCCTGAACTGAGGAGAAGGAGGTAGGGTCTGAAACTTCAAAGGGAAAGAAAGCAATTCACAAGAAGATGGGAAAGAGTAAAGGTTTTCCAAACAGATGTTTGCTGGGCCATTCGCAAACAATGGGGCATAGAGAGGAATTTTAACAAACAGACTTTGCTAAGTTCCTCTCTGTCTATCATCCCTAGTTCATATAATACTGTAGTTATCTCTGGCTCTCTTCCTGGAGCAGGTCCTCTAAATTCTTTTATGTAGGGAGAAGGTCAAAGTTTCTTTCTAAGTCTTTTGGGCCTTGATTGTTTTCAGCTCAAAATAATCTGCATGCAAAAGTAGCTCATTTTGGGGGTGATCTGCCTTGGCCCCTACACCAACTAGTCACATGGTTTCTGCAGGGTGGAGTAAGTAGACAGCCCCTCTCTCACCATGTGAGAGAAGATTCTTGATGAGATCCTGGTGGCTCCCAGATTGTTTCTTTTCAAAAGTGTCTGACATTGTCTTTGGGAACCACCTCTTGTTCTAGTCTAAATTAATAAATGCAGAATTTCTAGGTCAAGGGACTTTACTAAAAGAATTCATGTTATGGTACTGGCAACTCAAAAGATTCTTACTAGGGGAAGCTGATGAGGACAGTGGAGGTCTTAGGAGTTCTGTAGGAGGGGAAATGTGACCCACCCTGTGACAAGGTCAAGAATAAAATTTGGGGCACCTGGGTGGCTCAGTGGGTTGGGCCTCTGCCTTCGGCTCAGGTCGGGTCATGGTCTCAGTGTCCTGGGGTCGAGTCCCGCATCGGGCTCTCGGCTTGGCGGAGAGCCTGCTTCCCTCTCTTTCTCTGTCTGCCTCTCTGCCTACTTGTGATTTCTCTCTCTGTGTGTCAAGTAAATGAATAAAATCTTAAAAAAAAAGAATAAAATTTGGAGGGCTACTGACAAAACTCTCTGTTGAATGGACATTTCTGCTCTAAGGGGAGGCATAGACTTCTGGTTCAGACTGGCAGGGAGAAGGCTTCATCTGTGGTTCTCCATGGGGGTGGTATACCCTAGGGGGTGTTGGAATAATATGGTGTGCTTTTGGTAGTTCCATGGAGGGCGGCTGTGGACAAGCTCTAGAGACAGTGAGCAGAGTGCAGAGGAGTTCAGTGTTTTACAGAGTGAGGTACAGGTCTTCACAATGGGGAATTTCCCTAAACACCAACAACACCCCCATGGAGAAAAACTATGAGAATTCCCTCTGACATGGAAGCCTGGGGCTCTTAAACAAGCCTTTTCCCTGGCTTTGGGACCTTTGGGACATTAATGGTCAAGGCTGCAGTGAGAACAGGTGCTGCCATATATCAAGTGTAGCTGTGCGGTTTGGACCAGGCTCTGATCTAGGTGCTTTACTCAGCTCATTTGATCACTTTTTGTAATTCTGGAAGTTATCTGTTATGACCCCATTTTAGGAGAAGAAACCCCTGAGAGACTCTGAGAGGGATAATTTGCTGGAAGTCACAAGCTAGGAAGTAGCGGAGTTGGGTTCAAACCACATCTGCTGTGACCCCTCAGCCCAGGGTTTGCCCCACACCATTCTGCCTACACCTTGGAACCAGCCTGTCATCCTGATGAAGAGAGACCAGGGAATTTGCCATGTCTGCTGGACCAGCCCAGGCTGAGGCAAAACCAGCAAGTGTTGGAGCATTGTCACAGGTGGGGCAGGGCTGCTCCTGGGGGGAATATCAGGTTGAAGAAACAGGTGTTGTTAATCTGCTTCCCACCAGGGTTCCTCTTCAGCCTCATCATTCTGTATGTCATGATGCAAATGTTCTTATGTCCTCTTTATATAATTTTCTCAGGTCATGAAATCAGATGTGCAATCAAGTGGTCTTGGAAATAAGACTATAAAGTTAAACATGTGCTATCCCAGAAAGCCCCAACTGTCATCCAGTATTCGTGCTTTGAGAGTTCCATCCCTAGGAAACCATTGAATTTTCAACTGTAGCAAGTGATTATAATGATTAGTATTAATTCAAGCTGTATGTTGAAGTTCAAGTGTAATTTGACTCTGGTGAGGTACTTGTGAACTAACATTTGAGTATGGAACAAATGGGTGTGGGGGGAGTGCAGTATTCGTGTTTTCCAGAGGAACTCTCCTGGTCTTTTGGAGCTTGGATATCTATTTGGGTTTTATTAAGGACATGCACAGATTTTTACGTTTCCCATGAGGCTGCCTAAAATATAAGCACACAGCCTTCCCCACAAAGTGAGGTATGTCTGCAAAAAACAAAAGCACTTTTTTTTTTTTTTTTTTAAAGCTACCTGAGTGGGCCTCGATTAGTCTCTTTTGGTACTCCTTACCACTTACTCTACAGATGAGAAAATGGGGCTCCAGGAGGGCCCTCACTTCCTTTTTCCCCTCAGTGATGACCTCTAGGGTGTTATAAGAAAATGGGTGAAGCCATGGGCTGGGAGGATGTGAAGTTGGTGGGGTATATGGCAAAGAAGCTGCTTCCTTCAAAAATAAATCTGGTGGTGTGGAAAATTCTAGGCCTGTACTGAAGTGGTGTTGCTAACAGAGGGATGTGTTTCCTGTAGCAACTGCCGCTGGATCCCTTGCCCCTATGTTTCTCTCTGTAGGGTTGTCCCAGAGGAGGAAACATAAGGGGCCCCTAGACAGCAGAGGCCCAGGGGGCTGGGAGTGAGGGTTCCTGTTCTGCCTTGGATTGTCGGAGCTGGGAGCCCATGCTAAGTGGAGAAGTCTGCTGGTGGATGCTCCTATCACAGGGCTTCTTGGGTGGGCAGGGGTCTGTGGAAAACGAGCCAGGGTGACTTGGCTGTATGCCCTGGGGACGGGGCCCACTCTCCAGCCCAGGCGTAGAGGCCCCTGTCCTCCCTTGGTGCATATGGCTCAGGATTTTGTCAGTCCAGTGTGGTCTCTGGGGTCTCTTGGCTGAGTGTCCTCTTTCCATCTGCCTGCTGTCTGTCTGGGTGGAGGCAAGACTTTTGGGTATTGCCTTCTTGGCTGGGGGTGACGGTAAGGAGCAAAGAATTGAATAAGGATCCAAGGCAAAATACTCTACAGCCACCTCCTAGTACCCATGGCCCTGATTCCCTCCTCTTCCCATCTCTGAGAAGGCTGGAGCAGAGTGAGGGGAAGGGGTATGTGGAATGAGGGGTCATGCTGCCTGGGCCTTGCCATCTCTGCTCTGGCACCCATCTCCCCGACCCACTGTGCCTCTAGGGCAAACCATTCTCTGAGCCTCCGTTTCCTCGTATGTGAAATGCGGAGTGTGAGTCTTAGATATGGAGCTGTAGTGAGGATCAGGTGAAGTTATGTGAGAAAAAATTGCTTTAACTCTAAAATGCCATTCAAATGCTTCTTATTATTAAGGAAGACTTCATACTGGTTAAAATTTGTGCACCCCTCGTCCCAGCATTTATACTGCAACAAAGGGCATCTGTATCTGTGGCTTGAGGAATGAGGCTCTCACGATGGGGTTCTGATTATCCGCTAGCAACAGGAGTACACAGTTTTAGGGATGGGTGTCAGTGGGGAGGTTGCATTTGTAGTGAGAAACCCTGGGCTTTGGGAGTCATGCAAAGACTTATTGTCCTGGCCAGGCAAGTCAGTTAGCTTCTCTGAGCCTCAGTTTCCTTCTTAGAACAAATGAGGTAGTACCACCTTCCTTGTGGATAAACCATAGCATGGAGAGTGAAGTGCCATGCATAGTGCCTGCCTGTCACACTGTGTTGTCTTTGCTCAATGTCCCTTCCCTTTATCTGAAATCAGGCTGTGCCTAGAGCTGGCTGTGGCTGGGAGTGGATGCAGGTTGGTGGTATATGATCCTGAGGGTTGGTGGGTACCCTGTGGCAGGCTCAGTGGTAGGTCTGTCTGTGCTGGTGTAGGAGTGAACACTAGGAAGAACAAACGTGCTGATCCCCAGCACAGGAACAAGAGCAAAGTGTGCACTGGGCACTCCTCTGCCATATCATGGACTGATGCCCCTCCCTGGGCCATACAGTGTACCTGGAATGTCTACCCAGCTTCCATGGATCTGGCAGAATCCACCTGGGCCATGGGGAAATTGGAGTAGTTCCAGAATTGTAGGAATGACCTTCTGAGCCAGGCCTGTGGATCTGTCCTGGGACATAGAAGGAAAAGGGGGGCAGGATGGTTAAATTGGACTTATTTGAGTGCAGAATATGACAAGCTCTGGAGTTAACACCGGGTTTCATATACTGAACCCCATCTTCCTTTTGTTGCGATCTTAGAGAGGTGACAACACGTGGCTAAAGTTTGGTGTCCTAAGCTCTAAGTAGACACGATAAATAGTGTCTACCTTGCTGGGTTGGGATGTTAAATGAGATAAAATGCAAGTAGAGTTCCTAGGTGTTGTCTTAGTCCATTTGGGTTGCTGTAACAGAAAACTGCAGACCTGGTGGCTTCAACAACATGACTTCATACAGTTCTGGAGGCTGGGAAGGCACCAGTGGATTTGGTGTCTGTTGAGGGCCTACTTCTCGCTGTGTCCTCATATGACAGAAGGGTCAAGGGACCTCTCTGGGTCTCTTTAAAGGGTGCTAATCCTATTTCTGAGGGCTCCACCCTCATGACCTAATTACCTCCCAGAGGCCCCACTTTCTAACACCATCACATTGGGGATTAGTGTTTAACATATGAATTTTGGGGGGGGACACAAACACTCAGTCTATAGCACTATTATTATTGGAAGTTAATAAATATTTGCCAAATATAGCATGAACTAGACACTGTGGAAGAGCGGGAGAACCATGGGGGGAAAATGCCCAATTCCGGATTCAGAATTGAGAGCTGGGGTGAGTTTCTTACCACCTTGCTCTTTCATCCTGTGTGAGTCACTTAACACGGACATCTGTTTCTCCATCTGTAAATGAACTGGTTGAGTAAGGCAATCTCTGTGGTTCCTGCCACTGGAGAAGGAGGTGAACCTTGAGTCCTAAGGTCCACCATAACTTACCCAGAGTGGGAAGGTGCAGGGGAATGGCTAAATGAGGTTTACTAGATTTCTGGTGAAAGATGCTTTGCAGAGTTCAGAACAATGCAGGGTAAATTGGATGTAAGACTAGTAGAGAGTTGGGCACCTGGGTGGCTCAGTGGGTTAAGTCTCTGCCTTCAGCTCCGGTCATGATGCTGGGGCCTGTTATCGAGGCCCACATTGGGCTCTCTGCTCAGGAGGGAGCCTGCTTCCTCCTCTCTCTTTGCCTGCCTCTCTGCCTACTTGTTATCTCTCTCTCTCTCTGTGTCAAATAAATAAACAGGAAAAATCTTAAAAAAAAAAAAAGACTAGTAGAGAGTTAAAATTATTCTTAGAGTTAAGTAGCCTAGATTGTGTGTGTATAATTTTGTGTGGTAATTCTGATTCACAGTGAGTCTGATGACCACTGAGCTAGACTCAAGGAGGGAATCAAAGGCAAGAGACTGTCTATGCCTGGGCCTTCCAGCCATTCCACTTTTATGATATCAAATCCTCATGGGAAATGGGGCAAATGAGTGGAGATTTCCAAGTGTATGTTTGTCAGTAGGGTTGGGTTTATTCTGATGGTATAGGAAGCCTTCATGGCTTCAATTCATGTTCCTAGATTTGTTTATTATGAACCATAAATGTGATAATAGATTTGTAGTTATGGGAGCATCTATCATGGGTTCTGCTTAATAAATGCTTGCTGGATTTGAGAAGCTTTTAACGGAGGTTAAGAGCATGGATTCTGGAACTTGACTACCTTGGTTTGAATTTTGGCTTCATAGTTTATTAGCTGTGTGATCTTGGACAAGTTACTTACCCTTTCTCAATGTGCTCCTCTGTTAAATGGATATAATTACATTACCTGTCTCCTGGGGTAGTTAGATGATTAAATGAGTTAATGTACATCAAGAACTTCAAACAGTACCTGGTATATAGTAAGTTCTGTATAAATGTTTGTTATAATATTATTTTTGTGTCATTATTATATTCATGATACTTATCCATAATGATGATATATTTCTACAATAATATTATCATGAGGATATTATTAATAACCAACTCTAAATCCGGTTTCATCAAATACTTGTATATAGTGTTCTTTGAAAAGCTGTAATTATGACCTCGATCTTCTGGCTTTCTGATATTCAAATTTGGCATTTCCTGCCAAAAGGCATTCATTCACTTTTGTGTCCTTGGGCATTGGTGTCCTGATGCTGTACAGTTATTTTCAATGAATCCATGGTGGACCTACAAATTCTCCCATCTTTTCAACCAGTATCATATTTTAGGATTTAGTGTGTCACTTGTGATGGCTTTGCATGTGAGTCCCTAATTTCTAGGCCCTTTTTAGATGGTTAACTCTCCCAGGCCAGGATGGTAGGTGGAAAGGAGCGTGATGCAGGAGACTTGGACTCTAGGCCCAGTGCTGGCCTGTTCTGTCCCTGTGACTGTGGGAAAGATCATGAATCTCTTTGAACCTCGGGTTCTGCATTTGTAAATGGGGTTGGCAATTCCTTCTTTGTCGCATTGGGAGAATTCAACAGGATGAAGCATGTAAGAACCTAGCTCACTCTAGGTGCCCAATAATTGGTAGCTATTGGTTATGATGATGGAGAGGCCCTGCCATCAGGGAGCGGGCAAGGCTCCCAGGCCCACAGCTGCTTCCCTGGATAGCGCTCACCAGCCCGCTCCCTGGCTGCCTCCCACAGACCCCCACCAGCCACTTATGTTGAATGCTGGCAGGGCTGCAAGTCTGTCTTTGTTTTAGTATAGGGTTTCTGACCAGGCTGGTATCTGAAACTCCTGACTTACCCAGCCAAGTGCTGGGTAATTGATGCCAGCTGCTCTGGGGAGAGCTGGTTGGCACTTCCTGTGCTGTTTGGCAGGCAGGCTCTGGAGTGTGTGGTGGGAGCTTGGCCTGAGAACCAGGCCTCCCCCAAGGAGCCCTGGGGAAGTGGATCTTGGAAGTAAAGTTGTTGGAAGTTGGTTTTTACTTATGGACTTAAGAGTTTCTTCTCTTAACTCTTTCCTTTTTTTTTTTTTTTTTTTAAGTAGTCTTCATGCCAAATGTGGGGCTTAATCTCAGGACCCTGAGATCAAGAGTCACATGCTCTACTGACTGAGCCAGCCAGGCACCCCTCTAAACTCTTTCTTATGCATACTTTCCCTTCCATCTCCCCTGCCTTAGTTCAGACCCTTCCCTTCACTCACTGAGTCTATTGGGATATTTCCAACTGGCCTCCCCTTCACACTCTTCTCAAAACAGCAGCTAAATCTTCTTTTGGAACATACAAGTGATCTCTTTGTCCTCCAGTTTAAAACTGTCCAGTAGCAAATTTCTGGAGAAGATGGCAGAGTGGATACCTGTCCCATGGATACAACTAGAAAACACCCACATCAGTGTAAATAACCCAGAAAAAGACCCAAAGATGGACAGAACAGATTCCACAGCTAAATGAAGAGAAGCCACCTCATCAAAGTGGGTAGGAAAGGCAGAGATGTATTTGGGAGCTAAATGGACCCACAGGGACTGCCTACAGGAGGGAGAGATACTGCAGACTGAAAGAGAGGAGGGAAACCAAGCCTCATATCAGGCACCCCAGATATGGGGAACTTGCATGGGGAGAGGAATCGCCACAATATTTGGTTTTGAAAACCAGAGGAGCCAAATTTCATGAATTCTTACAATCAGCAGGGCTTAACACTTGGAACTTTAAAAAATCAGTGGACTCAATTTTGTGAGAGCTGGTTGGTGGTTAGGAAACGGGATCCCTGCCCTTAAAGAGACAGCACAACAGTCCTGGAGATACAGCATAGAAGGAGCAGTTTGGAAAACATCTGGTGTATACAGGAGGGAGATTTGTTTACTTACTCAGAGCATGTGTTGGAGGGGCAGGAATCATTCAGAGACTCCTCCAGGAACTGAAGAGCTGGTCGGCACCATTTGACTCCCCTGCCCCCAGCCTAGACACACACAGATACCTGCAGGAACCAGTGTGATGCCAGTACTCACTGCCTAACTTGCTAACACTGCTTGCTCTGCCCCTGTGTGCTTTTTTTGGACAACCCCTCTGGACCTTTCTAGCACTATGCACTTTGCCCCCATGCTCTTCTGAGAACTCGCTCCCTCCAGCCTTGTGGTAGAAGTTTTTATAAAGTAGCTCCAGTTCTCCTCTCACAACAGACCTGTGCAAACCTTGCTAACACTGCACATTCTGCCCCCATGTTCTCCTGTAGTCCCTCCAAATTCCCCCTCTAATACGCTCTTGGCTAGAGCCTATCCAAAGTGGTACCCTAAGTCTGGCAGTGTGCAAGCAGCTCTAATGGGGGCCAGCACTGCTCTAAAGTGACTCCTGCCGTGGGGAGATAACTACACACACAAGTCCAACTGCAGACCCATCCGTGGGCTGGGGGCAGACATTTGGTCTGACTACAAGCACTGCCCCCAAAATGAAGGCTTCTCAAGAGACAACACAGGGAAAATGCCTTGTAGTTCAGTGCTACTGCATCTCCGGCCTGGTCTGACTCAGGTCAAGCCCAAGTGGCCGCACGCTGGCCCAGTAACAGCACAGAGACCAAACCCTGCCTAGATCAGGCAAAGAGAGACATTGCACTCAACTGGACTGAAGGCAAATGCAACTCAGCCAGAACAGTGGGGTGCACACAACACACATAGGAGACATCCCTGAAGCACCAGGTTTGGGTGAACAGGGGACATTGCTTTGCAGGGCACTACAGGACCTCTTCTTCATAAGACCACCACAGTAAAAGCAGAAGAGGTAGCTGACTTTTCTAACACAGGAACAGACACAGAGATTTAGACAAAATGGAAGACAGAGGAATAGGTCCCAAATGAAAGAACAGGACAAAATCACAGCAAGAGAGTAAATGGAACAGAGATCAGTAACATACCTGACAGAGAATTTAAAGCAATGGTCATAAATATATTCACTGGACTTGAGAAGCATGGAGGACCTCAATGAGACCTTCAACAAAGAGACTGAAGACGTAAAAAGGAACCAATTAGAGATGAAGAACTCAATAACTGAAATAAAAAATACACTAGATGGAATAAATAGAGTAGAGGAAGCAAAAGAATGGATTAGCAACCTGGAGGATGGAGTAATGGAAAAAAAGAGTGAGAAAAAAATAATAAAAAATGAAAATAGACTTAGGGAACTCAGTGATATTATCAAACGTAATGAGATTCGGATTATAGGGATCATAGAAGGAAAGAAAGAGAAAGATGCAGAAAATGTATTTGAGTAAATAATAGCTGAAAATCATCTGAATCTGGGGAAAGAAACAGAAATCTAGATTCAGGAGGCACAGAGAACCTCCAAAAACATCAACCCGAAGAGGTCCATATCAATACACATAGTAATTAAAATGGCAAAAAGTAGTGATAAAGAGAATTTTAAAAGCAGCAAGAGAAAAGAAAACAGTTACATACAAGGGAAACCTGATAAGGTGATCAGTGGATTTTTCAGCCATAACACTGCACACCAGAAGGGAGTGGCATGATATATCCAAAATGCTGAAAGAAAAATCTTGCAGCCAAGAATATTCTATCCAGCAAGATTATCATTCAGAATAGTAGGAGAGATAAAGAATTTCCCAGACAAAGAAAAGTTAAAGGAATTCATGACCACCAAACCAATCCTAAAAGAAATGTCAAAGGGGACTTTTTGAGTGGAAGGAAAGACCATGAAAAAGAATAAGAAAATAGGAAGCATGAAAGCAGTAAAATTAAGTATACCTATAAATATCAGTCGAGGGATTCACAAAATAAAAGGATGTAAAGTAGGGGCACCTGGGTGGCTCAGTCATTAAGCATCTATCTTCAGCTCAGGTGATGATCCCAGAGTCCTGGGATCAAGCCCCACATCAGGCTCCCTGCTGAGTGGGAAGCCTGCTTCTCCCTCTCCCACTACCCTGCGTGTGTTTCCTCGCTGTGTCTCTCTATCAAATAAATAAGTAAAATCTTAAAAAAAATGATGTAAAATATAATACCACATATCTAAAACTGGGGAGAGGAAGAAAAAGAGTAAAGAATGGGTTCGAACTTAGGTGACCATCAACTTAATATAGATTGCTATATGCATAAGATGTTATATATAAATTGAATGGTCACCACGAATCAAAACCCAGTAATATATAGGCAAAAAATAAAGGGAAGGGAATCTGAGTGTATCACAAAAGAAAGTCAGCAAACCACAGCAGGAAAGAACAGGAGAAGAAAGGAACAGAGAACTACAAAACAACCATAAAACCAGTAATAAAATGGCAGTAAATACATACCTATCAGTAATTACTTTGAATGTAAATGGATTAAATGCTCCAGCCAAAAGACATAAAGTGAGAGAATGGATAAAATAGCAAGACCCAATTATATGCTGCCTACAAGAGACTCATTTCAGTCCTAAATATGTAATTTGAAAGTGAAGGGATAGAAAAGCATTTATCATGCAAATGGAAGTGACAGAAAACTGGGATATCAATATTTAGACAAAATAGACTTTATTTATTTATTTTTAAAAAAGATTATTTATTTATTTGTCAGAAAGAGAGAGCACAAGCAGGGGGAAAGGCAGGCAGAGGGAGAAGCAGGCTCCCTGCTGAGCAAGGAGCTCAATGTGAGACTCAATCCTAGGACCCTGGGATCATGACCTGAGCCAAAGGCAAATGTTTAACCAACTGAGCCACCCAGGCATCCCGACAAAATCGACTTTAAAATAGACCGTAATGAGACAAAGAAGGATAACTATATAAGCATAAGGGAAACAATCCAATGAGGAGATAAAACAATTGTAAATATTTATGCACTCAACATGGGGGCACATTTAAAAAGATCAAAGTCATTCCTTGTATCTTTTCTAACCACAACAATATGAAATTAGTAATCAACCATAAGAAAAAATCTGGAAATAACACAAATACATGAAGGTTAGATAACACACTCCCAAACAATGAATGGGTCAACCAAGAAATCAATGAGGAAATAAGAAAAATGAAGAAATACATGGAGACAAATGAAAATGAAAATATAGTAGTCCAAAACCTTTGAGATGCAACAAAAGCTGTTCTAAGGGGGAACTTCATAGTGACACAGACCTCCCTCAAGAAGCATGAAAAATCTCAAATAAATAATCTGACTGTACACCTAAATGAGCTAGAGAAAGAAGAACAAACAAAACCCCAAACCATCAAAAGGAAGGAAATGATAAAGATCAGAGCAGAAATGAATGAAATAGAAACTAAAAAAACCAGCAGAACAGATCAGTGAAACCAAGAGCTGTTTCTTAGAAAAGATCAATAAAATTGATAAGCCTTTAACTCAACTCATAAAAAAGAGAGAGAGAACTCAAATAAACAAAGTCAGAACTAAAAGAGAAATAACAACCGACACCACAGAAATACAAAAGATAAGACAATATTATGAAAAATTATATTCCAACAAACTGGACAACTTAGAAGAAATGGATAAATTCCTAGAAATATATAATTTCTCAAAACTGGATCAGGAAGAAATAGAAATTTGAGCAGACTGATTACCAGTGATGAAATGGAGTCAGTAATCAAAAAAGCTCCCAACAAACAAAAGTCCAGGATGAGATGACTTCAGAGGTGAATTCTACCAACATTTAAAGAAGAGTTAATACCTATTCTTTTCAAACTATTCTAAAAAATAGAAGAGGAGGAAAGCTTCTGAATGCATACTATGAGGTCAGCATTATCCTGATATCAAAACGAGAAAAAGGGGCACCTGGGTGGTTCAGTGGCTTAAAGCCTCTGCCTTCGGCTTGGGTCATGATCCCAGGGTCCTGGGATCGAGCCCTGCATCGGGCTCTCTGTTCGGCAGGGAGCCTGCTTCCCTCTCTCTCTCTCTGCCTGCCTCTCTGCCTACTTGTGATCTCTATCAAATAAATAAATAAAATCTTTAAAAAAAAATGAGAAAAAGACACTACAAAAAAGGGGAATTATAGGCCGACATCTCTGATGAACATAGATGTAGAAACTTTCAATAAAATACTGGCAAACTGTATCCAACAATATATTTAAAAAATCATTCACCATGATCAAGTGAGATTTATTCCCAAGATGCAAGAGTGGTTCAATATTTGCAAATCAATCAACATGATACATCCACATCAACAAGAGAAAGAATAAAAACATATGATCATTTCAATAGATGCAGAAAAAACATTTGATTAGGTACAACATCCATTCATGATAAAAAACTCTCAACAAAGTAGGTCTGGAGGGAATATACCTCAACATTATAAAGGCCATATGTGAAAAACCCGCAGCTAACAGCGTACTCAAAGTGGAAAAACTGAGAGCTTTTCCACTAAGATCAGGACAAGACAAGGGTGTCCATTCTCACCACTTTCATTCAACTTAGTACTAGAAGTCCTAACCACAGCAATAAGACAAGAGAAAGAAATAAAAGGCATCCAGACTAGTAAGGAAGAAGTAAAACTGTCACTATTTGCAGATGACATGACATTGGATATAGAAAATCCTAAAGACCCCATCAACATACTGATAGAACTGACAAATAGATTCAGTAAGGTAGCAGGATACACAATCAATATGTAGAAATCCATTGCATTTTTATGCACTAATAATGAAGAAGCCAAAAGAGAAATTAAGAAAACAATCCCATTTACAATTGCACCAAAAATAATAAAATGCCTAGGAATAAATGCAACCAAGGAGGTAAAAGACCTATACTCTGAAAACTATAAAACAATGATGAAAGAAACTGAAGACAGCACCAACAAATGGAAAGTTATTCCATGCTCATGGATTGGAAGAACAAATATTGTTAAAATGCCCATACAAAAACAATCTACAGATTTAATGCAATTCCTATCAAAATACTGAACAAATAATTCTAAAATTTTTTCACAAATCCTGAACAAATAATTCTAAAATTTATATGAAATCACCAAAGACCCTGGATAGCCAAAGCAGTCTTGAAAAAGAACAAAACTGGAGGCATCACAATCTCAGATTTCAAAATATCCTACAAAGCTGTAGTAATCAAAATAGTATGGTACTGGCACAAAAATAGACACATAGATAAATAGAATAGAATAGAGAGCCCAGAAATAAACCCATGCATGTATGGTTAATTAGTCTTTGACAAAGGAGGCAAGAATATACTATGGGAAAAAGACAGTCTCTTTAACAAATGGTGTTGGGAAAACTGGACAGCTACATGCAGAAGAATACTGGATTACTTTCTTAACCATACACAAAAATTGGCTCAAAATGGGCTAAGGACCTAAATGTGAGACCTGAAACCATAAAAATCCTAGAAGAGAGCACAGACAATACTTTCTCCGACATCAGCTGTAGCAGCATTTTTCTAGACGGGTCTTCTGAGGCAGGGGAAACAATAGCAAAAAGAAACTACTGTGACTACATCAAAATAAAAAAGCTTCTCCACTACAGAGGAAATGTTAAGAAAACAAAAAGACGATCTACTGATGGGAGAAGATATTTGCAAATGACATATCAAAAAAAGGGTTAATAACCAAAATATATAAAGAATGTATACAACTCAGCACCAAAAAACCCAAACCCAAATAACCCAATTAAAAATGGGCAGAAGACATGAATAGACATTTCTCCAAAGAAGACATATAGATGGCCAACAGACACATGAAAAGATGTTCAGTGTCACTAACCATCAGGGAAATGCAAATCAAAACCATAATGATCTATCACCTTACACCTATCAGAATGGCTAAAATCAAAACCCACAAGAAACAACAAGTGTTGGTGAGGATGTAGAGAGAAAGAAACCCTTGTACATTGTTGGTGGGAATGCAAACTGGTGTAGCCACTGTGGAGAACAGTGTGGAGGTTCCTCAGAATATTAAAAATAGAATTGCCATATGATCCAGTAATTCCACTGCTGGCTATTTACCCAAAGGATACTAAGACACTAATGCAAAAAGATACATACACCCCGGTGTTTTTTATTTTTTTTTTTCAGCATTATTTGCAATAGCCAAATTATGGAAGCAGCCTAAGTGTCCACTGGTAGATGAATGGATAAAGAAGATGGGAGATATATATAATGGAATATTACTCAGCCTTAAAAAGGAACGGAATCTTGCAATTTCAACAGCATGGATGGATCTAGAGAGTATAATGCTAAGTGAAATAGTCCAGTCAGAGAAAGACAAATACCGTATGATTTCACTTATATGTGAAATTTAAGATACAAAACAAATGAGCAAGGAAAAAAGGAGGCAAACAAACAAACAAAAAAACCAAACGTTTAACTATAGAGGACAAACTGATGGTTACCAGGCAGGAAGTGGGTGAGGGATGGGTGAAATAGGTGAAGGGGATTAAGAGTACAATTATCATGATGAGCCGTGAGTAAGGTACAGATTTGTTGGAGTTCTATATTTAAATGGGATCATACATGTTTTCTATTACTAGCTTTTTGAAACATAGTTGTTGGGCACCTGGGTGGCTTAGTTGGTTAAACCTCTGCCTTTGGCTCAGGTTGTGATCCTGGGGTCCTGGGATCAAGTCCCACACTGCGGGGGTGGGGGGTGGTCCCTGCTCAGTGGGGAGTCTGCTTCTCCTTCTTCTCCTCCCCTCAACCCTCACACTTGTGCTCTCTCTCTCTCTCTCAAAAATAAATAAAATCTAAAAAAAAAAACCAAAAAACCACCCCAAAACCTAATTGTGTATATGGACATTTAAAACCACTCTGCTTACTCTCTAACTTAGTACCTAGGTCCTCTTTCATGCTTATCTCAGTTTTCCTAATGCCCCCACTTTGTGATACCCCCCAAGCCAGGTGAAACTTACCTGAGCATTTCACAGCATGGCCTGTTTGGACAGTGATGTCTGACCAGTTCTCTCTCTCTCTCTCTCTCTCTCACGCGCACACACACACACAAATACTCCACATACACTGATTCTCTCTCTCTCTCTCTAATTGAGCATTTGTGGTTTGTAGGCACTATTCTAAGGGCTTTGCAAGTATCTGCTCATTTAATTCCCTATTTTCTGATGAGGCAGGGAAACAAAGGCTCTTTCCTGGGAAGTGGAGAAACCAGGACGAGTCTGGGGTTTCTGAAGCTGCGGTGGTTATGTGTGAACCTGACTATACATAGGCGATGTCAGAGGAAGGGCTCTTCCTGTTCCTGTGGTGCATACCTTAGGTAAAAATTCAAAGCAGTTTGGGACATCTACCATTTCCTCTTCTCCCAAAGAGAGGGTTTATGACCTTATAGGCTGGTAGACTGATATTAAAAAATAACATCCCTGGGCCAAGTGTTATCTGAGGGATTTATGAAGAATGAGGCTAACAGGTAGGAAGGTCTCACTGCCTGCAAGGAGTCAGCAAAGGCTTGGACTCAGTTTTTTTCAGTCTTGTCTTATCTTTTTTCCCCCCTCCCTTCATTCAGTTTTATTGAGGTGCAATTTACATACCATAAAATTCACCCGTGTTGAAAGTACAATTCATGATTTTTAGTAAATTTATGGAGTTGTGCAATAATCACTATGTATAACTACTCTACTGTTTTATTTTGAATAGTGTTCATTATATTGATATATACATTTGTGTATCCATTTGCCGGTTGATGGACACAGGTTATTTCTGTTTGTTTGTCTATTACAAATAATGTTGCTCTAAACATTCATATACAGGTGTTTGTGTGGATATAGGTTTTCATTCTCTTGTGTGTGTTCCTAGGAGTGGAATTGCTAGATTGTATGGTAAATTAATGTTTAACTTTCAAGAAACTGCCAGACTGCTTTCCAAAGTGGCTGTACCATTTGACGATCCTACCAGCAATATATGAATCCTTGAGTAGAGTTTTATTTTTTTTTTTTAAAGATTTTATTTATTTATTTCACAGAGAGAGAGATCACAAGTAGGCAGAGAGGCAGGCAGAGAGAGAGAGAGAGAGAGAGGAGGAAGCAGGTTCTCCGCTGAGCAGAGAGCCCGATGCGGGACTCGATCCCAGGACCCTGAGATCATGACCTGAGCCGAAGGCAGCGGCTTAACCCACTGAGCCACCCAGGCGCCCCTTGAGTAGAGTTTTAAACAAGTAGGAATTAGCTATATCTGTGTTTTTCAAATATTGCAGGTGCAGGCCTGACTGCAGAAGAACCAAAGGAGGACTTTGTTAAATATTTCTGTTACCAGGGGGGCGCCTGGGTGGCTCAGTGGGTTGAAGCCTCTGCCTTCAGCTCAGGTCATGATCCCAGAGTCCTGGGATCCAGCCCCACATCGGGCTCTCTGCTCAGCAGGGAGCCTGCTTCCTCCTCACTCTCTCTGCCTGCCTCTCTGCCTGCTTGTGATCTCTGTCTGTCAAATAAATAAATAAAAATCTTAAAAAAAAAAAAAAGATTTCTGTTACCAGGAATTGGAGATCCTGATTTCTAGTTATGCAGTGGAGCCCAGGCATGCACATTTTAGAAAGCTTTCTAAGTAACTCTGATGTGCAGCTTTGTTTGGGAATCACTGGATTGGATGAGGTTAAGGACGGGATGGGCATGGGAGAATTTTGGGACATTCTAGGCAGAGAAAATGGCATGCAGAAATCCAGCATAATATGTCATTTAATGATTAGCAGCAGGAGTCTTGGGATTTCATATTCATTGTAGGAGAATTTATTTTGCATTCTGATATTGCAATTGATTCTCTCTGGCTTGCTGGGCAGTCACTGCTATTTACTCTTCTTCTGTAGGTTGGAGGTGTATTAGGTTTTCTCTAATGGAAATGACAATATTTAAACATTCTAGGGAGACACAATATAGATCCCGTAGTTAAACACCTTGAGGCTTTAGTTTATGTCTGCTTCTATGCAAGTTGCCTGTCTCCTTCTTCCCCCTGATCCCTGTTAGTGGAAATTGCATTTACTGTCTGTGCCGACACTTGACCCCGGGTCTCTGGTGGCTGTCAGTTTGAGCTCTACAGAAGTGGGAGATTAAGGCCCTTTGTGAATAAAGAGCTAGTGTCTGTGGTAGGGCTGTTTGCAGAGTTGGATGCATGATGAGGGGAAACTTGTAGTAATTACTGAACAGATGCCCTTAATGAGGTCTCTGCTGGGTTTCCAGCTGGCAGTGAGAGCCCTGCATTGGGATGGGAACATCGCAGTCACTGGATCATTATGTGACATCACATCCTCCCCTTGTTGTCATAGCAGCTGTAATCATCTCCCTGAAAGTGTCCCTCAGGGTGAGGGCAAGACACATCTTTTTCCATTAATGGGAATCCATGGTGCTTTCTTCCATGTTAAGGAGAAAAAAACTAGCATGTTCCTGCTCTTTGAAAGGAGAAAAAGCTTAACAATTTTCAGCATGATTTTACTACTATTATTGCTACTATTTTAACAATTACTATGCATGTCATACATGTTGATTATAGAGACATTTACAAAATAAAGAATGGCAAGGAGAACACAAAATCCTGCTTGTAATATCAATATGTACAGACAATCACTGTGAACATTTTGGTAAATTTTTTTTTTCTGCTTGAGTTTTAACACGTATGTACACTTACTATTGTTTAAATATGAGACCATTGCTGTATGGTTGTTTACCTTTCCCTAACAATGTATAATTAATATCACTTCATAGCAAAATCTTCTTTTTCAACAGAGTTTCTAAGGTATTGTGGTTATTTAGCTGATCTCTGCTGTTGGATGTCTATGTCCTTTCTGTTTTCTTGCCATCATGAATACCATTCAGTGACTCTCATAATTTCTACATCTTTGTAAATCATTTTGCCTAAGGATTAATTCTTTGATG
The DNA here is from genome assembly GCF_002288905.1 of Enhydra lutris kenyoni. NCBI lineage: Eukaryota > Metazoa > Chordata > Mammalia > Carnivora > Mustelidae > Enhydra > Enhydra lutris. The sequence continues at coordinate 31,707,725 of NW_019154100.1, read as the reverse complement.
AAGTTGTTGAGTAGAAATATTTTTGAAGGTTTTGAAATGTATAATCTAACCTCCCACAATGTTGATCTAGTTTACAATTCCACACATAATGTGTAAGTTTGCCTGTTGACCTTTACTTACATTGGATCTTAATCTTTAAACTTGTACTCTGATATGTCAAACAATGGCGTGTAACTCTTCCGTTAATTTATTTGATAATTTTTGGGTTTGAACCCTTTTTTCTCGTGTTCTTTTATAAGCAGTATCTGTATTTCTTTAATAAATAGCATATTCATTTTTCTATTTGGGTTTCTCTAATATAAAGCTTTTATATATTAAGGCTATTAAACTTTGGTGATATTTGCTGTAAGTAATTTTTAGCACTCATAAATATCCCTTTTAACTTTGATGTTCAGACATTATATTATATTTATTTATTTATTTTAAAAAATGTATTTATTTATTTGACAGACAGAGATCACAAGTAGCCAGAGAGGCAGGCAGAGAGAGAGGGGGAAGCAGGCGAGCAGAGAGCCCGATGGCAGGGCTCGATCCCAGGACCCTGGGATCATGACCTGAGCCGAAGGCAGAGGCTTTAACCCACTGAACCATTCAGGCGCCCCCAGACATTATATTTTAAAATAAACCAAACAGGGGTGCCTCGGTGTCTCAGTGGGTAAAGCCTCTGCCTTCGGCTCAAGTCATGATCTCATGGTCCTGGGACTGAGCCCTGCATCGGGCTCTCTGCTCGCCTGCTTCCCCCTCTCTCTCTCTGCCTGCCTCTCTGCCTACTTGTGATCTCTCTCTGTGTGTCAAATAAATAAATGAAATCTTTAAAAAAAATAAAATCAAACAATTTTTTCACTTATGTTCATGTTTAGAAAAACCTTTTACACTGAAGGGATTAGGAAAATCTGCATCTCTCTTTTCTTTTAGAACTGTATTTATCGCTTTATTTTCATAAAATCTTTAATTGAAATCTCTGAATCCATCTAAACTTTTTTTGTAATAAGGTAGAGATTTAATTTTTCCCCTCCAGATTATCCATTTTTCTCTGTACTAATGTAAAACATTAATTTCATAATATGATAATATTGACACACATCTACATATACACATTTGAGTCTTCTTTTGGAATTTCTATTTCCTTCTTCTTCCAGTCTTTTCCTATACTAGTGTGATGCTTTTTAGCTATTGTAACTTTGTGATACATTTTAAGATCCAATATGGCAAGGCTACACTCATTCATCTTTTTCAAAATGTTCTTGACTATACTTGCTCATTTTTTTTTCCTTGATGGACTTTAAATTTCTAGTTTAAAATTCCATTTAAGAGTCTTTAGGGGAACCTGGCGATTCACAGACCTCTACACCTGGGAATAAAAATATATTATATGTCTATAAAAAAAAAAGAAATAAAAAAAAGAGTCTTTAGGGGAGTGCCATGGTGGCTCAGTCAATTAAGCATTTGACTCTTGATCTCAGCTCATTTCTTTTTTTTAAAGATTTTATTTACTAATTTGTCAGAGAGAGAGAGAGAGAGTGAGTGAGCACAGGCAGATAGAGAAGCAGGCTCCCTGCAGAGCAAGGAGCCTGATGTGGGACTCGATCCCAGAATACTGGAATCATGACTGGAGCCAAAGGCAGCTGCTTAACCAACTGAGCCACCCAGACACCCTTTCAGCTCTGTTCTTAATCTCAGTTTGAGCCCTGTGTTGTGCTTCAGGCTGGGTGTGGAGCCTACTTAAACAAACAAACAAAAAATCCTTAGGATTTTTAATAGGGTTGTAGTTAAGAGCGTGATTTAGCAACTCCCTAGGTGATCTGATTCTAAATAAACTTTAAAAAATGTTACATGGCCACTGAGAAATAGAGCCTATTTTCTGTTTTCATGTATATCATGAAATATATTTATTAAATTAATTTAATTATATTGTAATTATATAATCCTGACTAATTACCCAGAATAGTAAACATATTACTGCAATTATTCAGATCCTTATCTATTTTTTGACTTCTTGAGCTGATGAAGACTACTTATTTATCAAAGCCTTCTCATTATTGTATCTTGTTCTTGTAAGTTTCTCTTTGCTTTTAGCTTTATATGTATTTTGGTACACTGTAAATTGTTTTGTAGAATTAATGAGAATTATATATTCACTTCAGTTTTACTCTTTTTCAATATAGATGGTTCTCTGGATATGTACCACTAAGTGGCTTTACCACTGTCTTTCTTCAATTTTACACTATCCTTTGTGTGTGTGTTTGTATATGTGTGACTATATAATATTCTCATTATCAAAAATTCAAGTTAATCAGTCCTCTCCCATTTGCTTTCCAAAAACATGGAACTCCCTAAATTTATATCTGACATCTTGGTGAACACCCTTTACTTTATTGGGTGTGTGTGTACATGAACATACACATTCACAGTGTGCTCTGGGGTCATTCTGTACATGTTGGTGTGTAATCTACATTTTTAAAAAAAAATTATTTGACAGACGGAGAGAGATCACAAGTAGGCATAGAGGGAGGCAGAGAGAGAGGGGGAAGCAGGCTCTCTGCTCAGCAGAGAGCCTGATGTGGGGCTTGATCCCAGGACCTTGAGATCATGACCTGAGCCGAAGGCAGAGGCTTAACCCACTGAGCTACCCAGGCGCCCCTGTAATCCACATTTTTTCCACTTAAAACTATGTCATCTTTTGGTTGCCGTAAATAAAAAACCTTTTTTTTTTTTAAAGATTTTATTTATTCATTTGACCGACAGAGATTACAAGTAGGCAGAGAGGCAGGCAGAGAGAGAGGGGGAAGCAGGCTCCCTGCTGAGCAGAGAGCCCGATGCAGGGCTCCATCCTAGGACTCTGGGACTATGACCTGAGCCGAAGGCAGAGGCTTTAACCCACTGAGCCATCCAGGCGCCCCCAGGTGCCCCCCAAAAACCTGTTTTTAAATGAACGTCTTGGTTTGAAATATTTCTATTTTTCATCAGATCAAGAAATTAAGCTTTCTCATTTTTTCCCTTATCCTTTTTGTTTTACTCTGTATAGTATTTTGTTTTTCTTGCTCCACTTTGATAGTTTTAACACTTTAAATTGGGGAAATTTAATATAATTATCATTATAATTGTTATATTTGCCCTTTCTGACATGAACAATCTTTCTACTGAAAGAAAATGACATGTTTCTTTTTTTCTTTTTTCTTTTTTGGTATATGGACTATATTTTCTTTTTCTTTTAAGATTTTATTTATTTGTTTGACAGACAAAGATCACAGTAGACCAACCAGGTGTACTGGACTATATTTTCTTTACCTTTTCTCTAGTGTTTGGAAGACATGTTGTAGTATTAGTTACCTTTCATTTTTCAGAAGCTCCTTTAATCAGCTTTTTCAGATAGGGTCACATGTGACATGGCACCTTTGGTGATAAGGTCCCCACTTCTTAGGCTATGTTGGTACAACCTGGGGCTTAAAAATCCAAATAGTTTTTTATAGGATTCTTTTTAGCATTGTAGATTTTTCTCTTTAGCTAAGTTTTATATTTGATTTAAAAAAAATAAGGTGATGGGACGCCTGGGTGGCTCAGTTGGTTGGATGACTGCCTTTGGCTCAGGTCATGATCCCGGAGTCCTGGGATCGAGTCCCACATCGGGCTCCCAGCTCCATGGGGGGTCTGCTTCTCCCTCTGACCTTCTCCTCGCTCATGCTCTCTCTCACTCTCTCTCAAATAAATAAATAAAAAATCTTAAAAAAAATAAGGTGATGGTTAATTTTATATGTCAACTAGAGTAGGCTAAATGATGCTCAGATAGCTCTGGGGGTGTTGTCTGTGAGGGTGTTTACAGAAGAGATAAGCATTTGAATTCATAGGCTGAGTATAGGTCACCCTCCTCAGTGCTGGTGGGCTTCATTTAATTTGTTCCAGATAAGAAACTTCTTATGTTCATTATTGTGTGAGCCAATTCCTATAATAAATCTCTTACATATATCTGTATGTATCTAGTTGGTTCTGTATGTCTGGAGAACTTTAATACAAACCCCTTTCTTGAGATATAATACACCATACAATAACCTGCTTAATTATACATTAAATTATTTTTTAGTAAAATTACAGAATTGTGCCACTGTCTTCACCATCCAATTTTTGAACATTTCCATCATCCCAAAAAGAACCTGTATACCCACTGACAGTCCCTGAACCCAGTTTCATGGCTAGTTTTCTGCCAATTATTTATCTCTTTTAACTAGTTTTATTTCTCAGTGCTGGTTACTTTTGTGCTTTTCTGGAACTGTTGTCTTAATCTTCAAATTGTTGGATTGCAAATTCAAGAAACTTTCTAGAAGCTCCTGTGTCTCTTAAGAGCTCATACATATCAATATACTTTTTCTTTTTTTTTTTTTAAGATTTTATTTATTTATTTGTCAGAGAGAGAGAGAGAGCGAGAGCGCACAATCAGAGGGAATGGCAGGCAGAGGGAGAGGGAGAAGCAGAGTCCTTGCTGAGCAGAGATCCTGATGTGGGGGCTCTGTCCCAGAACCCTGGGACCATGACCTGAGTCCAAGACAGATGCTTAACTTACTGAGCCACCCGGCTGCCCCTCAAAATACCTTTCTGACAGAGCAGATAAATGGGTGGCATAAAATTGCTGGGTGGTAACTTTTTTCTTCTTCAGAATTCTATAGGCATTGATTCAGCATCTTTGGATTTAGCCTAGCATTGGAGAAATCTGAAGCCTGACTTATTTTTCATACTTTATAGGTAATCTGACTTATCCTCTTGAGTGCTTATAGTTTTTTTTTAATTAAAAAAAATTATCCCTGTAGTTAAATAGTTTTTAAGTGTAGGGATAGATGTGGGTCTCTCTCTTTCTCTCTCGTCTCTTTTTAAAATTATATTAGTCACCATACAGTACATCATTATGGGTCTCTTTTCATGGACTTTTAGAGAAAGTCAAAGTTCTGTTTGATCTGACTATGCAGTTCTTCTTCAGGTTAGGAACGATTTCTTCTATTGTATCTTTGGTTATTACTTGTCTTCCATCTGTTCTGAAGTTTCCTTCAGGAACACCCATTATCCCTGGATTGGCTTCCATTCTCTGTTTTCCATAATGAGAATCACTTTGATTTCCATGTTCTTTCCCTGACTTCCCTTTGATTTGACCACCAACTGGATCTTGTACATACAGTATCTGTTTTGTTTTTTAACTGTTTCCAGTGTGTATTGCTTCTGCTATTGAATTTTTATTTTCTCAGGGTCCTTCTTTTCCCTTCTGCACTTGTTTTCTTTGCAACTTTAATTGCATTTTAATTTCCATCTGCTCATGTTTATGCTTTCTCTTTTTTTTTGTCACATAGTCCGATCCCCTTATCATGCACGGGGCATGTTGGTGTCATTACTCCCAGCCCAGTTTCCTAATTCCATTAGGCCATTGTCTGATGAGTCCTGCCTCGCTGCAGTGGCATCTTTCGTCTCCTCTATTGCTTGATTCCTTGGCACTCTGAATGTGAACAGCCACAGGCATCAGTGTGCATTGTCATCAAGGCTCATCCTGTTGGTGTACGGCCTTTATCTACAAGGAATTTACTGCGCTGTCACCAGGTCTCTTCTTACTCTCTCAGTGTTGTACTTTCTAGAATTTATGTTTTCTGATTAGATTTGGAAGCAGTAGGGGGTGGAGTTGGTGATGACAATGAGGGAACAGAACCTGAGGCTGAGAGATGGAAGGGGAAGTTTGAAGCATCTTTATTTCTGTCCATGTCTTTCTCTCTCTCGGGTCTTGTGGTCTGTTTCGTTCATCAGAGGCAGGCTGTGTCAAGATCCTCAGGAGCTGTGGTTTCAATCCAGTGCCATCTACTTTATAATCCTCGTCACTTGCTCCCAGGTTCTGATATTGGGCTGTGGTCAGTTTTAGTTTTGTTGTGACTTTTTATCTTCTTCTTATTTGCTATTAATGAGAATTCGGAGGCATCTGCATTGTGGCTCTATGCCATTTTGGGCCAGAAACATCATAGCCGGTTTCCTAAAACTTGTGCAAAAAATTTTAAATGCCGATTGGCAATTGTCGAAGACTGCAAAAGTGAGGTCTAGAGAGGATTAAAAAATATCTCTTCATATCTGAGTGGTGCCATATGTTGCTTATTGCGGGAAAACGTGGTGTGTATGCAGTTTTTAAGTGATGTGTGATGTAGGGATTTTTAATTTTTTTTAGAGAATGAGTCCAGGAACAGAATAGTGAACAACCATTTTTTTTTTTTAAAGATTTTATTTATTTATTTGAGAGAGAGACAGTGAGAGAGAGCATGAGCGAGGAGAAGGTCAGAGGGAGAAGCAGACTCCCCATGGAGCTGGGAGCCCGATGTGGGACTCGATCCCGGGACCCCGGGATCATGACCTGAGCCGAAGGCAGTCGTCCAACCAACTGAGCCACCCAGGCGTCCCAAGTGAACAACCATTTTTGATAAAAGCTAGGATTTTGTTCTCTCTGTGCTAATCAAAGTTTCATTTCCTAGTGCTTTCTTTCTCCAGTGGTGGTCATAGGGGTCATAATAAGAAGTAACTGATGTTTGTTACTTGGTTCCTGTGGACCAGGTACTGTGTGAAGGCTTCACAGGTAGTAGTAGATCATTTAATCTTCACAACACTCTGAGAGGGCATTCTTCTCACAGAAAGGTTAAATGATTCGCCTAAGATGCCAGAGCTTACGAGGGGCAGAACCAGAGTTGGAATCCAGCCTGTGTTGCTCAGGATCCCCAACTCCTAACTGTCACACAGCACCACCTCTCAAAAAACCTTGTTTCCTGTAGTTAGCCAACCCCTCCTAGATCCTGAGGTTCCATTTAACCCCTAACTGTTGGGCTTAATGTCTGCTTGCTCTTGCGTTAAAATGCCTCTCATCTGTGTTAACAGAAGACCCGAAGATGATGTTTGGGAGGTTTAAACTTTTTCTCTCACTTGTTTTTTGAGTCGTGTTTAGATACCCATTAATACCTAGATAGGAAGAGACAAATGCTCATTTTAGTCTTGTTTGTGCTTGTTTTGCCAGTTTGGATACCTCCTTTCTTGTCTTTGCCTTTGTTTACTTTCTGTAAAGTGGGGCTGAGAATAGAAGTTACAGTGAAAATGAAAGCGCTCATGAGTCTAGAGTACTTACAACAGTGCTTGGTACATGGTAAATGATCAACAAACTTAGCTACTGTTGATAGTATTATTGCAATAAAATTTTCTGCTCTCATTATGGCCATTTATATTCCAAGTAAATGCAAATATGTTTGTATTTTCACAAATTGGATATCTTGCCATTTGTAGATAAGGTTTGCTAACTCAGTGAGCTGTCATCGACAATTAGAGGGTCTCCCTAAGTGAGCGTGGTTAGGTATCTGTCATTACGTCAATGAATTTGCTAGTTGTTTTCATCTATGCAAACGACTTCTTGTCTTGGACTTTTAGTTACACTAATGTACAAGTGATTTATCAGCTCTCTGTGGTCATGCGGTTTGAGAGCGAGTGTATAAGTGAACCACTAGGGAAGCTCTACACTTTATTTCATTGCCCATTCCAGGAGCTGTTTGCAGGGGCAATCCAGGAAGACTTGGGGCTTTTGTTTTATTTTTCCTGATGTTCCCGCCAACTTGCAGTAGGGAAGTCTTAGGCTAGAGGCCAGGATACAGAATAGGGTTTTGGAGGATTCTTATATGAAAGATGGCTACAGTCAAATTGAACTGTTTGCCTGCTGTGGTATTTCTTTGTTTGATGCCAAACTCTTACTGTGAAATATGTTTCCAGGTTGACTTGCTTTCTCACTTTTGGTTCAGTAGGATTCATGGAGGAAGAGGCTACTTGTATGAGTGGCTGTGCAGATTGCGTGCCCACAAGAGGATCTTGTGTGAGCTCCACTGACATCAGTGGAAGCAGGGCATGGGCATGTTGCAGAGAAGTTTTTATTTAGAAGTTTTTTTTTTTCCTCATTTTAAACTCTGAAATATACATTAAGGAATAAAAGCTGATGAAATATATGAGCTTACTTTCCTTGCTAGAAATAAAAAGTGTGCTTATGTGGAAGAGAAACAACTTTTTTTTTTTTTTTAAGATTTTATGTATGTATTTAGAGAGAGAAAGTGTGAGTAGGGGAAGGGGCAGAAGGAGAGGGAGAAAATCTCAAGCAGACTCCCCGCTGAGTGAGGAGCTCCTCACAGGGGTTGATCTCAGGACCCTGAGAATATAACCTGAGCCACAACCAAGAATCAGTTGCTTAACCAACTGACCCACCCAAGCGCCCCAAGGAACAACTTTTTGAGCAGTAATCTCCCCAACCTGAGCTTGAATTCGTCATCTATGAAATTGAGGAATTTAGGTTGATCAGTGGTTTTTCAACAATTGGTAGAATCCTGGCGCTTAGGAGAGGTGCTGTAGGAATCAAACAAATGTTTGATTAAAACATCAATTGTAAAATACATTTTTAACTTTTGAAAAAACTATTAAATACATTCACTTGTTCTACCAAATATACTAATTTTCTTGAACACGTCAACAATTGTAAACATGTTAATTTATGTTGTAAGATTAGCTACTGTTGTAAGATTAGAACTTAGAATAAAGCTTCTTCTGTTATTTCAATTTATTTGAAAATTATCCTGAGATTACAGGGTGAAGAGAAAAGCTTGTCCTTATTTATAAGTACAAATCTGATTTTTTTTTAATCCTGTGTAACCAATATAGTACCTGACAGAGAAATGCACTGGATACTGAAGCTCATATAATTCACAGGAATCATCCTTAAATCCCAATCTGAAATTTTCACACCTGAAAACACGGCATCTAATTGACCTCATTGACCCACTTTTTAATAAATATGTGAATTTTACCTTTTAAATAAAATTATGATAATTAAATACCATTATATCCTTATTGGGGTTCTGGATACAATTCCATTTGAATAAAAGGTTCACTGCTAAAAATGTTTGAGACATTGTACTAGATGTTTCACAGTGTCCTTCTATTCCAAAACCCTCTTCAGATTTAACTTTACTGTAAGCCTTGCTGTTGTCCTTTGGCATATGTTCATTAAGTACAGAATCCTCCATAACTCTCTTCTATAATGACAGGAGACAAGCCTCGGATCATGTCTTGAGATCTCTAGAAAAGAGAGAGAAGCATGAGTTGATATTCTAAGTGTATTATTCTCCTTAAGAACCCAAGAAAGTGGTGATACTAGGAATCAGTGTCTTTAGATTTGGGACACTGGCATATATGACTTCTGTGATCTAGAATTCTACCACAATTACAGTATTGATGCAACTGATTTTGTTAAGAGTCAGTTGGCTTCATGTTGACTAGAGACACAGCAATAGCCATGATGCCCTCACAGATTGGTTATACTTGTCTTCAAAGGCAAAATTTGAATCCCCTGGTTTTCAAGGTTGTCCTCCTCTATCACCATGCCCATCTGTTCTGGCGACTGAACCCTGAAATGAATTCCACCTAACTAACAAACAAATGCAAGGGGCAAAAGAAGAACTCCAGTGTGTTCTGAAGTCGAGTACCAGTTCCCACTCTGACAACACTTTGTCCACTGTGGCTAAGGAAATAGTTGTGGGATGACATGTGTCCTCTGGTGTTACCCCAACATACTTTAAGAAGTACTGTAATTACAGGAAGTTCTTGGTTTATGTTTATGCACTGGCTAAAAGCACAGGACCAAGACTTTACCAATTAATTTTTATGGACAGCTTTGTTTTCCTCTAATATGTTTTGCAGAATGCTGGCTGCCTATCCCCCGGTTTATGGGATAGGCTGTGTACCATCAGCCTCTGAGTAGGCACCCTTCTCCGTGTCTGTCATTGCTGCTGCTGCAACTGCTTTTGTTTTTTTGTAGCTAATGTTATTTGAGAGAGTCACTTCCTGGATGTGATCCAAGCTTAAGTAGATTTCTTCATTGCCAGGTGTTGAGACATGTTCTCCTTAATAACCTAAAGGCCACCAACCATACCTCCATCTTGAAGCAGATGCTACAGAAGTTACTGATGAATTATTCCATACCTAATAACATGGGTTATCTAAGCATATGGCATATGCTTAATAAATACTTATTGAAATTATAGGATGGACCTGTCCTCTTTTGCCCAATGTATTCTTTTACACTGTCATGTTTGAACTGTATGCCCAATGAAAATAGCTTTTATAAGCACCTGGGTGGCTTAGTCAGTTAAGTGTCTGACTCTTTTTTTTTCTTTAAGTTTTATTGAGGGAGAGAGAGAGAGAACGAGCATGAGCTGGGGGAGGGGCAGATGGAGAGGGCTAGCGAGAATCTCAAGCAGACTTGGGGCTGAGCATGGAGCCACATCCCACAACCCCGAGATCATGGCCTAAGCTGAAATCTAGAGTCCAGGATGCCTGAATGGCTCAGTATATTAAGCTTCCCACTCTTGATTTCAGCTTAGGTCATGATCTTAGGGTTCTGAGATGGAACCCTGCATGGGGCTCCCCACACGGTACAGTCTGCTTGAGATTCTCTGCCTCCCTCTCCCTTTGTCCCTCCCCACCATGCTCACTCTATCTCATAAAAAAATAGCTTTGCATTTCCGTTTTTGTTCTCCAGCTCATTGCTTAATGTGGCCATATGGCTGCATCAGCAGTTACTTCCTTAAATCTCATTGGCTAAAAGTAGGTCACATGCATAGACCAATCACTGGCTTCTTTGAAAGCATTGTTATTGACTTAGACCATTCATGAATCAGTTCTTGGACTGGGTCCAGTGCACCCAAACATAATCAGGATTCTGTCTGGTAGGCTTTGCAGGGAGAATGGCTGTTGGTTAGTCTAAAGTGTCTGACACAGGCAACCTAACTGACTGTTTTGCTGGTTGAAAGTCAAGATTTTTTCTATGTAATAAATCTTACTGCAGGCCATGAACTTTGGCCATGAATCTTACTGCAGGCTTTGAGACTCTATTGATTTGTGCAAATAAGTGTGTTGAATTTTCAGAATATACTTGAATGGGAGAATTCTATCTTCATTTGTTCAATGAAAAGTAACTTATCTTTTGCAATCTCCTCATGAAACAGGTAGCTGTATATGTATATGGTCTGGTCCTGTGGGATGTTCAGAATGTTTGTCTTGGATGTGTGAGAATGTAATTGTTTCCTGGTCCAGCTGCATCTCCCAGCACAAGTCAGTCAAGCTGGGTTATGAGGTCTCCTACTGAGTCTGGGCCTCATTGTGCTTGGATGTGCATCTTATTCCTTGCTGGTCCCGCTGTTCTTTCTAACCTGTAAGGCGAGTTTCCATTCTCTCTGGGCATAGAGAGCTCTCCAAGTTTCATTGTGCATTACTACCCTCCCCAGTTTATTAATTCAAGCTAACAAGCATCTTCGTATCTCAGGCAAGGTCCCTCCCAGGCTGAGATGCTGCAGGGATGAATGGGTTAAGACACAGTAGAGGTAACTTAGTGGCACTTGTTGCAGGTAGACCAGTGGGAGAAATGACAGGTCTGCAGCACCCAGGCATTTTTCAGAAGAGGGCCTTGTGTATCTTGTCAGATTCTTCCATTACGGCTCCATCCTTTTATTTGCAACAGAAAGACACCTGAGAAGCCTCCCCAGTCATTCTTGAAGTTGGAGCTAATAGACCACAAAAGGCTGTTCCCCTGACTGGTGTTCGTTTCACTTGCAAGCATTTTTCCATTTACTGTTATCCTATGGTGGAGGTCTTGTTGCGAAGTCAGGGAGGCATGGTGCACAACCTCTGATAGGTGTGCCAGCCCCTTCCTGCCCTGCCTATTTGTCAATAAGGTGAATTGGAGGAAACTGATATAGAGAGGTTATAGGCCTTCTGCTTTTATTGCTTAGCAATATGTCCTAAACTCCCTTCCATATGAATGTATATAGATCCACATCATCATTTTTAACAAGCATACATTATTCTAATATACATTTATTATAGTTTAAGCAAGGCCTTGCTACTCAAAGTGTGGTTTGTGGGCCATATCGGAAACTTCTTAGTAATGCAGAATTTTGCCCCTAGCGAGAGACCTACTGGCTCAAAATCTGCAGTTTAACACAACCCCCAAGGGCTTCGAGTCACATTGAAACGGGTGAAGCATGGGTTTAATAAAGTCACCATTGTTGAACATTTTGGTTGCTTCCAGCATTTTAACTATAAACAACAACATGATAAACATTTAGCAGGCATTTTTATATATACTTATATACCACTACTGTCCCAGCTGTCATGACACCCTTACTTTGGCAAGGTCGGGTTACTAGTGTTTTATAACTCTTGGCCTCTTTCAGATCTCATGGGGAAGAATTCACAAGATATGAGAGGGTCTCTTCAAGTGAGAATAACAAATGGTTATCAGGGGTGCTATGTTGGCCCCTCCTTGACCATCACTCAGGAATCCTTTCACCTGGCATGTGTTTGAGGATGGAGAAGAGGAGGAAGGTTTAGTTAAATGCTATTAATTATAAATAAATTATAAATAAATGTTATTTGAAATATTACCCATTATCCTAAGTGCATTTAAATACTAGATTCATTTTCCCCATTCCAGTGAAAGGCTGGAATTCAAATCATTGATATTAAAAACAAGCTAATAAATTGCATTATAGACAATTTTTTCCTTAATTTTTTTCTCCAGGCTTTCTTTGGGACATCAAGCTCATTAGTCTTTATTTTACATGAACCTAGTCAACAAATATTTACTGTGTCCCAGATGCCTTAACTCTCTTTTGGAACAAGGCAAGGTAGAAATAAATAAATGTAAAGCCCCCACATTTAAAAAAAAAAAATTACTGAGTAGTATTTTTCTGTTTCCTTTATATTCTGTGCTTTATATATATTATTCAATCCTTTTATCATTCCAGAAAGGCAGGTGACATTAGTCTCATTTTCTTTCTTTCTTTCTTTTTTTTTTTTAAAGATTTTATTTATTTATTTGACAGACAGAGATCACAAATAGGCAGAGAGGCAGGCAGAGAGAGAGGAGGAAGCAGGCTCCCCACTGAGCAGAGACCATGACTCAGGACTTGATCCCAGGACCCTGGGATCCTGACTTGAGCTGAAGGCAGAGGCTTAACCCACTGAACCACCCAGGCATACACCCCCCACCCCCCTTTTTAAAAGATTTTATTTAGTCTCATTTTCTAGTAGAGGAACTGAGACTGGAGAAGTTGGTGATTTGCCTATTGCTATGGGTGGGGCATTTGGTGGGGCCAGGGTTTAGACCCAGGTCTGTCTCCAACTCCACTCCTCATCCTGTCACCAGGCCGTACTGAGCCAGGCACCTTCCTAAGCCTTTTGGAAAAATGTAGGGAGGAAACATTTGGACACATCAAGACTGAACTGAACTTAAAATTTCCTACATCTGGTCTTACCCTAACTTCCTCAGTGCTGGGTCTAGGAAGGGATCTGCACAGCGTGGGCTCCTGACCTGGTGAGGCCTACAGGGCCAAGATGACAGCCCCAGAAGTCTGCTCCTTTTCTGATCTCATTGACCTACCACATCCAGTGTGCTTGTCCTGATAGCTTGCGAGCCTGACTTCATTTACTGACAGGCACACTCATTACCTTTAGGACAGTTGTCCTCCCTAAGTCTTTCTGAGCCTCTGTTTCCACTTCTGTAAAACAGGGAGAATAATCCCTAATTTCATGGATGCATATAAAGGGCCTGAGAGCTCCATAAACTGGAGGCATCATAATTGGTGTTTGTAGTCGGCCCCTGCTGGGCAGAGAAATGAAGCCTTGATCAGGAGAAAAAGAAACAATTTCAGAAGGGATTTTCTCCCACTGTGACATTATATCCCTTTCTAGTCACTGACAGGGGTATGAGAAGAGATCCCAGTTCAGGTGGATGGGGGTAATTTGCTGCAATGTTAGAGCATGAGAGAGAGATAGAGTTAGGGAGGGGGGGGGCATTTTTTCTGTAGTTTGAGGGGAAAAGCACCTTTTGTTTTCTCATTCTCTTTGAAGCCATCCCTCCCTCCAATGCTTGATGGGTTCCACCCCTCCCCACTTTTCTTCACCTATTCTTTGCATGGAGATGCCCTCCGGTTTGGATATCAGCCAACCCTCCTTTTCATTGTACTTGCTCTGAGTGTCCCAGTCATTCCAAGGTATTTGCTGCTACCCATATGCCAAACATTCCCAGAGTTTTCTCCTGAGCCCTGAGATCACTCTAAAACTCGGAAGCCATGCTCTTCACTGTTCACTTGACATCTCAACCCTACTGTCTCTAGAGGCATCCATGCCCCAAACTGACTGCACTCTTAACTCCTCCCTCTGCCCTTAGTTGAAAGAACCACAGTGTGTGATCTGGCCTGGGCACCCCTTTCCGACCACATCTTCTACCTGGGAAAGCCCTTTGGGTCTCTAACTTCGGAGTGTAATTGACCAGGACCTCTCTGCCCAGCTTGGCTTGGCAGGGGAGTGCAGGCTCTGCCCATAAGGCCTCTGGCAGCCAATGACTGGGTAGCAGGGAGGGAGCTGTGGGGCTCTTACTGCCTTTGGGGCTGGGTACTGGCCTGCCACACTTCTTTCAGATTATGGTGTAGCTCAGGGTGCTTTCACCACTCCTTCTCTTCCTGCCTGCTCCCCACGGGTTGTGGTCACCTTCTCCAGCTCCCTCCCCCATTTATTCACAGGGATCTCAACTCGAGACATTCTTGCCCATATAATCCCATTTTTGCACAGAGGACCGAGGCTAGCACACTATTATTCGAGCTCATTCTCCTCGCAGGGTCTTTGCCCTTGTAGTACCTTCTGGCTTGGATGTTCATTTTATCTATTATAGATAGGTATTGAAGATTTCATTCATGAAATGATGTCTTCATCATTTTGATTTGAATTTGATTTTGAAGCAGTTGGCTTCAAAATCATGTATGCTTTTGTTTCTTTTGTTCTTCTGGCTTTCTCTCTTGCCATTTCCCTCCTCCCCTTGGAGAGGAGGTTCTCCAGATATTCCTACATATCTTTTAGGAGCTTGCTCAAATACCACCTCTTTCATGCAGCCTTCCCTGATTGTTCCATTAGATATGATATCTTTTTTCTGGGAACACACATAACTTTGTATGTTCTTAATTTCTGACAGTATAATTCTGACCCATTTTTCAGTTATTTGGATATGTATCTATCTCTGCTAGTCAGGATTCCTTTAGTGATAGTGACTCAATTTAACTGACATCAGTGAAAAACTTTACATAGGGACTCATAAAACAGAAAACACCAAAGAGTAACCTAGATTTAGGCACAGCTGGAGTCCATGGCTCAAATTATGTCCTTGTGCCTGGTCTCTGTCTCTGTCTCTTTCCATCTCTTGGCTCTACTTTCCTGTGCATTGGCTTTACTCTCAGGCTAACTCTGTCTTGGTGGTGGCTTTCAGTTACATTATCGTTAAAACAAAAGAGAAAGAATATTCTTCTCTTTCCCTCTTATTTCAGGCCTATATCCCTATGATGTCGTATCTCTATGATAGAATTTTCTTGGCTTGAATTGGATCATGTGCCCATCTCTCAGTGTCTTCTGTCTGGGGAACATTTGGATACACTGGTTGGCCAGGCTTAAGTCAGGTTACCACCCCTAGAGCTGAAGGATGGGACCAGATTCATTCAGGCCTCAGCAACTGAGAGGAGTTCAGTGACTTGCTCATTAACTATTAGCAGCAATGTAATTATCTGGGCAAAAGGGCAGTGAGACAGAACAAGGTACTGATGAAATGAGTTCCCTTCTTTCTTATTTTTTCCTTGCTAATCTTGGTCTCCCTGGAGTGGTCCATCTTTTCTGTTTTGTTAACTGCTTAACTCCATTATTACTCAGAATTTTTTTAAAATTTATTTTTTATTGAGATATAATCAACATAACATTTTATTAGTTTTAGGTGTACAACATCCGTTACTACTCTTAATTTTGTATATCTGAATGAGTTCTTCATAAACTGGACTATTGCCCTTGCTTCTTGGCAAAGCCATCCCAGATTCCAGAGGGAAATGTAATTTGGATTAAAGAACAATAGGGGATATTGTAGTGTGAGCTGGCAGAACAAAAAAGCATCTGTTTGGGCATTTTGGAAAAGCCTACTTGAAAAGGAAGGGAGAAGTGCAAAAGGCTCCTAGGCAGAATGTTAGTTAGAACTGTATGGTTGGTTTTTTCCTAGCTCTATGTTAGTCCTACTCTGCTTCATCAACTTTAGGACAGCTAGAAGGAGGATAGGATCAATGTAGGCACTGAATGAGATCTCCCTTCCCAGCGGGCACAGTGTGATGAGAGACCTGACAGCTTGGATCCGTTTTTGAGGAAATCAGAAACAAGTTTTGAAAGTAGCTGTGTAGAAAATGCATGGGTTTGGGAGTCAGAGGGACCTACATTCTCAGTGCAGTCATTTAGTAACTATTTGACTTTGGGTGTGTTAGCTAATCTCTTTGAGGCTCAGTGTGTTAATCTGTGAAAGAAGGTGGTCATGAAGGGTCATTGAGGTATGTAGATAAAGGGCTTGAAGATAGTAGGGGCTTGATGAATGTTGGCTTCTTTTCCTTATTTGATAAACATGAATGTCTTAAATAACCCCTGCCGTTTGCACACTAAATCTTCAACGCCTATCAGTGTTTTGGCGGTTCTCTATTCAGTGGTTCTCAATTGTTTGGAGTGTAAAGGTATCCTAGCGATCTGGGGGCCATTTACAATCATCACTTTGCAAACATCATAGTAAAGTTTGGATCAGTCAAAAATGGTTGGTGGATACTAAATCTAGAGGGTGGGTAGGATTTTGAGGAAGAGCGGGATATTTGCCTGGTCCTCAAACTTCTTGCAAGGAAGGAAATAAAACAGTAGGGATATTGAGAAAAATATTACATTACCTTTGACCAAGTGACCAAAATTAAAATGACCTGTGAGAGACAGATGGACATTGTGTGCCTCCAAATGTGAGACCGTAAGAAAGAAACACCAACTTTTCCACTGCTGTTTGCTTTGTTCAGTTACTCTCCTTCCCTTCACTGCCTCCCTCCCCGACCCTGACTCTGACTGTCACAGGCTTCCAGCTTTGGGCCAGACTCAAAGCCAAAGTCCTAACCACTGAAGTCTTCTCTGGTGAGATGACCATTGTCAGTGGGCCTGGAAATAGGAAGATGGGTTAGGCCTAGTCCTCAGGGTCTGATGACACTTTTTTGGGGGACTAACCCAGTATTTAGGTGGAACAAAGGATTTCTGGCTGGGCGGAAGCTGGGCCATGCTGTGGTTTGTGTTGTGTGTTTATGCAGTGACATTGACAGGCGTATGTAACGGAGGTTGTTGAGAAGAAAGCATGTGGGATAAATGGACTCACCCTCTTCATGCAGGCTGGAGGAGCTTGTTACAGTGACAAGTAGCCCCTGTTGACAGTGTTCTCTTTCTCTAGATTAATTGGATCTACCTAGGCTACTGTAGCAAGATCACAGGGTGGAAATGTGGTGATGTTTGCTTCAGGAATTTCCCTTGAAGGTGGATGAGAGAACAAATAAAATTCTATAAGAGCAGTGTTTTTGTTTGTTTGCTTTGCTTTTAAAAGTTTCAGCCCAAGAGTAGTGAGAAAACCATTTTAAGTCAGATCCAGATTCAAGTCCAGGAAAGCCTCAGCACTCCTATGAGGACACGTAGAGTTTTGGGAGCTTGTCCAAGGTTCCCCAACTGTTGAGAGGTGGAGTTCAAGTTGAATCCACTTGTTCTTACTCCAAGGCAGTGTCCTGTCTAGAGCAGAGACTTGCCCAGGCCCCGAGCACATGAGGCATTTGTCCTGTACCTTTGGGGCATTGTCCAGCTGTGCTCACCTGTGCTAGGACGCAGGTAGAATTTATTTATTTATTTTTTAAAAAAGATTTTATTTATTTATTTGACAGAGAGAGATCACAAGTAGGCAGAGAGGCAGGCAGAGAGAGAGAGAGGGGGAAGCAGGCTCCCTGCTGACCAGAGAGCCTGATGTGGGGCTCAATGTGGGGCTCGAGGTGGGGCTCCATCCCAGGACCCTGGGATCATGACCTAAGCCAAAAGCAGAGGCTTTAACCCACTGAGCCACCCAGGCGCCAAATAGAGTTTAATGAAACACTGATGAAGGCAGTGACTTGGGGTCTCAGTGCTGCCCCTCACCAGCCTTGGCCTTCTCTTCCTCCCCTCTTAGAATGTGGGAAAGCAGTTTATCAAAACTTCTGTTTGGAGGAGAGAATTGCTGATAGCATCTCTGGGTCCAGGGAGTTAGGAAGCACATACCATATGAAATGTTACAAATTCAGGACTTTGTATGGAGAGGGTGGTTGGGTGATGGACCCTGGGGAGGGTATGTGCTATGGTGAGTGCTGTGAAGTGTGTAAGCCTGATGATTCACAGACCTGTACCTGTGGGGCAAACAACACATTGTATGTTAATAAACAAAAATTTAGGACTTCAAGAATATCTTTTTCCTCTTGATAAATTTTACTGACTGCCTACCGTGTGCAGTGATCCATCAAGGTCCAAACTGTGGGGTGAGATGGATGAAACCTGCAGAACCCGCCATGTGCTGGGGGCACGGAGGATGTCCCCTTCTTCAGTCCTCAGAGTGGCTCCAAGCAGTAGATCCTGTTGTTTTCCAATTCACCGATGTGTAGACTGAGGCTCCAAGGGGATAACTGACTTGGGCCTACTAGGCTTTTGATAAAGCAAGAGCAAAAGCTGTTTCTGGAAGGAGCAGAGCCTTTCGAAGGATTCTTAAGAGTATGAGGACAGATGTTCTTTGGCTTGAATGAAAAAAACCACAGAAGGCTGCAAGCTTGTCCAAAATAAAGTTTCAAAAAGTTGGCTGTCTTGTCCACTGGGCTTCCTGGAGCTTCTATGTGAGCCAGCCCCCAAATTGAGGCACTGACCTGGCTACTTTTCTTTCTTTTTTTTTTTTTTTTCCAAACATCATTGTTCCTCAGGGACCCCAGAGTCTTAAATTCCCTTGCTGGCACAGGGCATGCTGGGCACACAGCTTGTTAATTGAGAATTCGCGAGGGGCATGCCCTTGCCCTCATCCCTCTGCACACCAGCCATCCCCAGGTCATGCCACATGTGGGGACCCAGCTCTCATGGGTGAGAAGGGAAGCACGTGGAAAATGTGTTGTTGAGAAACTGATTGTCAGGCTTTGTGTCTTGAAAAGGCAGGTTACCAGACAAGACAAGGGCTGATCTTGATCCCAGATTCAATGTAACTCCATTGCATCTGGTTTGGAATGACTGTGATGGGTCGGCACTTGTGCTAGCATATGAGTCAATTCTTGAGAATTAGGTTTTATTATCCCATTATATAGAAGAGGAACACAGATTTTAAGTGGTTAGGGAACTTTACTGAGGTCCGCCAGCTGGTAGGAGACAGACAGCAAATTTGAATTCAGAGGCATTTGTCCTGTATCTTTGAGGCATTCATTAGTTCATCTGCTGCCTCTGGAAACTCTGCTCAGGGGCCTGGTGTCTTTGAATTTGCCCATCTGGCTCCTTGGAGATCATCCAGCTTGCCCGAGCAGGTAGATGGAATGGGAAGCATGTATCCATCCCCATGGCTGTGGAACAGCCCCGGTGAGAGCTGGTCTCTGCCTGTCCCTCACAGTGGTGGTGTCAGGATGCAGTGAGGCTATTTGGTTCCACTCTCAGACACAGGAGGTGGCCAAGCAAAGTCAGAGGGCACCAGACAGAGCTTTGCTGGTGAGTTGATGGCCAGGAGCAGCTGCTGTGCTGGGGCTTTGGCTCATCAGGAGCCTATGCTGCGTTTGGGCAATGGAGTGACATGTGAACTTGAGTGAGATTGTCTGTCCTGCTGCA
This sequence comes from Enhydra lutris kenyoni, assembly GCF_002288905.1. NCBI lineage: Eukaryota > Metazoa > Chordata > Mammalia > Carnivora > Mustelidae > Enhydra > Enhydra lutris. The sequence goes on along the minus strand of NW_019154100.1, from coordinate 31,687,955 downwards.
CAGCAGAGAGCCATGACCTCTTCTATGTCATGATAACATTATGAATTGGTAATAATAGTAATAATAGTAGTAATGGTGGTAACAATAATAAAAAACCACTCATAGAATGATGACAAGGTGCCAAGCACTGTTCTAAGCATCTTAGAAATATTAACTCATATTAATCCTCACAACAACACTTTAAAGTAGGTACAATTTTGATCTCTTTTGTAGATGAGAGTACTGAGGCACAGAGATGTCACATCATTTGTCCACGATCACACAGTAGATGAGGGAGCTGGGATTTGAGTTTAGGGAGTTGGTTTCTGGCACATCATTGGGGTGGCTATAAGTCTTCATTGAGCCACTGTCTTTCAGGCACCTGTCCAGGCCCAGAATAGAGGCGAAGCAGACACAGACAGCGACAGCAGATGGTGGTATTGCTGTTCCTCTTTCTAATTTGTTTGTTTTCCTCCGTGACCTGCCTTTCCTCTAACTTCCCTAAATTCTTATCTTTACTGTTTCTGGGTCCTCGTTCTTGCCTCAGTTCTGCATTGGCACAGGGTAGCCGGCCATCAAACTTGGGTTGGGGTGGCTTGTGTGTGAGTTCTTGGAAGTCAAGAACAGTATGCCTGATAATGCCAGCAGCAGCATGAAGCCCAATGCATAGAATATGCTTGTGGAACGGAGAGGTGGATGGATGGACAGATGGAATGATGAGTTTCAGCCCTGCTATTCAGTGAGCAACTTCAAAATGACCTTTCCTGGGTGAGGGAGGGGATGGACTGGCTAAAAGAAGGTAGAGACAAAGCAAGACACTGAAGTCAGAGACTGGGCTGAAATTGGCAAGAATGGCAGCTCTTACTGATTTGCAATTCATAAATTTGCAGTTTAGGGGCACCTGGGTGGCTCAGTCGTTGGACGTCTGCCTTCAGCTCAGGTCATGATCCCAGCGTCCTGGGACTCCCTACTCAGTGGGAAGCCTGCTTTCCCTCTCCTAGTCCCCTTGCTTGTGTTCCCTCTCTTGCTGTGTCTCTCTCTGTCAAATAAATAAATAAAATCTTTAAAAAATACATTTGCAGCTTATATACATTGTCATATTTAATTCTCACAATAGCACATACTAGAGGTAGAGCAGATGCTGTTAGTTCCATTGTACAGATGAGGAAACTGAGACCAGGAGGAACAGTGACTTGCCCAAGGTCACATTACTGTGTATTCAGTGGTTCTTTCACTGCTCCATGGGACTGACCCAGAGTAGGGCAGGGGAGCCAGCTGAGCCTGAATGGGGAACAGGAATTCCTTGGCAAGGCTGGTAGAGATGTTGGCAGAGAGAACTGGCTGCTTGTGGGAGAAATATAGCCCCTGGTGAGCTGGCTGCCTTTAGCCCCAGGGCTCATGCTCTGGAGAAAGGGAAGCTGGGATGTGGATGTCCAGGGCTTTTCCTCCAGACGGTGTGCTCTACTGTCCTTCTCCTGGGCCTTGCACTCCAACACCTGGCAGGACAGTCAGACTGCCTGGCCACGGTGGGAACCCCTTCTCTATAACTCCAAACAGGATGTCTATACTGAGCTTTGGGAAAACTCCATTAAACAAGCGCTTACACCTTATTTCCACTTGAGTGAAAGCTGGGAGATGTCTGGTTATTCAAGTTCAGATGCTCAGGTCTCTGAGCTGGATTCTTGCTGGGAACCCTACCTCATGTCAAGTGGCAAAACACGTTGGAACTAGGCTGGGCAATTCTTGTGAAATGCCTTTTGATGTCTTTCCCTCATCTTCTTCCTTGTGAATCACTCTGGGTCAGACTTTTACCAGCTTTTGCCTCCTGAATGGTTTCCTTTCTTCTAAGCCTAGTCCTCCCATCCTTCCACAGCTGCCACAGAGATGACTGTGTCCCGTCTCTGTTTCAGCGTTTTATGTTGCCTTATGTCCCTCATGAAAGATTGCTCACCATAGCCTACTAGGCCCCTTTGGCCTCGCCTCTCCCATCCATGTGTACCTAACTCTGGGCCCACAGTCATATGAGCCACGTCTCTCCCAAACTTGCCATCCATTGTCCTGTGTCCATGTTCTCGTTTCTGTGGGGATGTCCCCTGTCTTCTTTCTCTGTTTCCTTCAGGGCTCACTGCAAATGTACCGTCCTCAGTGAAGCTTTTCATACCTTTTACCTCCTGGCAGGCCGGACAAACATCCTTCCCTCCTCCATTTCCATAGCATTCATAATATTTCCAGTGTTATATTTAAAATAATGCATTTTAGTCATTTGCTTGTGTCTGGCTCCCTGGATTTTCTCAGGGGCAGGAGAGAGGTCCTGTTCAGCTCAGTCCCCGGCCAGCACAAACCACAGCTCCGTCTGATGATGTTTCGTAACTGATGACCGTGAAGCTGGATGCCAGTAGGGCAGCCCCCTACAGCTGCATTCTCTTTCCTTCTTCTCAAGGGCAGTGAAACGTCAAGGAACCCAGAGAACTGAGAATATTTCAGTAGAGGAAGGTGTGCATGCCTCTGTGTGTATGTGTGTGTGTGTGCACGCACGTGTGCCTGCACGTGTGCATGTGATACTTTCTGAAATTTGGGTTTCAGGACACTGGGATTCTACTTGTTTTACTGTCTTGGGAGCTCTTGGCTCTCTTAGTGCAAAGCTCCAGATTCCGTTTTTATTCCTTATGTGCCAGTCACTGAAAAACAGGTTCTCTTGAGCACTGCCTATGGTGACTTTAGGGAACAGGTATTATTATTCTCATTGGAAAGATGAGGAAACTGAAGCCCAGGGTTGTTAGATAACTTGGCAGAGGTCACAGAGCTAGTATGTGGTGGCCCAGGGTTCATAGTCTGGATGCATTGGCCTCACCTGGAAGCTTGGGCAAAATGCAGATTTGTAGGTATGCACCAGAATCACTGAATCAGAACCTGCACAGGAGGCCTAGGAATCACCTTGCAATAAGTTCTCCAGGTAGTTCTGATGTACACTCAAGTTTAAGAACTTTTGAGTATGGTCTAGCTGCATTCAAACTAAGCTCTTCTCCAGGCCTCTCCAAGGCCTGTCCTCATTCTCCTGCTTCCTTAGTGAGAAGGGGGAAGGGTGTGGGGCCAGACACCCAGACACAGAAATAAATCTGGGCAGTTTATTCTGGTGTCTTCCATCTGAGTGGCCTTGAATCCCATGAACTCATTCATGCTCTTAACAGCTTTGTGAGGTGACATCAGCCACCATGGGGTCATGCTCTGGGCCCTTGCCAACCTCTGGTACCCCTTGTTATCAAGGCAGATAATTTCCAAAGCAGAGAGCCTTGGGTTTCATAACTTTTCTGGGAATAGTTTGGCAATGGGAAAAGATTCAGTGTTTCAGCCACTTTAGACTGGCTGCTCTCAGTAGAGTCCTGAGGAGAAAGGGGAGTTGTTTCTTTGATTTTTTTCCTGGTCAGATTTTAGGATGTGCCTTTGACTTTGTGGGGCAGCCATGATCTCCTGAGAGAATTTCCTTGGCAGGAAAGTCCTTCTTGGAAGCATAGAATTGATTGTAGGGCCCTAGAGCCCTCTCTAGGACAAGACCTTCTTGGAAGTAGGTAACTCCTTTTAGCAGGGGTTTCTGAGGTCTCTTCTGCCTTCCTCTTGCTCACATGTGCATTTGCATACACACACGTGCATAGGTACCTGTTCACATGTGCACACACACACACGTGCACAACATACTCACACACCACATTCACCCAGTCTGGATGGATTTGCCCAAGTTGGTGCTGTCTCCGATGAATAGTAGAGCAAAAGTCAGGATCTTTCTCTTCGTCATCTGCCTAGAAAATAGCATTTATTTATTGCTTTTGGCCTATGGTGATACCAGTGAAGGAAGCCATTGGACATCCTTGTTTCATTTTAAAGTGTCTTCTCGTGAATGTATGCAGAGGCCCTGTTTCCCAGACTTGTCAGTACGAGTGAGATTGCAGTCGCAAGTGTCACCGGCTTTTGTCCCCACCTATGTAACATAGGACTTCCAGCCTCCTGAGAGTCTCACTGTTGATTCTGGAGATATCCATGAAAGAGTGTCAGGTGTATGCAACAATTTTTTTGTTCTTTTATAGTCATGACAACTGTGACTCACATTCACATGTGTTCTTGGAGTTGAGTCCAGCTCAGATGCTCAGATATGGTCTCATTTCCTTGTTTCACTGGTGCACAAGGCCCTCTAGGGTTCCCCTATTCCTGTCCTGCCTTATACCCTTGCCCTTCTTTTTCTTTTTTCTAAGTAGTGAGCTACCTGTGGTTTCCAAAGGCATCATGATAATCCCTGTCTGTATGATGGTATTCTTAGACTTGTATGCTTGGGAATTTTTTTCATCTGTTTTCAAAGACCAGCTACCACCTCATCCAAGAATCCTTCTCTGACTCACTGACCCCCAGCTCCCAGAGCGGACACTGCCTCTTCTGGGTGCTCCAGTGTATATGTGTGTGTGTCTCTGTGTATGTATGTGTTTGTGTGTGTGGGTGTGTCTGTGCAGCATTGTGTTTACCATGCAGCATTACCTTTAGTCACTTACACTTCATCTCCCATGTCTGTGACCTCAGTGTGCATTTCAACACCTGGCCCATTGCTTGTGCCAGAAATGTTTGTCTGAATGACATCGAAACCAACTTTCCCTCAATCCTGCAAGTGAGCCAGAGGAGAAATTATTGGCTCCATTTTGTAGATGTGAAACTGAGGTTTAGAGAGATGGCTTGATAAACCCTGGGTCTTCTAGCTGATACATGATGCAGGTGGGTCACAGGTACTTCCTGCCAAACGCAAAGGCCTCCATTCTCGCTCCTGAGCTGAGCTGCCTTCTGGCCTTCCTTGAGCCCTTTCCTTCCTCAGCTGCATAAACTCAGTCGTCTTTTAGAAGTCATCAGGACCCCTTGGAAATCCGTCATTTTAAGAGAGATGAGAAAATACTAAAACAACAGCCCATTATAAGCAGATTCTCATTCCAAGTCTGGGGTTTCATTCATTACAGAGCATTTGCATGAAGAATGGCAGCTGTGTTCTCTGGCAGTCTGGGTAACACTGATCAGTCATCATGGGGTTTCAATAAAGGCCACTTTGGCTATGGATGGCATAGAAAGGCTATTTACAGAAATAGTAAAAAAGGGTCTTGTTATAAGGTCACCAATAAGATGGCCCTAAGGATTGTATTTAAATAAGATTTTGGAGTCTGGACTTATTAGGTTTTTGGAAGTGTGAATCCTACCTCCAAAGATGACCTTAGATCTCACTGAACAACCTGTTTATAGGTTGATGCAAATATTAAGTATCATTTTCTCTAAGGTGTATCGTCTCATACCGAGATGCCTGCAGTAGCCCCGGTTGCCCCTAGCACCCAAACCTATTCCCCTTTCAGCCACGAGGATGATCTTTGAAGAACTCAATTCTGAATGTACCTTACCCATTTTTAAAGTCCTCTGATGGCTTCCTATCCAACATTGCTACTCAAAGTGTGGTCCCTGGACGGGTCCCTGTTTGTTATCAGTAAGCCATGACAAGTGACACAAATTGAGAGCAGGCATTTAAAATCTTTTATAGTAACTGGCAGAATTATTTTGTGTCTGTTTGGTCGTGAAAAAAATGGGGCTTGCATTTTGTATGTCTTTCAATTGTTAATTTTCTGGTAGTAAACTTTTATTGGTTTTAACAAAAGTATCAGCACATGACATACTGGAAATAATTTGAACAGCACTGGCCTGCTAAGCCTGAAGCCTCAGGCCCTGCCTGCCTCTCTAGATTTGGTTTTCGGTCCTCTCACATCCTCCCCACATGCATTTTCCCTCCACGTGGAGCTTTGCGAACGCTGTTCCCCCTGCTTAGAATGCCTCTTCCCTGCCTGTCCTCACAATGGATTTAATTTCTGCTTGTCCTCCACTCACAATTTTCCAAAGAAGTCTTTTTTCTTTTTCCGCCCAGACTAACTAGTCATATGCTCTCATTGTCCCTGGTTCTTCTTAGTACTTTACGAAACCATCATCAAATAATTGTACAATTTGTTGCTTAAAGCCTGTTTTTCCAGGAGAATATGTTCCATGAGGAAAGGAGCTGTGCCTGTTTCATGGTTTGTGCCCTGTAATTGTGAGATATTGCACAGTGCCCCGCACAGATGAAGAATCAATGGGAAAATGTGCTTGCTACACGATTTATATGATTGTATTAGCATAATTTTAAAACAAGAGAGGAGTTGCCTAAGCAGGCAAGTTAGACAGGAGGGGACACAGGTGATGATCTGTTTAACATAGAATTAGATGGTCACCCTCGAATAATTGGCAGTTACCTAAAAGATTCATAATCCCTAAGTGTCTGCTATATGGGGAAATACAAAATGGAATGCTCTCTGGAGACATTAGCCATCAGCTGCATTGTCTTTCCAACCCTGGGGCTGATTACATCAATCAGATGCAGTCTCAACTAAAAGAACTTCACCTTGGGGTGCCTGGGTGGCTCAGTGGGTTAAAGCCTCTGCCTTTGCCTCAGGTCATGATCCCAGGGTCCTGGGATCCAGTCCTGCATCGGGCTCTCTGCTCAGCGGGGAGCCTGCTTCCTCCTCTCTCTCTCTCTGCCTGCCTCTGTGCCTACTTGTGATCTCTTTCTGTCAAATAAATAAATAAAATCTTAAAAAAAAACAAAAACAAAAAACTTCACCTTGGTTGGAGTGCAGAGAGGGAGGGATGAGGGAAGCAGCAGGTGACACACCTGGAGAGATGACTAGGACCAACCTTTGAGAGCAATCACAAGAACTCTGGACTCCATAGTAATAGCAAGGGGAGCTGCAAAATTTTAAGGGGTGTGGGGTAGAGAACAGAGAATGGAGAAAGGGCAAGAGGTTATAGATACTTTAATTATGCCTTTCTTATTCATGGGTGGATGGTTTAGTGTGTATATTATCCTCCTCTGAGCCAGGCAGCTCCTCTGTGCAGGTGCTGGGGAGAGAGCAATTCACTGACAAGGAAGAATCTTGAGGCTGGAGAGCAGTTAGGAGCCTGCTACAGTGGTCCCAAGAAGGACCATGGCATTGGAATAGGAAACCAGGAGCATGCTGGTAGTGGTGGACTGGAAATAGGCAGGCAGATGACAGGGAGAACCGCCAGCATTTGGCGATGGATTTGTTGTAGAAGGTGAGGGAAAAGGAAGGAAGGATGATGGTGACCAGGTGCCCGGCCTGGAAAACCAGGTAGATGAGTCAGCTTTCCCCTGAGCTGAAGCTTCAGGCTGCTTTTGCTATGTTTAGATTGGGCCAACCCAGCTTCAGAGGTGCAGGCAGAGGTGGGTGGGTTGGAAGAGGGCCTACGGGGCATAGTCCCAGGCTGCCTGACTTAGGCCTGGGTCTGCCTGGACTGCGGACGTGTCAGCCGCAGGTGGGTGAATGCCAGCTCTCTCCAGCTGTGAGAGGCTGGGAACGGCAGAAGCCACGGAGCAGAAATGGGCTGCTGGGGAATCTGCTACTACAATTTAAAGAATTTAGCATTAGCTGTGTGTGTGTTTGTGTGTGTGCATGCTGATAATCCGTCATTTTCTTTATCTGCATCATGCTTCACTAAAGCACTTGAATTAATCCGGCTTGATTTATACAAATGTCACCATCTGGCACTAGATCATGCGTCTTTTCAATCAAAAGGAGCGGAATGATTCCATTCAGAAATGCAAGTCCATGACCAGACGCCTTCGTGGTGCGTTACAGCCAAGAACTTGTAATCAGCCTTTGAGGTATTCTTTAAGTAAAAAGCTTATTTGGATTAACTTTGAAACAGATTTCATGCAGGAAAAGGTCTCAGCAGTTTTAGGGGCTGTACTCTGCCCCGAATTGTCACGACAAACCCCAGGCAGTTGGGTGTGCTTAGGGAGGGACGTGGGTCGTGCCGCTTTGGAGATGAGTCGTAAGAGGATGTGGCTACAGCATTATCAGGCGTAGTCATCATCCTCCAGCATTTTGTTAATAGCCCTCGCCGCACTGGGCAGGGAGCATGGACGTGGTTTAGCAGGAAGTGCATCAGGCAGAGGTGATAAGCTGCTGGCAGGGTTTCTCACAGTGTGTTCTGTGGACCATCCATACCAGCATCAGCTGGGAAGGGGGCGGTGGGGTTCTGAGTTGGCCGGTCTAAGATGGACCACGGAAACTCTACTTTTAACAGGTGTTTCTGACACACAGAGAACTGGAGAATCACTCCGAAAAGCCCACATGTTTGAGTCAGACAGACCCCGGCTCCAGCCCTGCTCCTTCTGGACTGTGTGTGTGACCCAGGGTTACCACTCACTCTCAGCCTTCATCTGTAGAATGGGGACAGTAGCAGTGATTTACCCCAAAAATCAGTAGTTGAGAGGATTCAGTGAAGTACTGAACACAGACGTTGGCAGGTCAGTGCCAGTAAACGGGAGCTCTTGGGCCATTATGCAGCTTCTGCTAGGCCTGCTGACCTAGGGAGGCTCCTGTGTCTTACAACAATGTTGCAGAGTTGAAGATGCTGGGCACATGGTGGAGTGGTAGCAAAGGCTCGTTTGACTTATGTATACCTTAATTCTCCCCTCTCTCTTAGGTAATTTAAAATTCTCCAAGCTTATATTTTGCATATGCATTCTTTATTAAACACTGCCTTACTGCGTGCATTTATCTCGCACATTGTTTAGGATGGTATAGAGAAGACCAAAGAGACTGTACTTTACAATTGACTTAAGGGATTTTCAAAGGCAATCCTTGAGCACATGTGATCTTTGCTTTCTGAGCTAACTTTAGAGCCTCACCCCCACAGAAGGTGTGACTCCGCTACTATCTTAAGACGCAATGATTGACTTATTTTGTGCCTTTGACTTTTTTTTTAATCTGCAAAATGGAAATAATCTCATGGATCGTTGGGTGGATACATGAGAGAGCGGTTGTGAAAGGTACTTAGTTCTTAAAAAGAAAAAGTTTTAAATTACTCCAAAGTAGAATTGACAAAAATAATCACCAGAGTAGTGGGATGGCTCTTTAAGAGCAACTCCAAGAAACTGGGATTTTCTGTACCATAGTCAATTCTGTTCCATAACCTCCCTGGTATGAGTCTATTCAGACCCAGGTTAGATACTTCCAGTGATGAAGGAGAACTTAACTGTCCCCCGTGGCAGCCACTTCCTTCCAGATATCTTTGATGATTGGACGTCTTTTTTTTTTTTTTTTTTGATAATGTTTTATAAAACATTTGACTCCCAACGGGCTCTCATGCATTAGCATTCAGAACATATACCCAACCCCTCTTCTGTATGACAGCCGCATATATTGGAAGACTATGGATGCTTCTCTTCTTTACCATAAACCACTCTGCGGAGACTCCCACCTAACATGTCTCATGTCTGTTCTTCACATATGCAGTAGCAGTTAGGTACAAAAGGAAGCTTTTCATAAAGTCTTTTCTCTCCAGGTATTGTGTTTTCCAAGTGCTGGTGACATTCGGCCCATTGGTGTGGCTCGAAGTTAATGATGGTGCAGCCCCTGGGTCAGAGTAGTGGCTGCAGCAGAGGGTCCTGGCGTATCTGTTTGATGAGAGGTAGTACAGGTTGTTTGCAAGGGTTGCATTTTTCCTTTTGTACGTCTTACCTGTCCTTCAGGTCTTGGTAGAGCTTACCTTCTCCAGAGGTCTTCTGTCAGTCTGTTGTGTCCTCTGGCTTTTTATGTTCGTAATTCACTAGGTAAGCTTTTCTCCAGGTTCTAAAAAGTCCCTTCTGGGACTGAACCAAGCTGTTGTTTTGGTTTTACATGTTTTCATTCTCCATACATTTATTTCTCAACTCCCCCACTACACTGTAAGCTCAGTTAAGGCCAGGACTCGGGCTTGCGTGTGTAAGTATTTCTAGTCCAGTGATTTTTCACGTTTTTGGTGTTCATTGATATGATATGGATTTGAGGACGATTTGGTCTTTCCTTTAATACTAAATTCTCTTCCTCAGGGACCTCAGCCATTTGTTTCTGAGCAGTGGTTTCTGTGTGGAGTTCTTTATTATCTATAGCAAACTCCAGACTCCTATGTCCCATTGCCAATTGAATCTCAGATACAACATGCACAGTCCTAACTAATACCTTTTACTCCCTCACCCGGGCCACCCAAGCCTGCTCTGAATGGCAGCATTCTTTTTTTTTTTTTTTTTTTAAAGATTTTATTTATTTATTTGACAGAGAGATCACAAGCAGGCAGAGAGGCAGGCAGAGAGAGGAGGAAGCAGGCTCCCCTAGAGAGCAGAGAGCCTGATGCGGGGCTCGATCCCAGGACTCTGAGATCATGACCTGAGCGGAAGGCAGCGGCTTAACCCACTGAGCCACCCAGGCGCCCCAAAAGCAGCATTCTTACTTCAATAGCCAGTGCTTGCCCGTGCCCACATAATATATTCAGTCTTTTTTTTTTTTTTTTTAAGATTTTATTTATTTTCTTGACAGATCACAAGTAGGCAGAGAGGCAGGCAGAGAGAGAGGAGGAAGCAGGCTCTCCCGGAGCAGAAAGCCCGATGCGGGGCTTGATCCCAGGACCCTGGGATCATAACCTGAGCCGAAGGTAGAGGCTTAACCCACTGAGACACCCAGGCACTCCTATATTCAGTTTTTGAACTGACTCAATTCAACTTTGGAAATGTCCGTGAAATCCATTCCCTCTTCTCTATCCCTGCTGTCATGCCTCCCTGGGGGCCTGCACTACTACCACGTAATTCACACATTCCTTTTCCTGGGTTTTCTTTTTGGCTACTTGTCATGACTTGAGCTCAGTGCTATCAATCTCTACTCTTGGTTTCTTCAAGTCATGTCTTTCCCAAAAGCCATCTGTGAATTCTTAATAATTTTGGAAATCCTGGGTTCAGTGTTTTTCAGACATAAGCATGGATCAGAATCTTGTTGGGGCGGAGGGGTGGCTCGGTTGGTTGAGCAGCTGCCTTCAGCTCGGGTCATGATCTTGGGGTCCTGGAACGAGTTCTGCATCCAGCTTCCTGATCAGCTGGGAATCTGCTTCTCCTTCTGCCCCACCTTGCTTGTGCTTTCTCTGTCTCTGTCTCTCTCTCAAATAAATAAATAAAATCTTAAAAAAAATACAGATTCTTGGGACCCCCATTCCCCAAAAATCCCAATCCAGAATGTCTGGGTTGATCTGGGAATATGCAAGCTTCTTGGGTGATTTCAATGCAGGAGGTGGGTTAATGGTACACTGAGAAATATTTGCCTGCTCCCATTTACAATATTTTTATCCACAGAGTCTTCTAATTCATGAGACATTTCTTAATCCACAGATTTATGGAAACAAATGTTTACTTTGGAGAACTAGGTATAAAATACCTGTACTCACAGTGAAGTCTAAGATAGTCTCAGATGGTGGTTAATGGTTCTAGATATTCATGTGACAGTCGGAGAGGAACTTAAAATTGACATGATCTTCATGATGCCTCTTTCTAAAAGGTTTAGTGGACTGCCTGGGTGGTGCAGTTGGTTAAGCTTCCGGCTCAGGTCATGATTTCAGGGTGGTGATCGAGCTCTTCCTTGGGCTCCGAGCTCAGCATGGAGTCTGTTTCAGACTCTCTCCCCACTGTCCCTCCCCACCATGCAAGCTCTCTCCCCCTCTCTCTAAAGTAAATAAAAACATCTTTAAAAAGAACAGTTTTTGGTTTAGCACTATTATCAAGCTTCCTCTCTTCTGAAGTCCTATACCATCTTGTTTGTACCTCTTTCATGATGCCAACATCTTTAAAAAAAAATCATTACATTCTCCATGTGTATTTGTAGGATGAAAGAATGCAACATCTCTTCCCTTTTGAGGAGTCCAAGTCTTTAGCTTAGGTCTGTTTAGTGGGTGACTGGGCAATGAAACTGTGAGAGTCCCATCTTGGAGGATCCCCGGGAAAATACCACTTCTAGGGGGTGTGTTTCATGTATGGATGCGAAAAGAGTTTTCTAGTCATGTACATTTTAGAAACACCATATTTATTAGGTTTCTGTACAGCAGAACATTATGAGGCTTTTGTATGCCAATGTGCCCTGCATGTCTCTGGGATGGGAAGGCTGTTTGCAGGGTTAGCCAGCATTATCTGGCAAAGCACTTTCCTATATGGACTACCTTGCTGCTACTCTATAGAATGTCTATTAGAAAACAGTGCTTCAAAGAAGACATCCAGATGGCCAACAGACACATGAAAACGTGCTCCACATCAGGGAAACACAAATCAAAACCACAATGAGATACCACCTCACACCAGTCAGAATGGCTAAAATTAATAAGTCAGGAAACGACAGATGCTGGCAAGGATGCAGAGAAAGGGGAACCCTCCTACACTGTTGGTGGGAATGCAAGCTGGTGCAGCCACTTTGGAAAACAGCATGGAGGTTCCTCAAAAAGTTGAAAATGGAGCTACCCTACGACTCAGCAATTGCATTACTGGGTATTTACTTCTAAAGATACAAATGTAGTGATCTGAAGGGGCATGTGCACCCAAATGTTTATAGCAGCAATGTCCACAATAGCCCGACTATGGAAAGAACCTAGATGTCCATCAACAGATGAATGGATAAAGAAGATGTGGTGTATATATACATGGAATACTATGCAGCCATCAAAAGAAATGAAATCTTGTCATTTGCGATGATGTGGATGGAACTAGAGGGTATTATGCTGAGCGAAATAAGTCAATCAGAGAAATACAACTATCATATGATCTCCCTGATATGAGGAAGTTGAGAGGCAATGTGGGAGGTTTGGGGGTAGGAAAGGAATAAAGGAAACAAGATGGGATTGGAAGGGAGAGAAACCATAAGAGACTCTTAATATCACAAAACAAGCTGAGGGTTGCTTGGGATAGGAGGGTAGGGAGAGGGTGGTTGGGTTATGGACATTGGGGAAGGTATGTGCTATGGTAACTGCTGTGCAGTGTGTAAACCTGGTGATTCACAGACTTGTACCCTTGGGGATAATAATATATTATGTTAGTAAAAACAAAACAAAACAAAACAAAACAAAACAAAACAAAAAAAACCAGTGCTTCAGACTGAGGGAGCTGGTGTAGGTGAAAATACTAAATACCCTCAAAGGAAAAAGGAACTAAAGTGGATTCCTTTTTCCACATTCAGTATCAGGGCTCACAGGCACCTGCTCTCAGAATGCTGCTTCAGTTCAGGACTAGCTAGACCAGACCAGGGCACATGGTTCTGGAATAATGAGAGAGCTCTTGAGGACAGGTTTCATGTGTGAGTTGGGCTTCATTGCCTTCAGGTGTACCAAAAGCGTTAAGACCAGCCTGGGCTCTTGCCCTGTTTCTTGTAATCTAGCACTACTGCTTGTCCCAGGCCCAGGGTCTGGGTCCCCGACTGCCTCTGTGCTCCCTCCTTGGGCCTTACATGGCCACTTTTCCATGTCATTGTCCTTTCTCTTTCCCCATCTCTGCACAAAGGAAAAACACAACACTCATTCATTCCACAAATTGTGGGGGTTCTGCCTTTGTACCCTCCTTTAGGCCTCTTCCTCCTACATTTCCATCATTTGTCAGAAGGCAGAAGGAGCTTGCTGAGCGCGGGAGCATGATGTTATCTTGTTTTTGTAAAGGAAGTGTGTCTCATAGTAACTTTTGTAAAATCTGTCTCCTTGGAAACCCACTGACACATAAATCCTCATCTGGAAAGGCTTTTGAGACATGCTTCATTCTTTCACCATTTCCAAAACTCTTCCTTCCTGATCAGGAATACTGAGACTTTCTTGTCCTCTTTGTCAGGTTGTAGTCCCCAGATTTCATGATTTCTTTTTGGGAAAGAAGATGATCAAGAAGACTATCACAGATTTAGTCCTAAAAGCTCAATGGACTTTGCTCTTCACAATTACTCTCAAAAGCTGGTATCACTGTCCCCCATGTGTCCATGAAGAGGAACTAAAATTAGATAGATGACATCCCCCAGGATAGAGGCAGGATTTGAACCTACTGACTCTTATCTCCAGCTGTTTGATCCTTAGAAGGACTCTTCCAGTCCCCACTATCACCACTTCCCACCTCAACTGCAATGTTGTTGAAGACCCCAGTTTCCTTCAGATCTGTGTGATGGATGGGGGACTCTATTTTGGTATTTCTAGTGTGCACTTTAAACCATTTTAAGTCCACCAGCATCATTTCCCATGACATGTGGGTCAAGGAAGGTGTGGATCATGAACACCCATTGATAATTTCCATATCCCATTTTAAACTAGTGTCACCAGCTTCCTCCTGCTCAAAAATGTCACCCCAAACAGGTGAACTATGAGGGCTCCAAGGACTAATCTGAGTGTTCCCCATGTTCCCTGCCTTGTGGGCCATGTGTGTATATCAGCAGAGGAAGACCAGCACTGCCAGCGTGTGGGGCCACCCCTTCCCATGTTCACTGTAGGAAGCTCTTTATCTCAGAGCCATCTCCCTAAGAAATACATCCTGCATATGTCCTTTGTGCAAGTGTGTAATGCCTGTGTGATCCAGGTAGGCCTCATTCTTCCTCCTCCTAACATTCTTCCTTTCCACTTCAGTTGCCCAAGAGATGGTCTCTCCACACTTGTCCACCAGGAGTAACTCATTTGTGTCAGGCACTTTGGAAAGCTAAGATCCCAAGTCACACATCACCTTCTTCCAGACACTCATCTCCATATGGCTCTTGTATCCTTTAACTGAACCAGTGTTTCTCTTCTCCCTGTTCCCTTCAACCTTCCACAGGGCCCAGTGGAACCCTCATTCTCCTATTTGTAAAAATCCCGTGTCCTCACTTTTCTCTGAATGGCTGGCTGCTTTGCTCTTTGCTCCGTCTAGAACTGAGCTGTCTTCAGAGGACATGGCTTCCACGGGGTGTTTTATTCTCCCATGCCCCACCAGGCCCAGAGGTGTGTACGTGAACAACTTCCTCCTCATTGCTGCTTCAGGCCACTGTTCTTGCCTCCTCCTGAAAAGCCCCCAGGTCTTGGGGAACTCCTGCCTCAGTCTATACTACCCACGACTCCTTGTTATAATCTTGGGTAAACCATCTCCAGTCATTCCTTGAAGACTTTTTTTTAGGGAACAGTTGGATATTCATTTCATTTTGCATTTCACAGCTTATAAAACCTTCATATTGTGTCTCAGTCCTTATCAGAGCCCTCTAGGTGGGGACTCCTAGTTTACTAATTAAAAGCAAAGATATTGAGAGAAAATAGTTCACAGCAGATTACAGAAATAGTCAAATAGTGGAACTTCAAATTCAAGTCTTCTGTTTGAAGAGCCAGTGTGCCTTGTGAGACCCATGGGCTCTTCCAGTAAGGTGAATGCCTCATCTTTTATTCATCCATGTTCCCTCACTACTAAACATAAGTGAAACCCAGAGTCCTTGAAATAAATACTTGTTTTCCTTCTGCATTTTTTCTGTTCATTGTGGATAAAAGCTGCAATAGAGGGTGGGTGGGAGAGGTGTATGAACTGAGAAAATCTTAAGGAAGAGATTTTTGAAAATCACAGGTTTAGATCTGTCTTAGTTGCCATGCCATTACTTTAGTTACTGTTTATTAAATAGCATCATGTTATTTCTGATAATCTGACAAACTATTTGTAACCCCCGGTCCAGGATGATCCCCTAATTCTTCATTGTTTTTTTGCAAATATAATAGAGGAATATTTTTCTGTGAATATTGGATCTACAAATTCTGTTATTCTTCTCTTTTTTTAAAAAAAATTATTATTTTTTATTTCCTTGAAGACTTTTATACACTCACTCTCATAGGCATACCCTAGGCTTTGTCATTACTGATCACTGTGTATCACCCCTCCCTCCATACCCCATTAACAACATCCTATTGCTTACTAATTCTTTTTTCCTTCCAGACCACTTCTAGGAGCAAGCCAATCTTCAAAAATTATTCAAGCCATTAGGAACGCCAAACTATTGACCCTACCTTTTCACTGACCAGCACCATGTCAGGTCCTCTGTCCCCTCCTTACTCATCTTGTTTCCGTGGGCCACCATTGTAATCACTCCTTTGCACTCAGCCTCTATTTCACTTGTTTGGCAACACCACGTAGCCATGTAATGCACTACGTCTGCCTACTCCTTGGCTGTGGAATGTGGCTGAGAAAACATAACCATGCTGACTGTCTTATTTAAAAATTCATGACTGGGGCACCTGGGTGGCTCAGTCAGTTAAGCATCTGCCTTCGGCTCAGGTCATGATCCCAGAGTCCTGGGATTGAGCCCCGCATGGGGCTCCCTGCTCAGTGGGGAGTCTGCTTCTCCCTTTCCCTCTGACCCTCCCCCACTGCTCATGCTCTCTTTCTCTCAAATAAATAAAATCTTTAAAAAAAACTTAAAAAAATAAAAATTCATGACCATGTGAATCTCATATTGGACCCTTTTCCTACCTGGCAAATCTTAATGCTTATCTTCCTTTTGAGAGACAACTGTTGTATATCCTCTCACGTCTTCTCAAAATTTTTGCAAACCTTAGCACCTCTTCATTCTCTACTGATGACCTTGCTTCTTATTTCTCTGAGAAAATAGAAGCAATCAGAAGAGAACTTCCACATGGTCCCATTGCCACATCTTCAACCTTTCTTGCATCGGTACTCGCATACCGTGCATTCATACTTTACACTTGCTGTTTCTCCGTGAATGCATTGTTTTGATACAGTGGATGGACTTTGTCTAAGGCCACTATCTCTACAGTGCAATGGACCCTATATTCCCTCTGCCTTCTCAAGTACTTTGCTTGCAATTATCCCCCCCTCCACAGCATCACCAATTTTTCTTTTTCTTCTGGATCATTTTCACTCGCATGCCAACATGCTTTAGTAGTGTCTATCTTAAAAAAAAAAAAAAATCCTGTATGGACATAACGTTCTCCTCCAGTAATCACCCCATTTATTGGATATCCTTGATGGGAAGATTTCTCAATATAATTTTTACACGTGAGGACTTAGTTTTTGCTCTTCAGTCTGTGCCAAACCCACACTCCACCACAACTACAGTGACACTGCTTTTGTCAAGGTCATCACTTCCACATTGACCTCCACATTGGCCAAATCCAGCCACCATCATATTTCATCCTCAGCAGCATTTGACATAGTTGCCCACTCCCTCCTTCTTAAAACTCTCCTCCACCTGGCTTTGTGTGCATGAATGAGTGTGTGTGTGTGTGTGTGTGTGTGTGTGTGTGTGTTAAAGATTTTATTTGAGAGAGAGAGCACAGGAGCAGGGGCAGAGAGAGAGGGAAAAGCAGACTTTTGATCCTTTTGAGACATGTGTCAGAGCACATCCTTGCTCAAGGCTATCTGATGGCCTTCCATGGTCTGGAGGGTCTTGTTCCCAGATCTCTCATTCAGTTCCAGACAAAGGGATTTCCTTGCTCTTTTTCTCCCCTCAGTTTCCCTTCTCTTCCAACTCTGCCCCGACCCACTGCAAGTCTCCATGTTATGGATCTCTGCTCAGATACTCCTTTATCAGAGACTCTCCTGACCATGCTATTTCAAATAGTACTGTTTCTATTTCTATCCCTTTAACTCTGTTTTGTTTTTCATTATAGCGAATAATGCCATCTGATTTATTAAATATGTATTAGTTTGTTTTCTGCTTTCCCTTTCTGAAGCTCCACAAGAGCTTTGACTTTTTTTTTTGTTTGTTTGTTGTTGAATCCCAAGCCCCTGGAGCAGTGTCTGGTACATAGTCAACCCTCAGTTGATATTTGTAGAATGAGGGCAGGATCTTCTATCCTTAACCTAGATAATGATTCATTACCATCACATATTCTTTAAAAATTATGAAATATTTTAGGCCTACAGTGTATAGTGAATAATATAATGAACATCTGTATGCCTACCGTCAAATTAAAGGAATAAAATGCTACTCTGTTGGGATGGGCGAGTTTAGGTTGCTATACCAAACAGTTCTCAGATCTAAGTGGCCTAAGACAAAGAAACAAACAACAGGTTTTACCTCTCACTCATGATTCACGTCCATACATGGGGGACAGAGGCCCAGTTCCAGGATCCAGGCTGTGGGTATTGTTGTCAGTCATGCAAAGGGAGAGAAAGAGGACCAAGCACAATTTTACCCAAAGGCTGCTACCTACAAGTCACACTTCTGTATACATTTGCTTGGCAGAAGCAAATCACACATACCTGCCTAGCTCAACGGAGCAGGGACATGCGCTTAAGGGAGGAGAACTGAAATATTTGTCAGTAGGCCTAGTGACTGTCAGTTACGCATTTTGTTAAAGCTCTCTGTGAACCACTTCCTGGCCCCATTTTTTTCCCTATCTCTAGAAAACATCACAATACTTAGTTTGGTGGTATTTCATTGTGGTGTTAATTTTCATTTCCCTGATTATTAGTGAGATTGAACATCTTTTTGTGTTTATTAACCATTTTGGTTTCCTCTTTTGTGAGTTGCCTGTTTATATGACTTTACGAATTTAAAGAATTATTACATTATTTGTTGCTTTTGTATTGTTTTACTCGAATTCTTTGTGTAGTTTGGAGACCAGCACTTTGCTTGATGGCTTATATTGTACTTTATTTATAGAATCTTTGAAACACTGTAGTTTCAAAATGCTTTATTATTTTTAAAACTCTTTTCTTTTATGCTTTGTGCTTTTTGCATCTCACTTAAGAAATCCTTTCCTCCTCTGAAGAAAAAATTTTTCTTTTGAAAGTTTTGCTTTTCATGTATAGGGCTTTATTTATCTGGAGATGAGAGTTGTAGATGGTATGAATAAGACTTACTTTTCTCCAGTATAGAAAATAAATAGTTTCAGCACCTACTAATTTGCAATGCCTTTTCTGTCTGTCATATGTCAATTTTCCATATAGCAAATATTTCAGGACTCTTTATTCTATTCTATTCTTTGTGTCTCCTCTTGGGCCGATAAAACATTCTTAATGGTTTCATAATTAAGTTTTAATATCTGGTAGAATGAGAATTATCTTTCCTCCCACCTCTGTTCTTCAAGATTGCTTTGGCTGTTTTTGGGCCGTTGTTCTGTTTTAAAAATTTTCGAACATGCTTGTCAAGTTCTATGAAAAACCTTGTTGGAATTTTGATTTATTTGTTCAACAACAATTATGTATCACTTACTCTATGCCAGGCACTGTTCTAAATGCTTTGCAAATACTTATTCAGTTAAAATGTATACTTTTATTTGGAGAGAACAGATATATTTATGTTGCTGAGTTTTCCCATTCATGAACATGGCAAAGATCTGGCTTTCTTAAATATCTTTTAATAAAATTTTGTGATTTTTCTCCATAATGCTCTTGATGTTTCAACTAGATTTAGTCCTTGGCACCTTGTAAATTTTTAGTGCTGTGGTAGAATATACCATTTGAAAAGTTACACTTCTTAATTGTCCATGGCTGGTGTAAAGGAATTCAATATAGATTCTTATTGTTAACCTTAAATCCAGCAAGTTTACTCAACTCTCTTACTAGTTCTAATTATTTGTGAATTTTCTAGGATTTCCTAGGTGAAAATTATAACCTGTGCTGGTAGGACTCCTAATTGAGCAGACGTGGCGATAGTGGGTATGCTTATCTCATTCCTGACTTTCTTTCTTTCTTTCTCTCTTTCTTTTTTAAAGATTTTATTTATTTATTTGACAGAGATCAAGTAGGCAGAGAGGCAGGCAGAAGAGAGAGAGGGGGAAGCAGGCTCCCTGCTGAGCAGAGAGCCCGATCCCGATGCCAGGCTTGATCCCAGGACCCCAAGATCATGACCTGAGCTGAAGGCAGAGGCTTAACCCTCTGAGCCACCCAGATGCCCCCTCATTCCTGACTTTCAAGGGACTCCTTACTTTTCACCACTGAGAAGAATGTTTGCTGTCGGTGTCTGGTAGATTTGCTTTACCAGTTATGTAAGTTTCCTTCAATTTTTGTTTGTGGAGAGATTTTTGTTTTTTGTTTTGAATTTTATTTTTGAAATTAGCACAGAATATTTCCTGGTGTATAGTTCTAGGTATTTTCACATGCTTAGATTTGTGTAAACACTGCTACAGTAAGGGTATCAAACAGTTCTATTACCCCCCAAACCCTTCAGCTATCCTTTTATAGTTAAACCTTCTCTCTAACCCTCACCTCTGGCAACCACTGATCTCTTCTCTGTCATATAATTTAATTTTTTTTGAGGATGCTACACAAATAGAATCATGTAGCATGTATCCTGTTGGGCCTGGCTTTTTTCACTCAGCAGAATGCGTGTGAGTTGTATCAAAGTTGCGTGTATCAGTTGCTTGCTGCTTTGTGTGGTTGAGTGCTATTTCTGTTGTATGGTCCTAACAGTCTGCCCATTTACTCACTGAGGGGCATTTGGGTTGTTTCTGGTGTTTGATGATTGTGAATGGAGCTGCCATAAACATTCGTATACAGGTTTTTGTGTGATGTATGTAAACTTTTGTTCCTTTAGGCTAAATACTTATTATAGTAAGTGTATGTATAGCTTTGTAAGAAACTGCCAGAATGTTCTCCAGAACCATTTTGCGTTCTCACCAGCAATGTTTGAGAATTTCAGTGTTCTGCATCCTCACTACCATCTAGTAAAGTCAATTTTTAAAAAAAATTTAGCCATTTTACTCATCCTAAGAGGTGTGTAATGGTATCTCATAATGGTTTTAATTGCATTTCCCTGATGGCTAATGAGGTTGACCATCTTTTCTGTGTGCTTTGTAAGCTTGCTATATATTGTTTGCAGTGTAATGTCTAACTCTTTTGCCCAAATTTTTGTGTTGTTTCTTTTCTTACTATTGAATTTTTTAAATTGTGGTAAAATTTACCATTTTATCATTTCCAGAACTTTTACATCATCCCAAACAGAAATTTTATTCATTAAATAATAACTCTCTGGAATGCTTAGTCAGTTAAGTGTCTGCCTTTGGCTCAGGCCATAATCCCAGGGTCCTGGGTTCGAGTCCCCATCAGGCTCTTTGCTCCATAGGGAGCCCGTTTCTCCCTCTGCCTGCCACTCCCCCATTTGTGTTCACTCTCTCTCTCTGACACATAAATAAATAAAATCTTTAGATAACAACTCCCCATTCCCTGCACCCCCCAGCTCTGAGTAACCTTTATTCTCCTTCCTATCTTTATGAATTTACCTATTCTAGGTTCCTCATATGAGTGGAATTATACAACATTTGTCCTTTGCGTCTGGGTTTATTACTTAGCATAATTTTCAAGTTATATCATTTTTAAGGTATATACGTGTTGAACCCTGGATCAGAATTTCATTGCTTTTTATGAATGACTAATTTTCCATTGTATGCATAGTCCACATTCTGTTGATCCATCAACAGATGAATAATTGTGTTGTTTCCATCTTTTGGCTATTGGGAATAATGCTACTATAGACATTGGTATACAAGTATCTTGAGTCCCTGCTTTAAGTTCTTTTAGGTATATACCTTGGAGTGGAATTATTGGGTCATGTGGTAATTTCATGTTCAACTTTCTGAGGAACCTCCAGACTTTTCCTTAGTGGCTGTACCATTTTGCATTCCCACCAACAACTTACTACTCAGTTTTGAGAGTTCTTTTTTTAATATATCCTGAATACAAGTCTTTGTTTGGGATGTGTCATTTACAAATATTTCCTTTCAAAAAAAAAAAGTTAAAAATTTTTTAAAGGTTTATTTATTTATTTTTTAATTTATTTTATGTTTTTATATACATGGTTTATTTATTTTTTTGAGAGAGAGAGAAAAAGAGAATGTATGAGTGGGGGGAAGGATAGAGGGAGAGGGAGAGAATCTCAAGCAGATTCCTTGTTGAGTGAGGAGCCCAATGCAAGGCTGGATCCCAGGACACTGAGATCATGACCTGAGCCAAAATCAAGAGTTGGGCACTTCACTGACTGAGCCACCAGGTGCCCCTGTACTTTTGGTGTCATATCAAGAAATCATTGCCAAGACCAATTTCAAGAAGGTTTTCCTCTATGATTTCTTCTAGGTGTTTCATGGTTTCAGGTCTTACCTATGAATCTTTAATTCTTTATGTGTTGATTTTTGTGTATGGTATAAGGTAAGGATCCAATTTCATTCTTTGCCTATAGATTTCTAGTTTTCCCAACAACATTTATTGAAAAGTCTATCATTTTTCTATTGCATATGCTTGGCACTTTTGTCAAAGATCAGTTGATTGTATATTCATGGATTTATTTCTGGGTTTACTGTTCTATTCCATTTGTCTATATGTTTGTCTTTATGCTAATGTTCTTCTTTATCTCTGGTCATTTTCTTTTTATGAAGTCTGTTCTGTCTGACTAATACAACCACTCCTTTTTTAATTTAATCAGTTTTCTCATGGTATATCTTTTCTCACCCTTTTGATTTTAGCCTTTCTATAGCATTACATTTAAAATAAGTTTCTTGTAGACCTCATGTAGTTGAACTCTTTTAAAAATCCATTCTGGGGCACCTGGGTGGTTCAGTTGGTTAAGTGACCAACTCTTGGTTTTGGCTCTGGTAACGATCTCAGGGTCCTGAGATCAAGCCCCATGTTGGGCTCTGTGCTTGAAATTGCAATCTGCTTGGGATTCTCCCTCTCCCTCTGCCCCTCCCTTCACTGGTGCTCTCTCACTCTCTAAAATAAGTAAATAAAATATTTTAAAAAATCTGTTCTAATGATCTTTTTTAATTGGTGTATTTAGATATTTTGCACTTAATATATTATTGATATGTTTGAGTTTAAATCTATTTTATTATTTCTTTGGTTTGTTTCCTCTGTTTTTCTTTTTTGCTTTCTGTTTTCTGCTTACTTTGGGGTTATTTGAACACTTTTAGTCTCTCATTTTATTTTCTCTGCATTGTTTTACTGAGACTGTCTATCTTTCCATTATTCAAGAGTAGTTGCCCTTCCTTGTTGGAGAATTTTCATAATAGCTACTTTAAAATTTTTGCCAGATAATTCCAACAACTTATCATTGCAACATTGATGTCTGTTCATTGTTTTTACTCATGTTTATCATCATATCCAGAAAAATTTTTGAATTTTATCCTAAACATTAGAATATTGTGTGATGAGACTTTGGGTCTTATTTAAATCATAGGAATACTTTAGATATTTTTATTTTGGCAGATGGAACCAAGTTGTGTTCAGACTTAAAGTTCTGACTTGTTTTCTGTGGGTTGTGACTAGAATATCAGCTCTGTTTCCAAGCCTTGACAGTGTTACTTGGTTTGTCCCATGTGTACCACTCAGCAGTCAGTCTGGGTAGGTACTGGTCTATTGGTTCAGCTTTTAAGGTCTATACTAGTCTGTTAAGAGTCAGATTCATGGGCACCTGGGTGGCTTAGTGGGTTAAGCCTCTGTCTTCTGCTTGTTGGGTCCATGGTCAAAGGAACGAGACTGATACAAAGTGAAGGTCAAGCAAAGCTTTATTTCGCGCCAAGCATCGAGAATCAAACTGACCAGCCAGGGCCGTCTCTTGCAAAGAGGTGACCTCTCTCTGCCTTACAGACTAGCTTTTAAGGGTAAAGGCCATGTGGTTGGGCCTGGCCACGCACAGGTGGCCAATGAGATTGTAACACAGAGAAAGCTGCACAGTCCTGCTAGGTCACACATAAGTGACCAATTGAATTACAATTTACCCTATAGTAGATATTTGAACTAGCCTATCACCTTGGTCAGAATTGGCACCCAAAAGGCACCCAAAGGGCAGGGCCCATACTCCTTGGTAGCTAGGAGACAGCGCCCCCACTGATTGAATGCCTCCACCTGGCCTGACCCATCTGTGTATTTGGGCTTTGTTACCTGGGACTAGTTTCCCGGACTTGTTTTAAGTAAGTCCCCTGGGGGAAGGGTGGGGGCAGGAATAGTTTAAGTTTTACTGTATAAACAACAATGTCATTGTTTAACAGGATGGAATCGCTTTGGCTAAATAGGCCTTTACAGGCTCAGGTCATGATCTCAAGGTCCTGGGATGGAGTCCTACATCGGGCTCTCTGCTTGGCAGGGAGCCTGCTTCCAACTCTCTCTCTCTCTCTCTCTCTCTGCCTGCCTCTCTGCCTATTCGTGATCTCTCTCTGTCAAATAAATAAATAAAATCTTAAAAAAAAAAAAGAGTCAGATTCATACATGTACTACTCAGAAATGAGCCTGGAAGCTCATACAGCTTTCACTGGTTTGTTTTCCTGAACTTCTCCACAGCTCCCCTCATACTTTATGGCTTCTTTAGGCTCCCCTTTTAGGTCTCTGGCGAGAAAGCTGGACCTTTATTTAAGTTTCTGTAGTACTCACGTCCCATGATTGTACCTAAATCCTAGGCCAAGGGGCGGGCAGGAAGGTGGAGGGAGAAAAATAATGCACTGGGGGTTTTATTACTCTCTTGGGACCACAGATCCTTTGATCAGAGAGGTAGATACTCCCCTTTTAGAGTTGTAAGGGCTTATGAGTATCTAGGGTCTGACATACAATAGAATACACAAAATAAGAAAAAAGATACATGGATTTTCCCTACTCAGACTATTAGAAGACTCATTTTCCAATCCTGTTCCAGTCCTGGAAGTATTCACCTGCAGTTCTTTTTTTCATGGTGATGTCTACTTTGTATTCATTTTGATATCCACTTAACTGCCTTGAGGCATGGCCAGAGGACAATGGAAGAAAAATAGAAGAAAACCGAGAAAACTTACCACTGGTTTGGTGGTGCTTTGAATTGTTTCTTTAAATTTGCCTGCTATGGTTTACTTTCAGCATTCTCAGATAGGGGCTCTGTACATGTTACCCAGGTTTCGTAGCTGCCTCCAGTGGGAAAGGTAAGCTGGAGGGTGGGCTTCTTCCATCTTACTTACTCATCCTTTTTGTTTTATTTTAATTTGTTTTCTTTTAATCATAAGTAAGCTTTGAGTTTTTTTCAAAGTCTTTCCCTTCATCTGTTGAGATGATATTTTTGTTTTCTTCTTCTTCTTTTTTTTTTTTTTGGATGTTTTTGTTTTCTTATATAATCTCTTAATATTCTAAAAGAGAGAGATTATGAGATGACTAGATTCTCTGGTATTATTCTTACAGTTCTTTGATAAGCATAATTCATTTAAGCTTTATAATAAAAAGGACATTTTTGCTTTCAGTTTGCTAACTGGTTTGGGTCTGGTGTTTATTTACTATTATTTCACCCATGTCCATGTTCGTTTTAGTAACATCATGGAAATATTCTATTTTCCCATGTTATCTTCCTCTTTTAAATAAATATTCCCCCCTGCCAGCTTTAAGATTTACTTAGCTCCTGTGAAATGGTAGGTTGGTTTGTACTTTACAAAAATTGGACTCTAAGTGTGAAGGAAGAGGTCAAACTAGAAGATAGCTGTGCAGAGACATCTGTTAGTGGTCACTAGAGCCCTTGTACAGATGTTGTGTGACCAGTATCAGTTTGCAGGTAGTTCAATAGTCTCTTCTTTCCTGGGCTGTGCAGGGTGTGGAAACTGGGAGCCTGGAGTCTTGGGTCCTCCTCCTGCATGGTTCCCAACCAGCTGTGTATGGGAGAAGTCTCAGGGACTCGTGTAGCAAAGTATGTGGACCAGGTTCACATAAGGTGGGAAGGAACATTTTCAGGGATATTTAAAATGTCATCTCCTGAATGTGGTTGAGCCAGGAAAGGCCAGCTAAGTGATTTTAGGCAGTCATCCTGTCTCCCTGAACTCTGGTACCAAAGTGGGGATCTCTGTGACTCTAGAGGTCTTTAAGGCCATCATGCCTTTGAGCCTAAATTGGGCTCCATTGTCTGGAAAGGAAATTGGAAGGCCTTGTCGGGGTGGGAGGTGGTAAGAAAGACCATTCATGAGGCAGCCCAACAGGAGCAGGGCCGAACAGCAGCCCCAAAGGGTGAAACACTTTAATTGGCATCTTCCACAGAACAGCAAATTGAGTGCTCGGATTTCCTCCCTGTATTCTTTCTCCCTTGACTCCTCCTGTCACCCTGGCTGGAGCCTGGGCAGAACTGGGTTGCTGCCTGGGGGCCATCGCTGTGGTGTTCATGGGCTCCCACTGAGGCCTGTGCAGAATCTGAGCTCTCCCTTCAAGGTGGTTGCCAACTGCCTGGAGGGCCACTGGGGAGCACCTAGAAGCTTCCACTTAGCAATACTTTCCCTCCCAGGACCAGAAGGCCTGCAGAGGAATGCACTTCATGCTTATTCTGGAGAAACTTCTGAGCTCTGGCCCTTTCAGTTCCTACTTCCTTCCAACCCTCTTTTAAGCTTGGGCTTCAGAAAATTGTCTGGTGAGGGACACTTCCTTGAGATCCTTCACTCTCTGCCTCCACCTACAACCAAAAAAGTGATACTGATTGAAAAAAGAGTTGAGATGACTAGCTTAGATAATATAGCTCTGATTCTCTATGGTTGTTCTTAGAACAGCTTTCTAGTGGGGCCAGACCTACCTTCAGCTGCACGGTTGCAAGCCCCAGCTATGCTACACCCAGCGGTATAGTCTTGGAGAGTTCACTTCTCCTCTCTGGGCCTTGTATTCTTCCAATACAGAGGGAAGTTCTTGAGGTAGGTTATTGATTACCAACATCTTTTCCAGCAGGGATGGTCTAGAGGTCTGTGGCACCATCTTTGCCGGTTGAACTGTGAAGAACTTGATATGGAAATGCTTGAAGCTATCCCAAGGAAGGTAGAGGTCTGGTGGAAAGAGCAAGGGTTTTGGAGTCAGGTAGATGCAGGATCTAACCGCTACTGACCAGGAGGTTGGTAGTTATCTTGTAGAACCATATATGCCTTTGTATGAGTTGGAAAACTATACCCCTTCTGAAGTCACTTTTTTCTGCTCCCTAGAATTATGCAGTGCACACCCTGTCCACCTATACATAGCTGTTGTCTGTGTCCTAGGGCAATTTATTTAACCTCTTTGGACCTCTGTTTACTCATCTGAAAAAAGAGGATAGTGATGCCTATCTTACAGGATGATGGTGAGGATAGACATATGTGTAAAATGCCCACAGCTCATACAGAGTAGTTGCCTTGGAAGTATAAATTTCCTTTTTATTTTTCCAGGAATAGTCTTCCTGAGATGTGGGCTTCAGGGCCCAAGGTACCTCCCCTTCCGAAAGAGCAGCCTAGTGTTTCCAAGGTGGGTTTGGAGCTTGGAATCACATCCTGTCAGTTTGCCTCAGATTCTGTGCTGTCTTGGGTGTTCATTCCAGGATGCCTTGGGATGCTGCCTCTGTTTGCCCTGCAGGAGGGAAGGGGGGCCCCCAGCGGCAGGGTGATCACCTAGGCACAGAGTAGCGTCACTGTTGCGAGGCAGTGGGGAGGCTCAAGAGAGCCGAGGCCAGAAAGGAAGAATGGCACAGACCTTGAGGAATTTCCCCTGGCCGAGGGTGGCCCTGGAGATGGAGAGACAGAGGCTGTTCATGCCTCCTCCTGTTCCACCTGGCAGGCAGGGCAGAAGCACTGGGTCACCCACTGAGTCGGGAGCTGGGATGGAGGCCACTGTGGTGCCTGGTTGAGGCGTCATGGATTTCTCCTAGCAGAGGTGTTGGGAAGAGTGCCAGCTCTGGTGTTAATTCCTCCTGCTTTGAATTTGGGGACTGCCACTTTTGTCCTTCCAAAATTCAAATGCTGAAGCCCGAAGTGATGGTATTTGGAAGTTTGTCTTTGGGAGGTAATTAGGTCATGAGAGTGTAGACCCCATGATTGGATTAGTGTCCTAAGAAGAGGAAGAGAGCAGCTTAGCTTGGTGGGTTTTTGGCACACAGTCTCTTATGAGGCCACATTCAAGACTGCAGCTGGGATTATAGGCCCCTGAAGCCTTCACTGGGGCTGGAGGACCTGCTTCCCTGTGGCTCACTCACATGACTGGCCAGCTGTTGTTGGCTTTTGGTGGGAGGCCTCAGTTCTCCACCATGGGGACGCTCTCCACAGGGCCGCCTGAGGATCCTCACGGTTTGACAGTCTGGCTCCCCCAGAGCAAGGGATCCATGACAAAGCAAGGTGTGAGTAGCGATGTTTTATGGCCAATACTTGGAAGTCACCCAGCACCCATTTACAGTAATCTGTTCATCGTGTGGTCTGTCCTGATGCACTGTGGGACGAGAACACACAAGGGTGTGAGCACAAGGAGGCAAGGCTCAGGGGAACCATCTTGGAGGCTGATAGTGTGTTTCCACAACAGAATGAAGTGTTTTGGTGTTCAGCCACATTCATTTATTTATGGTGTCCTTCTGTGCCCCAGCCACATGCCAGCCCTGTGTTAGGTGCTGGGAATGTGGCTGTGAACAGGACAGACAAGGTCCCTGCCTCATGCGACCCATAGTCTAACTAGGAAGATAGATATTAATCCCCCAAATCATGATTCCATCACAGTTTTCATAAACGCTGTAAAAGAAAAGAAGGAAAGGAACGGAGTTCAATGAGAACATATGACATGGGGCTCATGTAGCCCGGGGCAGGGATGGAAGGTGGTTGTCTCAGAATGTCCTCCCCTCTGTGTTTCTGGGGCTTTGCATTGAGGTCCACCCTGGTACTGCTTCAGTTTTTTTCCTCCACCCCTAGCTCCCCAGCAAATAGTGAGCTCCTCAGGAGCAAAGATGTCACCTTGATGCAGCTCCGTGTCCCCAGTGCCTGGTCCCGAGCTGAACACACACTAGGGGTTCAGCGCGTGTGAGCTGAGTGACTGCACGATCTGACGCCTGCAGAGACCTCTTCTCCTCAGAGGCTGTGTTTGGGGCCGGGGAGAGGGCAGGTGTGGAAGAGGTAGGATCCAACTGAGGACGAAATAGAGCGAATCTGCCGCCCTCCCGTGCAGGTACTACTCTTTAATGGCCTCTGCCCCCTTGTGGCTGTTTCAGGAGCAGCATGGAAAGAGCCCCCAGAGTTGGATTCTGACTTGGAGGCTAGGATCCGACGGGGCCTAACTAGCTTCTCCTGTGGTGCATTGGGTTTCCTTGGCTTCTTCAGCTCATCCATCAATGGAAACTGGCTTTTTTGGCAGCAGTGAGAAGCACAGTCATTATCACTGAGCTCCTGCTTGTTGCGTGCTTATTATGTGCTGGGCGCGGCAATGTGCATTCTCGCCATCACGTTCCACCGCAGGGCCTTTGCATCTGCTGCCTGCTGGGCTTCTCTCTGGACATCCCCACCTCCTGTGGGTGCCTGCTCAGATTTTCTTCTCATCAGAGGCTCTACCTGACCATCATGTCTCCAGGTCCACCCTTCATCTTCTCAGCCCCCTTCATCATCAGGCCCCCTTCATCTTCTCACCTGGCTGCATTTCTAACCTTTATTGTACTAATCATATCTACTTATTTTAAATATGGACTCTGGGGGGCACCTGGGTGGCTCAGTGGGTTAAGAATCCGACTCTTGGTTTCTGCTCAGGTCATGATCTCAAGGTCCTGGGATCAAGCCCCGCATTAGGGCTCTATGCTTAGCAGGGAATCTGATTGAAATTCTCTCTCTCCCTCTCTATTCCTTCCTCCACTCATGCTCTCTCTTTCTAAAAATAAGTAAATAAATCTTAAAAAAATACAAACTCTTAGTCTTAGTCTGCTTAGGTTTCTATAACAAAAAAGCCATAGACTGGCGGGGTTTAAACAACAAGCATTTATTTTTCACAGTTCTGGAGAATGGCACTTGGCTGGGAGTCCATGATCAAGGCATCAGTGGGTCCAGTTCTTAGGAAGGGCCCAGTTCCTGATTAGTAGATAGCTGCCTTCTTGTTGTATCCTCAGATAGCCAAGAAAGAGGGGGTGATCTCTTTTCCTCTTCTTATAAGGTCACTAATCCCATCATGGGGGCTCTACCCTCATGACCCATTCACCTCCCAAGACCCCACCTCTATGATAGGGCTTCAGTGTATGAATTTTTGGGAGACACAAACATTCGGTTAATGGCACATAGAGAGATAAATAAAGGGGTCACAATGTTTGTCCAGGGGAGTGAAACATTAGAATTCTCTGTATTAGTTGAAATATAAAATTTCATAGTGGGAACAGAAATTGTGTTGAAAGTCTCATCCCTGTATAATTTACAGAGTATTTTCTTTTTCTCTTTCTTTTTTAAAAAATTTTTTAATTTTTTATTAACATATAATGTATTATTAGCCCCAGGGGTATAGGTCTGTGAATCACCAGGTTTACACACTTCATTCATAGCACATACCTTCCCCAATGTCCATAACCCCACCACCCTCTCCGCCACCCCCCCGCAATCCTGTTTTGTGAGATTAAGAGTCTCTTATGTTTTCTCTCCCTCCCGATCCCATCTTGTTTCATTTATTCTTTTCCTACCCCCCAAAACCCCCATGTTGCATCTCCACTTCCTCACATCAGGGAGATCATATGATAGTTGTCTTTCTCTGATTGACTTATTTCGCTAAGCATAATACCCTCTAGTTCCATCCACGTCGTCACAAATGTCA